>NC_141696.1:1139776198-1140329532 GCF_964263255.1 Lissotriton vulgaris | reverse complement strand
GGGCTAGATCCAACACCGTTTTTTAGCTCACTGCACCATCCCAGTTTCAGAACCTGGCTGTATGCAAATTAGTCTGTTCCTGTCCCAGTGCATGATGGGAACAGGGCAAACCAAACTACAAAAGCCAATTCTTACACTGGGAAGGAAACAAGCTCCCGGGGACCGGTTTCTGGCATTACAGCCGCCTTCGGCCGGTTTGCTTGAATCCTGATGGTGCAATGAGCAAGGGTCTCACATCTGAGAATACCCTTCCACGCTTAGGGTGGACAAAAATATTTACAACAAGGGGTGGTGAGGGACAGAGTCTCTGAATTAAGCAGAAAGCTCTCACCCAGTCAAGAGATCAGGGCTAGATCCAACACCGTTTTTTAGCTCACTGCACCATCCCAGTTTCAGAACCTGGCTGTATGCAAATTAGTCTGTTCCTGTCCCAGTGCACGATGGGAACAGGGCAAACCAAACTACAAAAGCCAATTCTTACACTGGGAAGGAAACAAGCTCCCGGGGACCGGTTTCTGGCATTACAGCCGTCTTCGGCCCGGTTTGCTTGAATCCTGATGGTGCAATGAGCAAGGGTCTCACATCTGAGAATACCCTTCCACGCTTAGGGTGGACAAAAATATTTACAACAAGGGGTGGTGAGGGACAGAGTCTCTGAATTAAGCAGAAAGCTCTCACCCAGTCAAGAGATCAGGGCTAGATCCAACACCGTTTTATAGCTCACTGCACCATCCCAGTTTCAGAACCTGGCTGTATGCAAATTAGTCTGTTCCTGTCCCAGTGCATGATGGGAACGGGGCAAACCAAACTACAAAAGCCAATTCTTACACTGGGAAGGAAACAAGCTCCCGGGGACCGGTTTCTGGCATTACAGTCGTCTTCGGCCCGGTTTGCTTGAATGCTGATGGTGCAATGAGCAAGGGTCTCACATCTGAGAATACCCTTCCACGCTTAGGGTGGACAAAAATATTTACAACAAGGGGTGGTGAGGGACAGAGTCTCTGAATTAAGCAGAAAGTTCTCACCCAGTCAAGAGATCAGGGCTAGATCCAACACCGTTTTTTAGCTCACTGCACCATCCCAGTTTCAGAACCTGGCTGTATGCAAATTAGTCTGTTCCTGTCCCAGTGCATGATGGGAACAGGGCAAACCAAACTACAAAAGCCAATTCTTACACTGGGAAGGAAACAAGCTCCCGGGCACCGGTTTCTGGCATTACAGCCGTCTTCGGCCCGGTTTGCTTGAATCCTGATGGTGCAATGAGCAAGGGTCTCACATCTGAGAATACCCTTCCACGCTTAGGGTGGACAAAAATATTTACAACAAGGGGTGGTGAGGGACAGAGTCTCTGAATTAAGCAGAAAGCTCTCACCCAGTCAAGAGATCAGGGCTAGATCCAACACCGTTTTTTAGCTCACTGCACCATCCCAGTTTCAGAACCTGGCTGTATGCAAATTAGTCTGTTCCTGTCCCAGTGCATGATGGGAACAGGGGAAACCAAACTACAAAAGCCAATTCTTACACTGGGAAGGAAACAAGCTCTCGGGGACCGGTTTCTGGCATTACAGCCGTCTTCGGCCCGGTTTGCTTGAATCCTGATGGTGCAATGAGCAAGGGTCTCACATCTGAGAATACCCTTCCACGCTTAGGGTGGACAAAAATATTTACAACAAGGGGTGGTGAGGGACAGAGTCTCTGAATTAAGCAGAAAGCTCTCACCCAATCAAGAGATCAGGGCTAGATCCAACACCGTTTTTTAGCTCACTGCACCATCCCAGTTTCAGAACCTGGCTGTATGCAAATTAGTCTGTTCCTGTCCCAGTGCATGATGGGAACAGGGCAAACCAAACTACAAAAGCCAATTCTTACACTGGGAAGGAAACAAGCTCCCGGGGACCGGTTTCTGGCATTACAGCCGCCTTCGGCCCGGTTTGCTTGAATCCTGATGGTGCAATGAGCAAGGGTCTCACATCTGAGAATACCCTTCCACGCTTAGGGTGGACAAAAATATTTACAACAAGGGGTGGTGAGGGACAGAGTCTCTGAATTAAGCAGAAAGCTCTCACCCAGTCAAGAGATCAGGGCTAGATCCAACACCGTTTTTTAGCTCACTGCACCATCCCAGTTTCAGAACCTGGCTGTATGCAAATTAGTCTGTTCCTGTCCCAGTGCATGATGGGAACAGGGCAAACCAAACTACAAAAGCCAATTCTTACACTGGGAAGGAAACAAGCTCCCGGGGACCGGTTTCTGGCATTACAGCCGTCTTCGGCCCGGTTTGCTTGAATCCTGATGGTGCAATGAGCAAGGGTCTCACATCTGAGAATACCCTTCCACGCTTAGGGTGGACAAAAATATTTACAACAAGGGGTGGTGAGGGACAGAGTCTCTGAATTAAGCAGAAAGCTCTCACCCAGTCAAGAGATCAGGGCTAGATCCAACACCGTTTTTTAGCTCACTGCACCATCCCAGTTTCAGAACCTGGCTGTATGCAAATTAGTCTGTTCCTGTCCCAGTGCATGATGGGAACAGGGCAAACCAAACTACAAAAGCCAATTCTTACACTGGGAAGGAAACAAGCTCCCGGGGACCGGTTTCTGGCATTACAGCCGTCTTCGGCCCGGTTTGCTTGAATCCTGATGGTGCAATGAGCAAGGGTCTCACATCTGAGAATACCCTCTTCCACGCTTAGGGTGGACAAAAATATTTACAACAAGGGTGGTGAGGGACAGAGTCTCTGAATTAAGCAGAAAGCTCTCACCCAGTCAAGAGATCAGGGCTAGATCCAACACCGTTTTTTAGCTCACTGCACCATCCCAGTTTCAGAAGCTGGCTGTATGCAAATTAGTCTGTTCCTGTCCCAGTGCATGATGGGAACAGGGCAAACCAAACTACAAAAGCCAATTCTTACACTGGGAAGGAAACAAGCTCCCGGGGACCGGTTTCTGGCATTACAGCCGTCTTCGGCCCGGTTTGCTTGAATCCTGATGGTGCAATGAGCAAGGGTCTCACATCTGAGAATACCCTTCCACGCTTAGGGTGGACAAAAATATTTACAACAAGGGGTGGTGAGGGACAGAGTCTCTGAATTAAGCAGAAAGCTCTCACCCAGTCAAGAGATCAGGGCTAGATCCAACACCGTTTTTTAGCTCACTGCACCATCCCAGTTTCAGAACCTGGCTGTATGCAAATTAGTCTGTTCCTGTCCCAGTGCATGATGGGAACAGGGCAAACCAAACTACAAAAGCCAATTCTTACACTGGGAAGGAAACAAGCTCCCGGGGACCGGTTTCTGGCATTACAGCCGTCTTCGGCCCGGTTTGCTTGAATCCTGATGGTGCAATGAGCAAGGGTCTCACATCTGAGAATACCCTTCCACGCTTAGGGTGGACAAAAATATTTACAACAAGGGGTGGTGAGGACAAGGGGTGGTGAGGGACAGAGTCTCTGAATTAAGCAGAAGCTCTCACCCAGTCAAGAGATCAGGGCTAGATCCAACACCGTTTTTTAGTCACTGCACCATCCCAGTTTCAGAACCTGGCTGTATGCAAATTAGTCTGTTCCTGTCCCAGGGCATGATGGGAACAGGGCAAACCAAACTACAAAAGCCAATTCTTACACTGGGAAGGAAACAAGCTCCCGGGGACCGGTTTCTGGCATTACAGCCGTCTTCGGCCCGGTTTGCTTGAATCCTGACGGTGCAATGAGCAAGGGTCTCACATCTGAGAATACCCTTCCAGCAATATATACAACAAGGGGTGGTGAGGGACAGAGTCTCTGAATTAAGCAGAAAGCTCTCACCCAGTCAAGAGATCAGGGCTAGATCCAACACCGTTTTTTAGCTCACTGCACCATCCCAGTTTCAGAACCTGGCTGTATGCAAATTAGTCTGTTCCTGTCCCAGTGCATGATGGGAACAGGGCAAACCAAACTACAAAAGCCAATTCTTACACTGGGAAGGAAACAAGCTCCCGGGGACCGGTTTCTGGCATTACAGCCGTCTTCGGCCCGGTTTGCTTGAATCCTGATGGTGCAATGAGCAAGGGTCTCACATCTGAGAATACCCTTCCACGCTTAGGGTGGACAAAAATATTTACAACAAGGGGTGGTGAGGGACAGAGTCTCTGAATTAAGCAGAAAGCTCTCACCCAGTCAAGAGATCAGGGCTAGATCCAACACCGTTTTTTAGCTCACTGCACCATCCCAGTTTCAGAACCTGGCTGTATGCAAATTAGTCTGTTCCTGTCCCAGTGCATGATGGGAACAGGGCAAACCAAACTACAAAAGCCAATTCTTACACTGGGAAGGAAACAAGCTCCCGGGGACCGGTTTCTGGCATTACAGCCGTCTTCGGCCCGGTTTGCTTGAATCCTGATGGTGCAATGAGCAAGGGTCTCACATCTGAGAATACCCTTCCACGCTTAGGGTGGACAAAAATATTTACAACAAGGGGTGGTGAGGGACAGAGTCTCTGAATTAAGCAGAAAGCTCTCACCCAGTCAAGAGATCAGGGCTAGATCCAACACCGTTTTTTAGCTCACTGCACCATCCCAGTTTCAGAACCTGGCTGTATGCAAATTAGTCTGTTCCTGTCCCAGTGCATGATGGGAACAGGGCAAACCAAACTACAAAAGCCAATTCTTACACTGGGAAGGAAACAAGCTCCCGGGACCGGTTTCTGGCATTACAGCCGTCTTCGGCCCGGTTTGCTTGAATCCTGATGGTGCAATGAGCAAGGGTCTCACATCTGAGAATACCCTTCCACGCTTAGGGTGGACAAAAATATTTACAACAAGGGGTGGTGAGGGACAGAGTCTCTGAATTAAGCAGAAAGCTCTCACCCAGTCAAGAGATCAGGGCTAGATCCAACACCGTTTTTTAGCTCACTGCACCATCCCAGTTTCAGAACCTGGCTGTATGCAAATTAGTCTGTTCCTGTCCCAGTGCATGATGGGAACAGGGCAAACCAAACTACAAAAGCCAATTCTTACACTGGGAAGGAAACAAGCTCCCGGGGACCGGTTTCTGGCATTACAGCCGTCTTCGGCCCGGTTTGCTTGAATCCTGATGGTGCAATGAGCAAGGGTCTCACATCTGAGAATACCCTTCCACGCTTAGGGTGGACAAAAATATTTACAACAAGGGGTGGTGAGGGACAGAGTCTCTGAATTAAGCAGAAAGCTCTCACCCAGTCAAGAGATCAGGGCTAGATCCAACACCGTTTTTTAGCTCACTGCACCATCCCAGTTTCAGAACCTGGCTGTATGCAAATTAGTCTGTTCCTGTCCCAGTGCATGATGGGAACAGGGCAAACCAAACTACAAAAGCCAATTCTTACACTGGGAAGGAAACAAGCTCCCGGGGACCGGTTTCTGGCATTACAGCCGTCTTCGGCCCGGTTTGCTTGAATCCTGATGGTG
The DNA here is from genome assembly GCF_964263255.1 of Lissotriton vulgaris. NCBI lineage: Eukaryota > Metazoa > Chordata > Amphibia > Caudata > Salamandridae > Lissotriton > Lissotriton vulgaris. The sequence goes on along the minus strand of NC_141696.1, from coordinate 1,140,324,112 downwards.
CAATGAGCAAGGGTCTCACATCTGAGAATACCCTTCCACGCTTAGGGTGGACAAAAATATTTACAACAAGGGGTGGTGAGGGACAGAGTCTCTGAATTAAGCAGAAAGCTCTCACCCAGTCAAGAGATCAGGGCTAGATCCAACACCGTTTTTAGCTCACTGCACCATCCCAGTTTCAGAACCTGGCTGTATGCAAATTAGTCTGTTCCTGTCCCAGTGCATGATGGGAACAGGGCAAACCAAACTACAAAAGCCAATTCTTACACTGGGAAGGAAACAAGCTCCCGGGGACCGGTTTCTGGCATTACAGCCGTCTTCGGCCCGGTTTGCTTGAATCCTGATGGTGCAATGAGCAAGGGTCTCACATCTGAGAATACCCTTCCACGCTTAGGGTGGACAAAAATATTTACAACAAGGGGTGGTGAGGGACAGAGTCTCTGAATTAAGCAGAAAGCTCTCACCCAGTCAAGAGATCAGGGCTAGATCCAACACCGTTTTTTAGCTCACTGCACCATCCCAGTTTCAGAACCTGGCTGTATGCAAATTAGTCTGTTCCTGTCCCAGTGCATGATGGGAACAGGGCAAACCAAACTACAAAAGCCAATTCTTACACTGGGAAGGAAACAAGCTCCCGGGGACCGGTTTCTGGCATTACAGCCGTCTTCGGCCCGGGTTTGCTTGAATCCTGATGGTGCAATGAGCAAGGGTCTCACATCTGAGAATACCCTTCCACGCTTAGGGTGGACAAAAATATTTACAACAAGGGGTGGTGAGGGACAGAGTCTCTGAATTAAGCAGAAAGCTCTCACCCAGTCAAGAGATCAGGGCTAGATCCAACACCGTTTTTTAGCTCACTGCACCATCCCAGTTTCAGAACCTGGCTGTATGCAAATTAGTCTGTTCCTGTCCCAGTGCATGATGGGAACAGGGCAAACCAAACTACAAAAGCCAATTCTTACACTGGGAAGGAAACAAGCTCCCGGGGACCGGTTTCTGGCATTACAGCCGTCTTCGGCCCGGTTTGCTTGAATCCTGATGGTGCAATGAGCAAGGGTCTCACATCTGAGAATACCCTTCCACGCTTAGGGTGGACAAAAATATTTACAACAAGGGGTGGTGAGGGACAGAGTCTCTGAATTAAGCAGAAAGCTCTCACCCAGTCAAGAGATCAGGGCTAGATCCAACACCGTTTTTTAGCTCACTGCACCATCCCAGTTTCAGAACCTGGCTGTATGCAAATTAGTCTGTTCCTGTCCCAGTGCATGATGGGAACAGGGCAAACCAAACTACAAAAGCCAATTCTTACACTGGGAAGGAAACAAGCTCCCGGGGACCGGTTTCTGGCATTACAGCCGTCTTCGGCCCGGTTTGCTTGAATCCTGATGGTGCAATGAGCAAGGGTCTCACATCTGAGAATACCCTTCCACGCTTAGGGTGGACAAAAATATTTACAACAAGGGGTGGTGAGGGACAGAGTCTCTGAATTAAGCAGAAAGCTCTCACCCAGTCAAGAGATCAGGGCTAGATCCAACACCGTTTTTTAGCTCACTGCACCATCCCAGTTTCAGAACCTGGCTGTATGCAAATTAGTCTGTTCCTGTCCCAGTGCATGATGGGAACAGGGCAAACCAAACTACAAAAGCCAATTCTTACACTGGGAAGGAAACAAGCTCCCGGGGACCGGTTTCTGGCATTACAGCCGTCTTCGGCCCGGTTTGCTTGAATCCTGATGGTGCAATGAGCAAGGGTCTCACATCTGAGAATACCCTTCCACGCTTAGGGTGGACAAAAATATTTACAACAAGGGGTGGTGAGGGACAGAGTCTCTGAATTAAGCAGAAAGCTCTCACCCAGTCAAGAGATCAGGGCTAGATCCAACACCGTTTTTTAGCTCACTGCACCATCCCAGTTTCAGAACCTGGCTGTATGCAAATTAGTCTGTTCCTGTCCCAGTGCATGATGGGAACAGGGCAAACCAAACTACAAAAGCCAATTCTTACACTGGGAAGGAAACAAGCTCCCGGGGACCGGTTTCTGGCATTACAGCCGTCTTCGGCCCGGTTTGCTTGAATCCTGATGGTGCAATGAGCAAGGGTCTCACATCTGAGAATACCCTTCCACGCTTAGGGTGGACAAAAATATTTACAACAAGGGGTGGTGAGGGACAGAGTCTCTGAATTAAGCAGAAAGCTCTCACCCAGTCAAGAGATCAGGGCTAGATCCAACACCGTTTTTTAGCTCACTGCACCATCCCAGTTTCAGAACCTGGCTGTATGCAAATTAGTCTGTTCCTGTCCCAGTGCATGATGGGAACAGGGCAAACCAAACTACAAAAGCCAATTCTTACACTGGGAAGGAAACAAGCTCCCGGGGACCGGTTTCTGGCATTACAGCCGTCTTCGGCCCGGTTTGCTTGAATCCTGATGGTGCAATGAGCAAGGGTCTCACATCTGAGAATACCCTTCCACGCTTAGGGTGGACAAAAATATTTACAACAAGGGGTGGTGAGGGACAGAGTCTCTGAATTAAGCAGAAAGCTCTCACCCAGTCAAGAGATCAGGGCTAGATCCAACACCGTTTTTTAGCTCACTGCACCATCCCAGTTTCAGAACCTGGCTGTATGCAAATTAGTCTGTTCCTGTCCCAGTGCATGATGGGAACAGGGCAAACCAAACTACAAAAGCCAATTCTTACACTGGGAAGGAAACAAGCTCCCGGGGACCGGTTTCTGGCATTACAGCCGTCTTCGGCCCGGTTTGCTTGAATCCTGATGGTGCAATGAGCAAGGGTCTCACATCTGAGAATACCCTTCCACGCTTAGGGTGGACAAAAATATTTACAACAAGGGGTGGTGAGGGACAGAGTCTCTGAATTAAGCAGAAAGCTCTCACCCAGTCAAGAGATCAGGGCTAGATCCAACACCGTTTTTTAGCTCACTGCACCATCCCAGTTTCAGAACCTGGCTGTATGCAAATTAGTCTGTTCCTGTCCCAGTGCATGATGGGAACAGGGCAAACCAAACTACAAAAGCCAATTCTTACACTGGAAAGGAAACAAGCTCCCGGGGACCGGTTTCTGGCATTACAGCCGTCTTCGGCCCGGTTTGCTTGAATCCTGATGGTGCAATGAGCAAGGGTCTCACATCTGAGAATACCCTTCCACGCTTAGGGTGGACAAAAATATTTACAACAAGGGGTGGTGAGGGACAGAGTCTCTGAATTAAGCAGAAAGCTCTCACCCAGTCAAGAGATCAGGGCTAGATCCAACACCGTTTTTTAGCTCACTGCACCATCCCAGTTTCAGAACCTGGCTGTATGCAAATTAGTCTGTTCCTGTCCCAGTGCATGATGGGAACAGGGCAAACCAAACTACAAAAGCCAATTCTTACACTGGGAAGGAAACAAGCTCCCGGGGACCGGTTTCTGGCATTACAGCCGTCTTCGGCCCGGTTTGCTTGAATCCTGATGGTGCAATGAGCAAGGGTCTCACATCTGAGAATACCCTTCCACGCTTAGGGTGGACAAAAATATTTACAACAAGGGGTGGTGAGGGACAGAGTCTCTGAATTAAGCAGAAAGCTCTCACCCAGTCAAGAGATCAGGGCTAGATCCAACACTGTTTTTTAGCTCACTGCACCATCCCAGTTTCAGAACCTGGCTGTATGCAAATTAGTCTGTTCCTGTCCCAGTGCATGATGGGAACAGGGCAAACCAAACTACAAAAGCCAATTCTTACACTGGGAAGGAAACAAGCTCCCGGGGACCGGTTTCTGGCATTACAGCCGTCTTCGGCCCGGTTTGCTTGAATCCTGATGGTGCAATGAGCAAGGGTCTCACATCTGAGAATACCCTTCCACGCTTAGGGTGGACAAAAATATTTACAACAAGGGGTGGTGAGGGACAGAGTCTCTGAATTAAGCAGAAAGCTCTCACCCAGTCAAGAGATCAGGGCTAGATCCAACACCGTTTTTTAGCTCACTGCACCATCCCAGTTTCAGAACCTGGCTGTATGCAAATTAGTCTGTTCCTGTCCCAGTGCATGATGGGAACAGGGCAAACCAAACTACAAAAGCCAATTCTTACACTGGGAAGGAAACAAGCTCCCGGGGACCGGTTTCTGGCATTACAGCCGTCTTCGGCCCGGTTTGCTTGAATCCTGATGGTGCAATGAGCAAGGGTCTCACATCTGAGAATACCCTTCCACGCTTAGGGTGGACAAAAATATTTACAACAAGGGGTGGTGAGGGACAGAGTCTCTGAATTAAGCAGAAAGCTCTCACCCAGTCAAGAGATCAGGGCTAGATCCAACACCGTTTTTTAGCTCACTGCACCATCCCAGTTTCAGAACCTGGCTGTATGCAAATTAGTCTGTTCCTGTCCCAGTGCATGATGGGAACAGGGCAAACCAAACTACAAAAGCCAATTCTTACACTGGGAAGGAAACAAGCTCCCGGGGACCGGTTTCTGGCATTACAGCCGTCTTCGGCCCGGTTTGCTTGAATCCTGATGGTGCAATGAGCAAGGGTCTCACATCTGAGAATACCCTTCCACGCTTAGGGTGGACAAAAATATTTACAACAAGGGGTGGTGAGGGACAGAGTCTCTGAATTAAGCAGAAAGCTCTCACCCAGTCAAGAGATCAGGGCTAGATCCAACACCGTTTTTTAGCTCACTGCACCATCCCAGTTTCAGAACCTGGCTGTATGCAAATTAGTCTGTTCCTGTCCCAGTGCATGATGGGAACAGGGCAAACCAAACTACAAAAGCCAATTCTTACACTGGGAAGGAAACAAGCTCCCGGGGACCGGTTTCTGGCATTACAGCCGTCTTCGGCCCGGTTTGCTTGAATCCTGATGGTGCAATGAGCAAGGGTCTCACATCTGAGAATACCCTTCCACGCTTAGGGTGGACAAAAATATTTACAACGAGGGGTGGTGAGGGACAGAGTCTCTGAATTAAGCAGAAAGCTCTCACCCAGTCAAGAGATCAGGGCTAGATCCAACACCGTTTTTTAGCTCACTGCACCATCCCAGTTTCAGAACCTGGCTGTATGCAAATTAGTCTGTTCCTGTCCCAGTGCATGATGGGAACAGGGCAAACCAAACTACAAAAGCCAATTCTTACACTGGGAAGGAAACAAGCTCCCGGGGACCGGTTTTTGGCATTACAGCCGTCTTCGGCCCGGTTTGCTTGAATCCTGATGGTGCAATGAGCAAGGGTCTCACATCTGAGAATACCCTTCCACGCTTAGGGTGGACAAAAATATTTACAACAAGGGGTGGTGAGGGACAGAGTCTCTGAATTAAGCAGAAAGCTCTCACCCAGTCAAGAGATCAGGGCTAGATCCAACACCGTTTTTTAGCTCACTGCACCATCCCAGTTTCAGAACCTGGCTGTATGCAAATTAGTCTGTTCCTGTCCCAGTGCATGATGGGAACAGGGCAAACCAAACTACAAAAGCCAATTCTTACACTGGGAAGGAAACAAGCTCCCGGGGACCGGTTTCTGGCATTACAGCCGTCTTCGGCCCGGTTTGCTTGAATCCTGATGGTGCAATGAGCAAGGGTCTCACATCTGAGAATACCCTTCCACGCTTAGGGTGGACAAAAATATTTACAACAAGGGGTGGTGAGGGACAGAGTCTCTGAATTAAGCAGAAAGCTCTCACCCAGTCAAGAGATCAGGGCTAGATCCAACAACGTTTTTTAGCTCACTGCACCATCCCAGTTTCAGAACCTGGCTGTATGCAAATTAGTCTGTTCCTGTCCCAGTGCATGATGGGAACAGGGCAAACCAAACTACAAAAGCCAATTCTTACACTGGGAAGGAAACAAGCTCCCGGGGACCGGTTTCTGGCATTACAGCCGTCTTCGGCCCGGTTTGCTTGAATCCTGATGGTGCAATGAGCAAGGGTCTCACATCTGAGAATACCCTTCCACGCTTAGGGTGGACAAAAATATTTACAACAAGGGGTGGTGAGGGACAGAGTCTCTGAATTAAGCAGAAAGCTCTCACCCAGTCAAGAGATCAGGGCTAGATCCAACACCGTTTTTTAGCTCACTGCACCATCACAGTTTCAGAACCTGGCTGTATGCAAATTAGTCTGTTCCTGTCCCAGTGCATGATGGGAACAGGGCAAACCAAACTACAAAAGCCAATTCTTACACTGGGAAGGAAACAAGCTCCCGGGGACCGGTTTCTGGCATTACAGCCGTCTTCGGCCCGGTTTGCTTGAATCCTGATGGTGCAATGAGCAAGGGTCTCACATCTGAGAATACCCTTCCACGCTTAGGGTGGACAAAAATATTTACAACAAGGGGTGGTGAGGGACAGAGTCTCTGAATTAAGCAGAAAGCTCTCACCCAGTCAAGAGATCAGGGCTAGATCCAAAACCGTTTTTTAGCTCACTGCACCATCCCAGTTTCAGAACCTGGCTGTATGCATATTAGTCTGTTCCTGTCCCAGTGCATGATGGGAACAGGGCAAACCAAACTACAAAAGCCAATTCTTACACTGGAAAGGAAACAAGCTCCCGGGGACCGGTTTCTGGCATTACAGCCGTCTTCGGCCCGGTTTGCTTGAATCCTGATGGTGCAATGAGCAAGGGTCTCACATCTGAGAATACCCTTCCACGCTTAGGGTGGACAAAAATATTTACAACAAGGGGTGGTGAGGGACAGAGTCTCTGAATTAAGCAGAAAGCTCTCACCCAGTCAAGAGATCAGGGCTAGATCCAACACCGTTTTTTAGCTCACTGCACCATCCCAGTTTCAGAACCTGGCTGTATGCAAATTAGTCTGTTCCTGTCCCAGTGCATGATGGGAACAGGGCAAACCAAACTACAAAAGCCAATTCTTACACTGGGAAGGAAACAAGCTCCCGGGGACCGGTTTCTGGCATTACAGCCGTCTTCGGCCCGGTTTGCTTGAATCCTGATGGTGCAATGAGCAAGGGTCTCACATCTGAGAATACCCTTCCACGCTTAGGGTGGACAAAAATATTTACAACAAGGGGTGGTGAGGGACAGAGTCTCTGAATTAAGCAGAAAGCTCTCACCCAGTCAAGAGATCAGGGCTAGATCCAACACCGTTTTTTAGCTCACTGCACCATCCCAGTTTCAGAACCTGGCTGTATGCAAATTAGTCTGTTCCTGTCCCAGTGCATGATGGGAACAGGGCAAACCAAACTACAAAAGCCAATTCTTACACTGGGAAGGAAACAAGCTCCCGGGGACCGGTTTCTGGCATTACAGCCGTCTTCGGCCCGGTTTGCTTGAATCCTGATGGTGCAATGAGCAAGGGTCTCACATCTGAGAATACCCTTCCACGCTTAGGGTGGACAAAAATATTTACAACAAGGGGTGGTGAGGGACAGAGTCTCTGAATTAAGCAGAAAGCTCTCACCCAGTCAAGAGATCAGGGCTAGATCCAACACCGTTTTTTAGCTCACTGCACCATCCCAGTTTCAGAACCTGGCTGTATGCAAATTAGTCTGTTCCTGTCCCAGTGCATGATGGGAACAGGGCAAACCAAACTACAAAAGCCAATTCTTACACTGGGAAGGAAACAAGCTCCCGGGGACCGGTTTCTGGCATTACAGCCGTCTTCGGCCCGGTTTGCTTGAATCCTGATGGTGCAATGAGCAAGGGTCTCACATCTGAGAATACCCTTCCACGCTTAGGGTGGACAAAAATATTTACAACAAGGGGTGGTGAGGGACAGAGTCTCTGAATTAAGCAGAAAGCTCTCACCCAGTCAAGAGATCAGGGCTAGATCCAACACCGTTTTTTAGCTCACTGCACCATCCCAGTTTCAGAACCTGGCTGTATGCAAATTAGTCTGTTCCTGTCCCAGTGCATGATGGGAACAGGGCAAACCAAACTACAAAAGCCAATTCTTACACTGGGAAGGAAACAAGCTCCCGGGGACCGGTTTCTGGCATTACAGCCGTCTTCGGCCCGGTTTGCTTGAATCCTGATGGTGCAATGAGCAAGGGTCTCACATCTGAGAATACCCTTCCACGCTTAGGGTGGACAAAAATATTTACAACAAGGGGTGGTGAGGGACAGAGTCTCTGAATTAAGCAGAAAGCTCTCACCCAGTCAAGAGATCAGGGCTAGATCCAACACCGTTTTTTAGCTCACTGCACCATCCCAGTTTCAGAACCTGGCTGTATGCAAATTAGTCTGTTCCTGTCCCAGTGCATGATGGGAACAGGGCAAACCAAACTACAAAAGCCAATTCTTACACTGGGAAGGAAACAAGCTCCCGGGGACCGGTTTCTGGCATTACAGCCGTCTTCGGCCCGGTTTGCTTGAATCCTGATGGTGCAATGAGCAAGGGTCTCACATCTGAGAATACCCTTCCACGCTTAGGGTGGACAAAAATATTTACAACGAGGGGTGGTGAGGGACAGAGTCTCTGAATTAAGCAGAAAGCTCTCACCCAGTCAAGAGATCAGGGCTAGATCCAACACCGTTTTTTAGCTCACTGCACCATCCCAGTTTCAGAACCTGGCTGTATGCAAATTAGTCTGTTCCTGTCCCAGTGCATGATGGGAACAGGGCAAACCAAACTACAAAAGCCAATTCTTACACTGGGAAGGAAACAAGCTCCCGGGGACCGGTTTCTGGCATTACAGCCGTCTTCGGCCCGGTTTGCTTGAATCCTGATGGTGCAATGAGCAAGGGTCTCACATCTGAGAATACCCTTCCACGCTTAGGGTGGACAAAAATATTTACAACAAGGGGTGGTGAGGGACAGAGTCTCTGAATTAAGCAGAAAGCTCTCACCCAGTCAAGAGATCAGGGCTAGATCCAACACCGTTTTTTAGCTCACTGCACCATCCCAGTTTCAGAACCTGGCTGTATGCAAATTAGTCTGTTCCTGTCCCAGTGCATGATGGGAACAGGGCAAACCAAACTACAAAAGCCAATTCTTACACTGGGAAGGAAACAAGCTCCCGGGGACCGGTTTCTGGCATTACAGCCGTCTTCGGCCCGGTTTGCTTGAATCCTGATGGTGCAATGAGCAAGGGTCTCACATCTGAGAATACCCTTCCACGCTTAGGGTGGACAAAAATATTTACAACAAGGGGTGGTGAGGGACAGAGTCTCTGAATTAAGCAGAAAGCTCTCACCCAGTCAAGAGATCAGGGCTAGATCCAACACCGTTTTTTAGCTCACTGCACCATCCCAGTTTCAGAACCTGGCTGTATGCAAATTAGTCTGTTCCTGTCCCAGTGCATGATGGGAACAGGGCAAACCAAACTACAAAAGCCAATTCTTACACTGGGAAGGAAACAAGCTCCCGGGGACCGGTTTCTGGCATTACAGCCGTCTTCGGCCCGGTTTGCTTGAATCCTGATGGTGCAATGAGCAAGGGTCTCACATCTGAGAATACCCTTCCACGCTTAGGGTGGACAAAAAATATTTACAACAAGGGGTGGTGAGGGACAGAGTCTCTGAATTAAGCAGAAAGCTCTCACCCAGTCAAGAGATCAGGGCTAGATCCAACACCGTTTTTTAGCTCACTGCACCATCCCAGTTTCAGAACCTGGCTGTATGCAAATTAGTCTGTTCCTGTCCCAGTGCATGATGGGAACAGGGCAAACCAAACTACAAAAGCCAATTCTTACACTGGGAAGGAAACAAGCTCCCGGGGACCGGTTTCTGGCATTACAGCCGTCTTCGGCCCGGTTTGCTTGAATCCTGATGGTGCAATGAGCAATGAGCAACGGTGATGGATCAAGCCCTGATCTTTGGACTGGGTAAGAGTGGTCTGCTCTATTCAGACACTCTGTTCATCACCACCCCCTTTTGTAAATCGATTTTGGCCACTATAGGTGTGGCAGGGTATACTCAGACATGAGTCCCTTTCTCACTGCTCCATCAGGATTCAAGCAAGCCGGGCCGAAGAGGCTGAAATGCCAGAAACCGGTCCCCGGTAGCTTGTCTCCTTTCTGGTAAAGAATTGGCTTGGTAGTTTAGTCTGCCCTGTTCCCATGATGCACTGGGCCAGGGACAGACTGATTTGCATATAGCCAGGTTCTGAGCTGGGATGGGGCAGTGAGATAAATAACGGTGATGGATCAAGCCCTGATCTTTGGACTGGGTAAGAGTGGTCTGCTCAATTCAGACACTCTGTTCATCACCACCCCCTTTTGTAAATCGATTTTGGCCACTATAGGTGTGGCAGGGTATACTCAGACATGAGTCCCTTTCTCACTGCTCCATCAGGATTCAAGCAAGCCGGGCCGAAGAGGCTGAAATGCCAGAAACCGGTCCCCGGTAGCTTGTCTCCTTTCTGGTAAAGAATTGGCTTGGTAGTTTAGTCTGCCCTGTTCCCATGATGCACTGGGCCAGGGACAGACTGATTTGCATATAGCCAGGTTCTGAGCTGGGATGGGGCAGTGAGATAAATAACGGTGATGGATCAAGCCCTGATCTTTGGACTGGGTAAGAGTGGTCTGCTCAATTCAGACACTCTGTTCATCACCACCCCCTTTTGTAAATCGATTTTGGCCACTATAGGTGTGGCAGGGTATACTCAGACATGAGTCCCTTTCTCACTGCTCCATCAGGATTCAAGCAAGCCGGGCCGAAGAGGCTGAAATGCCAGAAACCGGTCCCCGGTAGCTTGTCTCCTTTCTGGTAAAGAATTGGCTTGGTAGTTTAGTCTGCCCTGTTCCCATGATGCACTGGGCCAGGGACAGACTGATTTGCATATAGCCAGGTTCTGAGCTGGGATGGGGCAGTGAGATAAATAACGGTGATGGATCAAGCCCTGATCTTTGGACTGGGTAAGAGTGGTCTGCTCAATTCAGACACTCTGTTCATCACCACCCCCTTTTGTAAATCGATTTTGGCCACTATAGGTGTGGCAGGGTATACTCAGACATGAGTCCCTTTCTCACTGCTCCATCAGGATTCAAGCAAGCCGGGCCGAAGAGGCTGAAATGCCAGAAACCGGTCCCCGGTAGCTTGTCTCCTTTCTGGTAAAGAATTGGCTTGGTAGTTTAGTCTGCCCTGTTCCCATGATGCACTGGGCCAGGGACAGACTGATTTGCATATAGCCAGGTTCTGAGCTGGGATGGGGCAGTGAGATAAATAACGGTGATGGATCAAGCCCTGATCTTTGGACTGGGTAAGAGTGGTCTGCTCAATTCAGACACTCTGTTCATCACCACCCCCTTTTGTAAATCGATTTTGGCCACTATAGGTGTGGCAGGGTATACTCAGACATGAGTCCCTTTCTCACTGCTCCATCAGGATTCAAGCAAGCCGGGCCGAAGAGGCTGAAATGCCAGAAACCGGTCCCCGGTAGCTTGTCTCCTTTCTGGTAAAGAATTGGCTTGGTAGTTTAGTCTGCCCTGTTCCCATGATGCACTGGGCCAGGGACAGACTGATTTGCATATAGCCAGGTTCTGAGCTGGGATGGGGCAGTGAGATAAATAACGGTGATGGATCAAGCCCTGATCTTTGGACTGGGTAAGAGTGGTCTGCTCAATTCAGACACTCTGTTCATCACCACCCCCTTTTGTAAATCGATATATAGTGATCACAACCCGTTGTGCTTGAGTTCTACTGGGGCGACCCGATGGGTATTAAGTTTTGCTCCTCTCAACGGAGGCCTGCCCTATTACCCACGGATCAAGGGAGAAGGCTTAAGAGGGCAAAGGTGGTCCCTGAAAGCTTTACTGAAAAATTACTCCCCAAAATTGAGAGTTATATGGCGATCTGTCAGGACCAAAAAGCTTCCAACTGAGAAATTATGGGGGCCTTTGAGTTAATTTGTGCACAAATCTCAAATGACCTGACGACCAATTCTATCCAGGGAGGTAATAAGCCTTATAAATGGGTTGACTCTAATTGCTCAAAAGCCCATAGGGCATTAAAACCAGCATTGACATCTGCCCTGAGAGATAAGGGGGTTATTGCCATTTTGAGGAAGGAATTCAAGCTAACCATTAGTGGCAGGAAACACGCCATAAAAAAGGAAGCATGGGAAAAACTACTTTCAATTGACGTATTACGCAACAGCAGTCAGTTCTGGGCTACAATTAATCAGCCCTTTGCCAAGGTTAGGGTCACCAGGGAGGGCAGGTGTACCAGTCGTTTTAAATCAGAGAAAGGAGTCACTATTGTTGCTCTGTTTTTTATATTCAGATTATGCACAAAACAATCCTTTTGTTTAAAAAAACAAAACCCTTTCTTTCTACCAAACCATCAACAGCTTACTTCTTAAACTAAAAACATGAAGTGCACACCCCTCGTTCCCTCCTGCTTAAATCAATCACTCCCGTCATACTGTTACCACCCTCACTCCTCTCCGTTTTCAAAACAAACTCAGTACTACATGTTCCACCCAGCATCTCTCCCTGTTTGCTTAATTAGCTAAACCCTTTACCAAACATAATGTATTTAATCCAGGGTTTAGCTAATTAAGCAAACAGGGAGAGATGCTTTGAAAATGGAGAGGAGTGAGGGTGGTAACAGTATGACGGGAGTGATTGTTTGTGATCGTTTTGTGCATAATCTGAATATAAAAAACAGAGCAACAATAGTGATTGTATTAATTGGAGATTGTCTTTATTGATTGTAGTGAGCCCTGAAGAATTGCTTTTGAGCACGAAATGCACTGGGTTTTGACGAAATAAATACTGCCCTGAATGAAGAAATGCTTATGTCGTGTTCTTTCCAAGAGGTCCGGTTGGGCACAGTGGGAGCACTAGAAACTTAGAAAATTGCATGATCTGGAATTAAAGCATATTATAACCAAGAACAACGAGTAAAATGAACAAGTAGAAAGATGAAAATGGAGTACGTTTTTGAATTAATTGCCTAGATTGGCAAAAGTAAGCTGTGCGAATGGATGGGGTGAAATGTCGCCCCAAAGTCATGTGTTATATTCCAAGATTGTACTTGGCATTGGCACTCACCGGTCTGCACGAAGGTATCAGTGACAGAATTCTTACAAGCATGAATAAACAGGTGTGCATCCTGTTCCTATATTTGATGGCCACCATAGAATCAAGTCCAAATCTAAAACCTTTGTGTGTAAGGGTGAGGTGGACTCCAGGGTTGCCGTTTTTCCTTATTTGGGGGTCCTTTTTGATGAGAAGGGGTCGTGGGCCCCTCAAATTAAGGTTAAGAGTATATCTTGGCTCGATCCACATCATCCCTTATGGGTTTTTCAAAAAGATTAGGGGCCAGACCCATGGAGGCACTCTTAAAAGTTTACAACACCAAATGTATTCCAATTGCCACGTATGGCTCATCCCTGTGGGGTTACGTATCTCAAGACAAGATTCAAAGAGTGGAAAATGGGTTTTTGAGATACCTTTTGTCTGTTCCCAAGTCCACCCCCACCTTTTCCATCCATTCTGAGGTGGGCATGGACTACGTTACAGATAGGTTGAAACTGGCCCAACTTATATTCCGGCCAAAACATGGCTTAACCTAGAATTAACACTAAACCACGCTATCCTGACTGATGTTATGGCAGTAGATCACGCAAAAAGAATACCCTGGTTGGAATATCTGAGAAATGCTTTTACACAGTTAGGTCGCCCGGAACTCTTTCTGTTACCATCTTGCTTTAGGAGGGAGGACGTTAACTGGATCAAGAATCATTTTTTAGAGAGGGCTAGATTGGCTCGTGAGGAGCAGGAACTGGTGAAACCAACAGTTAGATTGCACTTTACGTTAACAATTTCCCCCTCACTTGAGCCATATCTCAAAATTGTAACCAAACCCTTTCACAGATTCTTACTGACTAAATTTAGATTTAATCTGATCCATTTTTCTTTGGGTTGTTACCAATCATGGGCTAAACCAGAAGGGGGTCAACCTTGTAACTGTGATAAATTTTCTCAATAAGATACCATGCACTTCATTATGTTTTGCGGGTTCTACTCGGGTATAAGAAAAAAATATCTGTTACCAATCCTGAGAGAGGCCGGCTTTATTCAAGGCAGGCCCGCATTAACTTACCTCCAGATGTTGAGTAACACCCGCATCATTTATTGTGTGGCCAGTTTCTTAATGGCCGCAATCAGAATTAAGACAAAAAATGCGCCACTTAATGTATTAGCCTGATCAACTGTATTTTCTATGCCGATTTTACCTGGACGAACTGTAGCGTATCTTTTTTAAGGGCCTCGCACTGAGTTTGTAAATATATGAATTGCCTGTTTTTTTTATGTATGTATGCAAATTTTATGCCTTTTATGATTTTAACAAATCGAATAAAGTGTATTTGACTGACTGACTGACTTTCAAACCAGTCTCTGCTGCCACCTTAGCTAGGTGGTTCAGATGGGTGATGTCAGAAGCAGGTATTGATATTTCTGTATACGGTGCCCATTCTGTGAGAGCAGCTATGGCCTCCAAGGCCTATATGTTGGGATCTCGTTTGGAAGACATCCTGAAAGCAGCTGACTGGTATACAGATTCTATGTTTAAAGTTTTCTATTACAAACCTATTTCTCATGTTTCTTCTGTTGTTATTGATGAGCTTTGAACCTGCATAATCATAAGCCTTCAGTCCTGCTTTAGAATACAAAATTATCCAGCTATTGCGATAAGAATTTTAGATTCTATTAAGGACACCGAGGCGAGGATTATCCCACCTGTTGGGACAGTTTATTTCAACTGGTAAGTTGTTTGATGGTTATGTTCATAACAACATTAGATGCCCATGCTATGAGAAGTGAATTTGTGGGTTCCCTTTCTCAATCTTGTTTCTGTTTTAGGAAATGATCCCAACAAGGACTGACTGGTTGCTCCGGATGGACGCGGATCATCCTCGTAAGAGAAGCTGATGACCTAGAGAGCTGTGGCTTATATTCTCTGTTGAGAATGGAAAAAGGAACTGTTTACCTCTCCGTTGGGAGTTGAGAATTTGTTTTGGTTCATACTTACGGACTGAGTTCGCACAAAGAAAGAGGAAGCCAGCATGGTGCCTCTCTATTTTGTATACTTGGTGATGCAGTCACTGGCTGTGATAAAGGAGGCATGGTTCAAAGCCTTATGGGTATTGATGTTTTTGCTTTATGTAGTTTTACTTTCATTGGCTGCTGTGAGTTCAGTAAAGAAATTGAAATAGCATAATCCTCGCCTCCGTTTCCTTAATAGAATCTAAAATTCTTGTCGCGATAGCTGGAAAATTTTGTATTCATCTGCAAAATAGCAGTAATTCAATCCTGTGACACTATTCTGACTCCCTTTTCAAAGTGGTTTCCCAAATAGAGAACTTCTCTTTTACAAAACTGGAGTTTTGCTTTTGACACCTCATGCCCACTCAATGCCAAATGATTCAGTAAGGCAACAGTATCTGTAACGCAAACTTCTTTAGTTCCTGATGCAACAAGCAAATCATCAATGTACAGCAGTAGCACAGAGTTATTTGGCATTTCCAACGATTTCACATTTCTCTTCAATATTTGATTGAAGATTGAGGGACTTTTTGTATACCTTTGTGGAACCCGGCACTCTGCCAAAATACGGTTTCCAAACTGGAACGCAAAAAGATATTGGCTATTTGGATGCAAGGGAATGGAGAAAAGAGCTTGACACAAGTCAATCACTGAAAACCATTCAGCTTCACATGGAATCTGGTAAAGAATCACAGCAGGAGTTGGTACTACTGGACAACAAGGTATCACAATATGATTAACTTTCCTCAAATCCTGAATGATTCTATATTTTCCATTCAGTTTTTGTATGCCCACGATAGGTGAATTACATGGACTGCCCAAAATCTCTCTCAGAATTCCTTGTTCGATAAGAGTCTCAATCAATGGTGTTATTCCAGCAATAGTCTTGGGGCTTAAATTATACGCTGGAGTTCTGGGGTATTCTGCATTTGGTTTTACAGTGGTTCGAATTGGAGCTACTCCTTTCATCAATCCAATAACTTTTCTTGGAAAATTCAACACATCAGGTAAGAGAGCGTGTTTCTTAGCAGAGGGAGTAAGTAATTTTCAGTAAAAGTCTTTTATCTGGACATTTTAAATACCACATCTTCGTCTTTCGTATGAAATTCTATTCCTTCTGGTGTACAATAGATGGAACAAATAATTTTACACAATAAGTCTTGCCCTAGCAAATTTACCGGACTGGAATCACACACCACAAATATATATAAATCCTCAAAAATTCCAACCAGTACTTTCATAGGTTCTGTCCTTGGGGTTGAGGTAAATTGATTCGCTACTCCTACTACAATTTGTATTCTTTCTCCCGAGAGGGGTAGGTTGGGAATTCCTACAGTTCTCACAGTGGATCAGGTAGCACCAGTATCTACAAGGAATGAAATAGGTGGTCCATTGACCTTGCAATCCAAATAAGGATCATTCTGATCTACCTCTCAGGATGCGCCAAGCACTCATTCCTCCTCCCCTCTCCGGCACCGCCACTGGGAAGTATCTGAGTCACTGTCATCCATCTGCAATAAATATTGTGATGCCACTTGCACACATGGATGTATTTGATCATTTGCATGGAAACCCATTTTCTCATTGTATTTCTGTACCTGTCCATTCATATTTTGCATAGGAGCTTGAGCTATATTTTCATTCTGACCCCTTAAACTTCACATAGGCTGATCATCATACCATTATTCACCTGTGACTATACCATTTTCACCTGTCACAATTTTCTGTCCATTTACCTGATTAGCCGAATTAGACTTACACTCACACTTCCAATGCCCAAACTTGCCGCAACTATGACATGGATCTGTTTTCTCTTCAATATCTCTATGTTTGATCCTCATCCTCTTCCTTGAGAAATCAAATTCTGCATTGGATTTACCATGACACCTTTCATTCCAGTTATAATTTGAACATTGCCCTGTATCATGCCTGAAAAATCAGAATCAAAACCCACTTATCCTTTCTTTGCTGTGCTCATTTGTGCCAAAATCAATTTCTCTTTTAACTTTTTGTGGCGCAAATCAATATCGTCTCCACAATACTTAGAACATAAAAGTATCTCATCACTGGGCTTACTCTACCAACAAATTAAATGTTGCTGAATTATAGAACCTATCTAAGATCTCAAACCATACACAAAACGGTACACAAAATGTCCCATATCTTTTTCTGACACGTTCTCAATTCCACTATACTATTTGAATGCCTGTAAAAGTCACTTATAGTATGCATAAACTGACTTTCAATACCTGAGTGGTCCTGTCTATTTTCACCCAATCGGGTTCTTTTGGTGAAATCTTTCTTTTCAAATACATTACGACCTGATTATACTTTTTCAACACCTCCACTGATGGGTACCTGTTTTTGGATCTCAAGCTGGCACCATCTCTGGCCAATCAACAGCAATTTTACACTCTACCCATAAATCTGTTGAACCACAATATCTAACAAAGCATCTAAATCCTTTAGCAAGACCGTTGAAACCTTCACACATATTTCCACTTGTTTATACCACTCAACAGGTTTTTATCTCAATCTTGGAAAAAATTTTTTTTTTAAATAAATCTTTTTATTAACCATCATCAACATCAATTGGTAAATTAGGCACTTTTCATTACTGTAACATTTCAATCAGGCATCTACCAGGTAATTCACAACATTAGCACAGTTCATACAAATGGTCAAATCAGGGTGAATGCATATCATCAAGGGCTTGTTGCAACGGCGGAGTACATATACTGCCTCTGTATCGATTCCAGGGTCCCCAGAATCGTGACCATTTCCCAGGGTAGCCAGGGGGCCACAGATACAGTCTTTTCACGGAACATGCACCAGTCCATGCAAATCTTCCAGTCTTTCAGCTTCGGAAGGGCAGCCGCCCCCCAGGCCTGGGCAATGTTCCTTTTAGCAACCATAAAGCCTAATGTGGCCCAATGTGTTTGGTTTACATTCAGATCAGTGGGGTCCCATATATTGAGCAAACATCTGCTTACCTCTTGGAGCAGGGGAAATCCCAAGACCGTCCCCACCACACCGTGGATCTCCCTCCAATAAGACTGAACATCCGGGCATTCCAAGATGATATGTAGAAATCTGCCCACTTGGCCACACTGCCTGCGACATTCCCCCATAGGTGCCCTACCCATTAACACCAGTCTTGGCCCTGTCATGTATATTCTATGTAAAATTTTTAGTTCGACCAGTCCCAGTCATGCAGGAATTGCACAACTCTGGGAGATGACACGGCTTCCCGCCAGTACTCGTCATCTAACTCAATACCATCTGCTACTCATTTTTGCCGGAGCTGTGTGAACGGGTCTTTCATATCATATATCAGCTTATTTTAGATCAAGGAAATAGTCTTCTCGGGAATGCGTCCGTCCAGTATTCTATTTTCCAGTGGGGAGGACCCGGGGGTGAGGAACTGACTGGGAAAGCTGCACATAGGTCATGCCTAACTTGTATGTAGCAGACGTGTTCTGAGTCAGACAGTTCATATTGTTCTTGTAGGGAAGCAAACGTTTTTTTGTCCCCTTTTTCCTACATGTCCTGGATGCAGGAGATACCTATTAAGTCACATTCATTAAATCCCTTTGTCTGCCACAGGTTCCCTAACTTCTCAGAGTCCCATAAGGGGGTGGCCAATGTCAGTTTGCCCTCCCATCCATCTGGTGGCAGTGTGCCATATGGCTATAGAGTGTCCGGTAGGACCAGTTAGAGAAGGTCGAACGAGTTTATCGTACAGTTTTCTATTATAATTCCCACCCGGAAGAAGCCATCTGTCCATTCGATACCCAGGATTGTCAGGTGTGCCATAAGTGCCATGGTTTATGGCAGCCAGGTGGGCAGCCCAGTAATATTTTCTAATGTCGGGAAGGGCGATACCTCTGTTGTACCACTTCAGGGTCAATTTAGTAAGGGCAATGCGTGGCGACCCGTCCCACAGTAAATCCCTCTACAGTTTCTCAATTTCTTTGAAGTAAGCCAGGGGGACTACGTCTAATGAGTTTTGTAGGGCAGACAGAAAGCTGAGGAGTGACATCATTTTAAAGAGAGCAACTCTCCCGAGGAGGGACAATGGGAAAGTTCTCCAATTGGCAATGTCTTTCTGCAGACGGCGGAGAGGGGGAAGGAGATTATTATTATATCGGAGTGTAGGGTTCCGGTATATGAATATGCCTAATTATTTAAAGCCCGATGTACTAATTTGGATTGGGCAATTAGAGGGTAAGGCCGGTATTTCCCTGTAGAGGGGATACAGATGAGACTTAGTCCAGTTAATGTGGAATCCGGGGTATCTCCCAAACACAGCCAAGATGTCTAGCAAGGCAATTAGATATTTCCGAGGATTTGGTAAGTAAAGTAGGACATCATCAGCGTAGAGTGATATTCGATCTTCCCAATCCACTGACCAATGGAGGCCTCGGATCATTAAATCTTGCCGAATCCAGGTTGCTAGTGGCTCTATTGCCAAAGCAAATAAGAGAGGGGAGAGCGGGCGACCCTGACGGGTACCTTGAGTTAGGGTGAATGTGTCTGATTGCTTGTTATTAACTACAATCTTGGCCAAAGGCGACGCGTAAAGGATACAACCCCACCTGGTAAATTCAGGGCCAAATCCCAATTTCTGGAGTACTGCGAAGAGGTAGGGCCATTTGATCATGTCAAATGCCATAGTTGCGTCAATGGGAGACCAGGACCGCTGGCTCACGTATCGTATCTGCCCTGCCGAGCACCCCATGAACACAGCGGAGATTCAGTGCAGTATTCTGGTGCAGGATAAAGCTGTATTGATCTGGATGTATGCGGTTGGATATGACCTTAACTAAGCGATTGGCAAGGGCCTTTGCAACGATTTTCGGTTTGGCAATAAGAAGAGAAATGGGCCGATATGACGCGCAATCCGCCTTTGGTTTGCCTTCCTTGTCTATTACCACTATGTTGGCTATACGTTGGTCAAGTGGGAGCTCCCCTGATTTCCTACTGTCATCAAACATGGCTTGATGTATGGTGATAATTTATTGGGACAGAGTTTATATAACTCCATAGGAATACCATTTGAGCCGGAGGCCTTACCGGATTGAAGCGATCTAATTGACTGAGCGATTTCCTCTGCGGTCAGAGGGCTGTCCAATAATTGTTTATCGACAGGTGTAAGAGTGGATAGGTTAATATCAGTCAGCAACGTGGCAGAATCTGACTCAGTATATGGCGTCCCAGCACTATAGACAGCCCCAAAGTATGTGGCGAATTGACAGGCTGGTTCCCGAGGTTCTTTTATATCGGCTCCAGAAGCGTCGTGAAGGACCGGAACTATTCTACTCGCCCACTCTCGTTTGTCCAGCCAAGCTATAAGTTTTCCTGCCTTGTCTCCCAGATCGTAAACCCTTCCTAACCTTTCCTGTCCTAGACTACGAGACGTGTGAGTAACCAGGGCTTTATATTCATTCTGCATGAGTTGCAATAAGTGCTGCCCCTAGGGAGAGTTTTGATTCACTAACTCCCCCTCAATCTGGAAAATGTCGGCTTCTATTTCCGACACCACTTTCCGCTGTTCTCGTTTATGACCTGAGATCAAGGACTCCTCCCTAATTA
Source organism: Lissotriton vulgaris (assembly GCF_964263255.1). Taxonomy (NCBI): domain Eukaryota; kingdom Metazoa; phylum Chordata; class Amphibia; order Caudata; family Salamandridae; genus Lissotriton; species Lissotriton vulgaris. Next base: position 1,140,303,581 of record NC_141696.1, on the reverse strand, counting down.
CCGCTTTAAAGACTTTACCAGAGATTCCGATCGGAAGTTACGGTTCCTGTATTTTCAGTAAAATAATTATCAGTTACGGTAATGAGATCTTTGTGTATTTTCGGGTTTAGGAGGTGCCAGAGGTTGATAGGCGCAACCCGACCCAACCGTGAGTGATCAAGGAGGAAGTGTACCCAGCGCGGTGAGTGATCAGAGATGCCTCTGGCTAAATGCTTGACTTCTCGAATGTGTGAGGTCTGAGAGCTTGGTACCAAGACATAATCGAGACAGGAAAAACTGTGGTTTGCACCAGAATTAAATGGGTATTGCTTTATCTCGGGGTTGAACACACACCAGGTGTCAGTTAGTCCCATGGCGTCGAGGAGGTCTGGTAAACCTCTGGAAGATGGCCCCAACTCACGAGGAGGGTGCTGGTCTAAATCGCCGGAGCACACCAAGTTAAAGTCACCCCCCAGCACCAACAAACCGTCTGGTAACGAAAGTAGAGTAGTATAGAGGTCCAGTAACGTGGCCGCCTGAAGGGCGGGCGGGACATATATTGCAAACAGTGTGAGAATCTGTCCCTCCCATGTGCCAGAAATGCCATCATAACGTCCCGATATCCGTCCAGGTTGAGTCTACATTAATAGGAAAAGTGTTTTGTATCACCCCCCTTGTAACCAAAAGTAAATCTCGCGTGGGCCACTAATTTATATCCATATCTGTACATTGCCCCACAGGAGTGACCCATAAGATGCATCTACTGAAGTAACACAACATTTGGGCCCTGTTTCTTAATGTACTGCAGGACTACATTCCGCTTGATGGTTTTCCCCCAGCCCGTAGACATTCCAGCTTAATAATATAAAGCTTTTCCCCCAATACGTATGCGTCAAGACCATGGTGATTATTCTGTACAATAGTAGTGCCTTCAATCGAATGTCGATGAAATAAACAAACAATGGAAACTCCCTCCAAATCCCCCCACCAACAACCCCCCTCCCTGCTACCCTGCCCTTTGGACTTAGAACTGCCCATTACTAACTGGCAGAGTGCCTGTCACCCAGTTTATCATGCAAGGAGAAACTAAGAGTAGAAAAAGGAGAAGAATCCGCACCCCGTCTTCCCAACCCAAAAATGTATAAAATAAGTGTCCCCATCGGGTACCAGTCCGCCGACTCTAGTGCAATGCGGAACCCAGCAAACGTGTGTCCAACTCGGGGCCTCAGGGTCCCTGTTACCTTATTGCGCTCATGTCTACAAGAGAGGCTCCCATCGCTTCTTATTACTGGTCCTGAGGTTTTGATCACCTCCCTCGTCTCTTCCACCAGGACTGCCTGCACCCCGATTGTCCAGCCAGTCTGAGGCCACCTCTGGATTGTCGAAAAACCATGTCCGTCCACCAGCCTCCACTTAGAGGCGAGCCGGAACCATCATGGCGTATTTGAAACCCTTGTCTCTTAGGGCCATTTGTAGGAGGCCCAATACCGGTCGGTAACGGCCGAAATTACAGAATTTCGGCCATTACGAACCGGTATTGGGCATTTGGGATGTAGGGGGCTTAAATTGCAAATTCGGTAATTTACCGATTCGGTATTTTAAGGAATCGGTAAATTACAGATTCCTTAAAATACAGAATCGGTAAATTACCAAATTTGCAATGTAGGGAGCACTCAAATGAGTGCTTTTCCCATTGTAGGATTCGTTATTTACCACCAACTATAAGTTGGTGGTAAATAAGGAATACCTTTGAAAATGCAAATCAGAGCATTGTGTCTCCCATTTTACCAAATCGGTATTTACCTGTTCGGTAATTGCCATTCATTCCTTAGGGCCTCCAGGCCCATAGGAATGAATGGCAATTACCGAATCGGTAAATAGCGATTTGGTAATTACCGAATCTTAACGATTCAGTAATTTTTACCGAATTTTGTGCTACATAGCATTTACCGATTCTAAAATACTGAATCTGTAAAATTCATTTTTTTAGAATCGGTAAATACTATTTATCTACATCTGGCCCTTAGTTTCTTCTTGACGGCCATAAACGTACAGAGTTGCTTCTGCACCATTTGCGGGAAGTCTGGGAAAAAGGAAAGGGTGGCGTTCTTAAAGCGCAATGGGGGTGCGGACCGTGCGTGTTGCAGGATAGCGTCTCTGTCCCTTAAATTGAGGAGACGGGCGATTATGGGGCGTGGGGGTGCACCAGGCCTAGAACGACCATTCTGTGTGCGCGCTCAATAGTAAAGAAATTGCCCAGTCCCTTTGGCTTAAGATGGTTTAGGATGAGGTCCTTTACAAACAGGTCTGGCGCTGGCCCCTCTGATTTTTCCGGCACTCCCAAGATGCGGACGTTGTTGCGCCTAGACCTCCCTTTATAGTTGTCCAGTTTGCGCTCAGCTGTCTCGCAGAAGGAACGAAGATCTCGCACCTCATGCTGGAGTTGAGACACGTCATCTATTAAACAGGCCGTCTTGATGTCCAGGGACTTGACTTTTTCATTTATTTTTGTGAGTTCAGCACGGATAAGATTCACATCTATGGTGATGGTGTCCATTTTGTGTTCAAGGAATGATTTAACCCCCTCTATAACCGCCATGTCGTCCTGCAGTGTCAGGCCGGGGGTAGAGCTATTGGATTCTTCATCCGCCGGTGAGCCCCTAGGCAGTGTGTACCGGACAAGCTTATAAGACTGAACCTTTCTCGTTCCCCTGGGACCCTTGGCAGACCCTATGTCAGTCTCCAGCCTGCCTGCCATTAGTCACCTGTGTCCCGAACACCCCGGCCGTGATGGATCAATCCCTTAGCTGTGTGCAAGAGGGAACCACAATGAGGGCAGAGGAGCCCCTGTATTGACTCCTTTTGTGGGTGGCAGATCCTAGAGTCAAGCGCAGTAGGCACAGGGGCATGCAGCTACATTTGCCTACATCCGTGCTGCAGGCCGAGTCCTATGCTCCCCACTACCGAGGGCCCCTGGTCAATTATGACCTCCTGTGTGGCCGGGTCACCTGATGCACAAAAGCAGGGAGGCAGCCTCTGTACTTAGTATGGGCCTACCGGCCGGTGAGCTGGCGCTAAAGTGGGTGCTCCCTCTCTCCAGTCCCAAGCTCCCATCGACAGCACCAGCCTGCCTCACGGGATCCAATCAATATGTTTTCTGTAAAGCTTTAGACTTTTCTACGTCTACTCCATATTTGTGCTACCTCAGCAAATTTCTCATGTACATTTCTAGCCTTTCGCGTTATATCTTTGCACATGAACAGTAAATCCTCATCACTGTATTTCACTAATGTACTCATTGTTCCCAGTATCATCTCTTCTAGTTTCACTTTTAATTTGCTTACATCTATGCTCAGGTTGTGATTTGTATTACTCTGTACATTGCCAGTAGGAGCTATATCTCTAATCCCATTGTCAAGTTCTTACAGTGATGTACTCCTTTCTGATCTCTGAGATTCTCCACTAGCTTCTTCTGCTCCCTGCATCACCTGTGAATTGGTCTTCCGATTTCCCATTTGCAAAACCCTTCCATTAATGAATTGCTGAACTCTACTTGATGTTATTCCAGCCATTACACTCTGCGTGAGAACATCTCCAGGCTCCCTGTTCCTGGCTGAGCATCGAACCACGCCGCTCGGACAAACCCCAATGCTGCATTGCGGTGTTGTGATTAGTCAGGGGAGCAAGGTTCTTACCAATCACAACACTGCATTGCATTGTTGTGATTGGTCAGAGGAGCCTGACTGGTTCCTGGTTCCTTGGTCCTTACGCAGAGGCGGCAATATGGTGAGTTTTGAAAAGAAAAAATAATTCAAAAGTATGGTTACCTTTTGTGCACCCTCACAAGGAACGGGCTGGGCCGAAATGTAATTAGAAAAGTTAACTGGCTGTATGATTCCCTCACTGTCAGTGTACACTGCCGGAGCTATTACTCAAGATCTTTCTATATTTTTTTGAGCACTCATCAAGGATGCCGCTCTCACCACTTCTTTTTTATGATGTTAGGACCATTATGAATTGTGATGCAATTTTCAGAGACTATTGTTAGAATTTAAACATGTGTAGGATCAATTAAATTGCTTCTTACAGTACCAGTAGCCGGAATGACAAATATAAAATTATATGCCGATGACATTGCCCTTTTTTTAGATTCAAAACCCTTAAGTCAAGTAAAAATCTTAAAAATCTTTTCTGACTTTTAAAAGTTAGGGGGCTATAAGATAAATGTCAACAAGACGGAAATAATCTTAGCTAACTGCACTGTAGACACTTTATTGCCGGAATTTAGGCAGATTTGCAACACACCCAAAGAGATATCTGGGAATATTTATCTCGGATAACTTGGAAGACCTGTATTTGTTAAATTATATACCCCTGTTAAAAAAGGTTGGGTCTCAATTAGATCGCTGGAATCTATTGCCAGTGTCTATAATGGGACGGGCAGCTTTAATACGTATGTCTATTCTACCTCTTTTTAACTTCCTTTTTAGTGCGGCCCCTTGTGCAATCCAGGTTTCCTTTTTTTTAAAAGTGGATGCTTTGATTTTCTCCTTCCTCTGGGCAAAAAAAATTCTAGACTTGCACTTAGCACCTTGTACCTCCCATCTGCACAAGGAGGGCTGTCCCTCCCAAATATCAGAGAATATTACTTTGCTTCTTTTGCGCATCACAGTTTCAGGTTTCTTTTTTTAGACGATCATGAGGCAGACAATTTTTTTATGAAGAAGATGTTGCTGGAATCTAAAATTACTGATCCTGCCAGAATTACGAAAGATCCAAAGAAGGTCCGCTATAAGTCCTTGCAGTGGTTACTTAAACAGAAAACTCAGCTCTTGAAATTTTAAGGTATTTTTAAAATTAGCAGTACAACGGATTTAATCAATTTTAGCTTCTGAGAGGGGGGTTGCTGGACAATAATATAGCGAAACTTTGGAAGGAGAATGGCTTTGAGAAAATCGAGGACTTCCTCCTAGGGAATAGATGGAGATCCTGGGAGGAAATCTCTAGACAGATCCACCACTCCTGTACAATATTGAAATGGTCTTTTTTTATGCTCCACGCGGAGCTCAGAGAGCTAGATATAGGTAATCTATTTTATAAAAAAGACTTGTCTATAGCATTAAATAATCCAATACAAAAGAAGATCAGCATTTGGATTAAAATATTAAAAGAAGACAACGTAATCGAATCCTTCAATAAGGTCAGAGAAAGGTGGAAAAGGAGGGAAGACATTGAAATTAGCAAACTGATATGGGATAAGATTAATAAATTTAATAAAACCATCTTCCGCTGTGCTAATTTTAAAATTATGCAATTTTATAATAAATGGTTAATTTATAGAACTCCCTCATTCCTCCACAGTATTTATCCCTAAGTTGTCGATAAGTGCTTCCGTTGTGAAGAAAAGGGCACCTAGAAGCATATTGTCTGGGAGTGCCCCAAAAACCAGGAATTCTGGAAGGAAATAGAAAAATATCTCTGCACCATGACCAAAGCCATTATTTCATTTGATGAGTTAACTTCAGTCCTAGGTTGTCCCCGAGCCACACTCCATACGACGAGTCCTCCTTTATAGCATCTCTAATAGCTAAATCGCTTATTTTGCAGTCCTGTAAATCGGAGATAGTACCAACCCTACAAGCATGGAAGGCAAAACTATTACGGATTCAGGGTAGGGAAAGAAAATAAGCACTAAGATCAGGGGCCCTTAGGAAATACGATAAATACTGGAGTGTATTTGAATCCTAGTCTGACTCTCTTGGATATACATTTTTAACCACTTCTTCTAATATTAGTCTGCTGGATCGCTATTACATTAGCACTATGCACACTACACTTTATGAGTACGTTTTAAACTGTTGAAATCTGAACACGTTTCTGTATTTAAATGAAGTTGGTGTAAGTTGAGTCTGGTTTCTGATTTTTCTTTTTTTATATTAACTCTGCTGTTAATGCGCCATGCAATGTCTTTCTCTGTGTTTATGCACACGCACTTTATTCCGTACTGTATTAAATCTGCTGCTAATGTGTCATGTAATGTTTATTATGTGTTTATGAACTCTCAATAAAAATATATTAAAAAAGAAATTGCTTCTTAATGCAGATGATATACAATTAACATTGTCTGACCCTGAAACATCCATCTCAGGAACAATCTGTTGTCCAGGCATTTTCACATTTTTGGGGTATAAAATCAACAGGGGAAAATGCAAAGCATTTCCCAACATCAGGATCACAGCAATAACCACATTTCAGAGATTTCCATTAAAAATGGGTTGCCAGAGGGTTGAAATACTTAGAGATATGAATTATCAGGGGACCTCAAAAGCATGGTCGAGGACTGCTCCAGAAGATCTAGACAGGTGGAGGTTAGTCCATACCATATTCTTTCAAAGGGGGAAGTGGCAGTAGTTGATTTTTAATGCAATGACACCTTCTTTGCTACAAAGATGTTAAGCACAGGCACTACAGCACGTAGTGATTGTTTTGTGTAGGAAATGACACCAATGCATTAATTTATAGCTCGGAGGTTTGAAATGGGCATTGTTGACAATTGAATAATGCTCACTTAAGAGCAGTAATGCATCATGCCAACCACGTAAATAAATGTACTTTTCTCAACACAGTACAATCGTCCACCACCTTTATTATATAAAGGAGTGGTGAAATTATATGTATATATATATATATATATATATATATTATATATATATACTCAAATATATACATAGTTAGCAACATATACATATACAAATACACACACACACACATGCATTTGCACATGCATTTGCACATATATAGAATTATATAGATTTTTATAGTTTACCACTGTAATCAATATATAGCATTCTTTTCCTACAGTGCTAAAAGTTATGCAATGTTTATATTATGCAAGCAGAAAGAAAATCCCCAAAAGTCTCTTATATATGCAAAAACTAATACACAGACACACACATATATCATAGTGGCAGTCCCCACTGTGTTTAATTTTGTTTGGCACATACCCGTGACGTGGCATGCCCGCTGAAACCATGCCGGGACATTACTAAATGGACATTCACTGTTTACCAGGACAGCGTGTACAGGCATTTATGCTTGCTGACATGGGACCTGAGCTTTACCAAAAGGATGTACGCTGTTCATCAGGACTGCGATTATGGTTATGTGCTAAAGCATAATTTCTAATGCAGCTGTACGAGAGCAGAGAAATCAGTCATGTGCGTAAATGAGTTGCATGATTGTATATAATAAACAACTTACATATCATGGTGATTCCAACTTTGGTGAAAGAGCAGTCCTCTGTCTGTGAATATTGCTGTGCTATACAATTGGAAAGAAGTGTGAGAGTTAAAAGCACGTGAAACTGATTCACAATGAGATTCCCATATATAACACAGATGATTGTGTGCTACCAAATCACAGGTGGTGCTGCTGTGCCGAGGCGTCCTCTTTGCCTCATATCACCACAATATCTTGTCCTCAGTGCAAGGAAAGAGAGCAGCACTCCAAAATTGAGGGTCTAAGGTGGTCTAATTGAGAAACAAAGAAACGTCAACGAGTCTCGGTTGCCGACTTGCAACCTTGTTTATGACGGTGAACACCATTTTTCAACATACATTTATAGTGCCACATGACGTGTGCTCAACACAGAAAAGGGAACATCACATTTCAGCTCATTCCATTGACGCTGCCATCTTTGAACCTGTTCAAAAAATGTTATGTTCCTTTTTCTGTGTTGAGCACACATGTCATGGCGAGGGGACCCATCACCGAACCTGAAACGAGAAACATGAATGAACACAGGGAAAGAAAACACAACCTAGCTACAATTCGCTGGGAGTGCTGTGCACATAACGCTGGTAACAGTCTGACCACCACCTGCCCAGCCTCATAATGTCCCCTCGCCCCCAGCTCTGATTGTTCGCCTCCGACGCCACACCAATCCAGAATGAATGGCTGCCAAAAAGTTTACCATTCAAACCCAGTAGGGACAAGGCCTTTCTCAATATGGCCAAAAGCTGTGACCCTTTTGCCGCCCGCCCATCCGCATGCTTGAACACCACACCTGCCGTGCCTGAGGCCAAGGCCATCCATTTCAAACCCCAACCAACGGGGCAGGTCAAGCCCGATTTGGCTGCCTGCAAAGAGACCCATCGTCCCCCACTCCTCTGGTCAGTTTTTGATTTTCGAAGCCACAGACATACCCTGTTTCCCCACAACAAACTGTCACTGCATTTGGACCCCAATAATTCCGACACCCGAAAAGCCCCAACAAACATCCACGACATCAGTGTGGAACAGGCAAAGCTCTCAGTCATCCCTGCATACCCGTGGCAACACTTGCTCTAAAAGATCCCATGACAGGGGGTTCCTGACCCGAGTTGCCCCCCCACACACCCGGGCCCATCCCTCCAACATGCGCGAACCGAATTCCCCAACCGACGGCGCATAACCCCACAGGAGCTTGCCCATGAAAGTGATCCCCGCCCATTTACTTGCTATCATGACGCGCGTGAGCCCTTTCTCAATTAATGACAAGATAAACTGTATTACATCTTCCTGAGGCCCTCCGCCAAAAACCGCTGCCATTACACTACTTGAGGACTTGTACCCCTTTGAAGTGCGCTGTAGTGAATGCCAAATTTTGAGACGCCAAAAAAGAGCACATATAAATAGTGATAATAGATTGTAGCCAAAATATAAATCATGTCATCAGTGATGTCATTTAAGATGTCATCAGTGATGTACCCCTGGTGGTCAGAAAGGCCCTCGACATATTTGTTGGGGGGGATTGATGCAATGCCAGGGTGGGCCACCCAATCCCTTTATAATAATCTCAGGTGTCTAGTAATCTTTCTGCTCCCTATGGGCCAGATTAGAGTTAAAGATCTTCTGGGTGCCCCTGAGAGGGAGAGGAAGACTGTGAGAGTCATTTTGGGGTTGGTGGCTCATCCGCTTGGTAGGCAGCCTCCTTACCACTGACAGCAATAAAATAATATCTTTCTGGTGTCAGGTGAACCTTTTGCCCCCCTGGGAGGCAGATTGGAGGCAAAGACCACCTATATGCCCCTAGGAATGCAGAGTCAGTGAAGGACATTTTGGGGATGGGGGCTCCACCTAATGGCTGGGCAGGGCACCTCCATACCCAACATTAATAATAAAATATATCCCTGGTGTCTAGTGGGTTTTCTGCCCCTTAGGGAAGGATTACAGGCAACCACCTCCTATCTGCCGCCTGGTGGCAGAATCATTTTAGTGGCTGGGGGAGCACTAGCCCATTGCCAGGTGGAGCGCCCCCCTCCAAATACACTCCCTGGAGTCTAGTGGGCTTCTGTCCCTACCAGGGACAGATTGGAAATAATGGCTTCCCCAATGTCTTAGGGGCCACCCCAACCCTGTTCATTATTTTAACAAAAACACTGTTAGAATTGGGGGTCTCTGGTTGGCACAGGTAGGTACTTGTGACAAATACGGACCCTCTCCTCTAGTCAGGATAAGGGGATTACACTCCTAAAACCGCTCACCCCCTTGGTAGCTTGGCACGAGCAGCAAAGCTTTATCTCCGAGGCATTGTAAGTTAAGCATTTGTGACCACATACAGTAACCCAGTGACAACACTACAAATGGACACCACACAATGTTTTATATCAAAAATAAGTATATTTATATAGAGTTACCACAAGACAAATAAACAACAAAAAGAATCCACAGTACTATTAGATTTCAAGAGTTCTGTTTAAACAGCTTAAATCAAGGTTCTGTGCGAGTCGGTCGCCTGGTCTGTCTACAGCGTTGTTGAAATAACACAGAGTCTAGTAAATCCAGCGGACCGCGTCGGTAAGGGCCCACTCAAATGTCGACAGACTCAGCCACAGTAACTTTTACTTGAGGCGGCCGGCACGGATGTGCGAGCCGGTTCCGGTGTTTGTCGCAGTGCAGAAAGGAAGCGTTGCAGAACGAGTTGTCCCTGGATGTGGTGCAGGCAGCGGCCCATTGACAGAGTCGGTGGTTCCAAGGCTTGCGTTGCAGGGCGAGATGGTGCTTCGATGCGGTGCTTGCAGCTTGCGGTGCGGCGACCGAGCTGGAGTTCAAGAGCTGGCGTTGATCAGTCCGGACAGCGGTGCGAGTGGGGCGGTGCGTCGCGAATCGTGCAAGGCGGTGCCCAACTGCGGTGCGTTCACAGGACTCGAAGTCAGCATCAGTGACCGCGTCGGTCAGACCAGTATGATTCGGTGTAGCGAGGCATTGCATATTGCGGTGTCCACCAGTCGCGGTGCAGACTACGGCTCAGTGACAGCATCAGGATGGAGTCGGTGAGCGCAGAGCTTGCATTGTTCGAGGCGAACGTTGCTTGATGCGGTGCCTACAGGACACCGGGCCGGTCGTGAGAGTCGGTCATAGTTCCCTGCCTCTGTAGACACTTGTTTCCAGCAGCAATTCACAAAGGCTGGTGAAGTCCACTGGTCCTGGGACTTTGGTCAGGGGGCAAGCTCTCTTCCAAGCCCTTGGAAATCTTTTGCACAAGTTGAAAGAAAAGTCCACAAAGTTCTTTCTCCTCTCTTTGGCAGTCAGGCAGCCACTGCAGGCCAATCCTCCAAGCAGCACTTCAGCTTGGAAATAGTCTCTCCACAGTTTCTTCAGGTTCCTTCTCCTCAGCAGAGGTTTCATCTTGTAAGTCCAGAAGTGATCTAATTTCGTGTGATCAGGGTCCCAATACTTATACCCCAAAATCCTTTGTTCTCTGAGGGGAGAGGGGCCTGTGCCCAGTCAAAACCAGTTCTGAAGCACTCTGTTTACCAGACTTCTCCTTTCCTTTCACAGCGCAGGGCAGGCACATCAGACGCCCCACAGGAGGTGGAGCCATCATTGTGGAAGGCAAGTACAGTCCTGGAGCACTTTGTTGACAGTCTGCCTTCTCTTCTTTCAGTGTGCAGGGCAGAGACATCAGACACACCACAGGGGGTGAAGCCAGCAATGTGGGGGGCGGGTACAGTCCTATTCAGGTCCCAGGTAACACTCCTTGCCCCCATATGGATGCAGATCTCTCTATTCACCACTGGGCTGACTCATTCTGTCTCCTGGAATCCCGCAGCCCTCTCACTCAAACTCCAGACAAGGAATACACAACCTCGCAGAGGCAGGCTTAAATGGTTAGGCAAGCAAATACCTACTTTCTAAAAGAGTTATTTGCAAACACAGAATATTTAAATAAACTTCACTAAAAGGTGTATTTTATTATTCTGAGTCCAGGCATACTAAACTCGAATTTCTGCCATGTTCTCTGAGTCTGTTAGGATTATAAACATGTAATAATCTAGCGGCCCATTCTGGCCTTTGGAGAACAGGTAGCCTTGCAATAGTGAAAAACGAAAATGGCTGTAATTTACCATTAGGACATGCCACACACATCAGGGCTTGTCCTACCTTATACTTACAATGCACCCTGCCATTGGGCCTACCATAGGGGTGACTAACATGAAGAAAAGAGAAGGTTTAGGGACTGGCAAGTGGGTGCACTTGCCCAGTCAGCATGACCGTACCAGACTGCACGCAGAGTCTGCAATGGCAGACCTTAGACACGTTTTACAAGGCCGCTTCTGTGGGTGGCACAACCAGTGCTGCAAGCTCACTAGCAGCGTTTGGAATTACACGCCCTGGGCACACTCAGTGCACTGTACTTGGGTCTGACAAGTAAACCAAACATCCAATCTTGGCACCACTAATCAATACATCAATTTACAGCAGGGAGCATAAATTGATACTTGTATAGCGTACTACTCACCCAGCATATGCACTTTAGCACTGACCAGCAGTGGTAAAGTGCCCAGAGTCATAAAATACCCACCAACAGGTCATAAAAAATATAGGAGGAAGTCAAAAAGCTCAGGGATGACCCTGCAAAAAAGGCCAAGTTCAACAAACACTCCCTGGCGTCCAGTGGGCGTTCTGCCCTCCTAGCGCAGATTGGAGAAAATTACCTCCTATCTGCCTCCAGGGGGGGGGGGGGTGACAGAAAGACATGTAAGCCTTGGGGATAAGGGATGCATTGTGTCGAGTGGATGGATCCCTGCATTTCCCTCCTGCTGTCAACCCAAGCATGGATCTACTAGGCACCATTTGAAAGGGAAGATTATCCCATTTCCAATGCTACCTGCCCCTTTTAAATCGGTGCTCAGATGGCTGAGATATGCCCGATGACTGGGGAAACTTATGATCAACAGCTGAGTCAGAAATTATAAAAAGAAAATTCCTCTAATGCTCACTCCAGAGGGATTTCCTGCCCCAGGTGCTAGGATGTGCTGGAGCCATACGAGCACCTTAGCAGTGCTTCAGTGGTGGGATCCAGCATGTCCTCCGCATTAAAGCATTCATATATGATCTTACAATGTTACCTTCTTAGGCACTCTATTCTACTGTCCCCCTGGCTACAAATAAGGAATTTTAGAGTTATTTGTTGATGTCATTACCTGTTATGTTCTAAAATATGCTAATTTCACAATTTTTGGTGATCTCATTTTTCACCTTGATAACAAGCATTACTCCTCTGCACAGAATCCTATCCATGATCTAAAGCTATTCATCGCATGCAGTTGGTAAGATCCCCTACCCTTGCAGCAAAACATTTCTTGGATCATGTCTTCACTTCCTTAGTAGTAGACAGTCGTCCTGCACCTAGGCTGGACCCATCATCTTGCTGTTCCCCTGAGAATCTCCATCTATGCATCCCCTTTGCTATCTCCAAGCTAGGTATAGGTCAAGACTGTAGTGGAAATTTGAAGACTTCTCGCTGGCTTCATACCTTTCTTTGCTACTTCAGTGGTAGAGGCTGTCATGACATTGACCACCTTGCTCTTGGACGCCCTCAATGAACTTATTCCTATATCTGCTGCCCCTAGGAGATTTCTGCATAACTCTTGATCATTATTTGATTCAAAGCTCTTAACACTCCAAAAAAGTGCAAAACCCTAGATAGGATATTTTGAAAGTCGCATGACACTTTTTGCCATCTTATAAGATGATTTACATTGATGCAATGCAGATCTACCACAACGAATAAAAAGTTGTCTAATTCAGCTAAGGATATTTTTTCCCTTGTTAAGACCTTCATGGATCTGAGTTCTAAAGTCCTTTGTATTCCTTTCAACCCTACTAGATGCAATGACCTAACTTGCTTCTTCTCTAATAAAGTCAGAACCAATTACTCTGCCTGTTCCATAGCTCATGCAAACACCACAGTCTCAGCCAAGTCACTGTCTGATTTGGGCCCCAATTTGTCTACATCCCATCCTTTCTCTTTGGAAGATCATTCCAACACATATAACTCCTGAATGAGTTCACTTAACAAAGTCGAGTAAAGTATCATGGCTAGGTCAGATGTAGGGTCACTATTACAGTTAAGCAACTTTAGAAAGTTGCTACCCTGCACCCTAGCTAGTACAGTGGCCTCACAAAGGCTTTGGCCCATAGATGGATTTCTGACCACCTGGGGAAATGTGTGAATGATTTCTTGGCCCAGAAACAAAGGAAGGAGATCGGCCAGGCAGGGGAGGCAGCATAAACACAGGTAAGTGCCTTCTTTTTATTATTTTTAATGTATTTGGAAGGGGGAGGGAGCGGCTAACTCCGCTCCGCCACAAAGACAGAGTTTTGCCTATTTCCGCGTTGCCACGGAGTGCAGAGTAGGCAAATCTCCTCAAACTCTGCTGGCAGAGTGGAGTTACCCACCCAGGGTTAACATTCAACACCTGGCTGAACTACGGGAATATGCTCTGCTTAGATAGTTTGCAGTCTTCCATCAAGAGATTGCAGATTATCCAAAATGAAGCAACCAGGCTGTTATTAGCTATATATAGGCACCACTCAATTTCTGCCCAGTGAGTGTTCTTCACTGGCTCCCTCTGGTGAAGCAAGTCAATTTCCAGGCTCCTGGCTTTGCCTTTCGGACCGTCTTGGACAAGGTCTCTATTTTTCACAATCACCTCATGGCTCGAATCCGGCAACCCATCCTGAGAGAGCCAGACTAGTAACATGATCTTTCAGATTTCTGGACTCTAAACTATCAAACTCACTCCGACTTCAGATTTTCCTTTGGCACAATGAAACCAGTTTTAGAAAGCAGTTCAAATCTTGACGCATCTTGGCCATCTTTGGTCTTTTAAAGTAGTCATCAGTAGCGACATAAAGCCTTGGTAGAGTAGCTATGGGCCAGATGTAGGTAATCCAACTTTACTGATTCTAAAATACCGATTCGGTAAAAGGGGGAACACAATCAAGGGTGGCAGGGTGTCACTTTGACACCTTGTTGCACCCCTGAATAGTGCATGGGTGCACATGTGGCACACATGCATGCCCTAAGGGAAGGTATGTCTGCCACATGGCACTGTTATAAATTTGCAAAAATTGCTTTTTAGGGTTTTCGATATTTATAACGAATCCTGAAATGGGAAAAGCATTCATTTGAGTGCTCCCTACATGAAGGATTCGGTAATTTACTGAATCAGTATTTCAAGAATTTGGTAATTTACCGATTCGGTAAATAATCAAATCCTTCATTTTGGCCTTCTACATCTGAAAAGCCTTATACCGGTTGGTAACGGCTGAAATCCGGTAATTTTGGCTGTTACCGACCGGTACTAGGCTACCTACATCTGGCCCTATGTTCTTTTTAAAAATATACACATAACTGCATTGTTTTGGAAGATCGCATTCGCCTACACCAGGTTCCCACGAAGTTCATAGTAGATTTTGCGAGGATTGCTCTTGTAGAAAACTATTTCCTTTTTAATACTGAATTCTATGGTCAGGTGGAAGGCGTGGCCATGGGTGCAATTTTTGGGCCAGATATAGCCAATTTGTTCGTAGCCGCCTTTGAGGAGAGGGTGATTTATAATAATAACCCTTTCAGTTCCCACCTAAATCAATACTTAAGATACATCGATGATGTGTGTATTGTTTGGGATGGATGGATCACAGGAAGAATTGCAAAGCTTCCATCTGTAGTTAAACCAACAAGATCAGAATCTACAATTCACATTAGAAAGCAATCAAAGTTCAATTAGCTTTCTGGACCTCATCATTAAGAATTACGGAGGTGCCTTATCTATGAGCCTATACACCAACCCCACAGCTAGAAACACTTTGTTAAAACACAATAGCCATCACCCACAAAATTTACAAGATAATCTCCCTTTTGGACAGTTTTTACGTCTCTGACGTAACTGTACCAGAAGGGAAGATTACTTCAGGGAAGCCAAAATTCTACAGTCTAAACTAGTAATGAGGACTTATCCATATAGATTGGTAAAACATGCCATGAAACAGGCATGGTATTACGATCGGCAGGCACTGTTGCCCAAAGATGGACAGTAACTATGGAATACTAAGAAGACACAACCAATAACTTGTGTAATGACCTTTGGGACTGAGTCCAACCAAATAAAGAAAATAATCATACAGAACTGGCACCTCATTAGGAAGGTCGAGCCACAGTTTGAATTACCGCGTTTCGCCTTTAAAAGGGAAGAAACCAGCGAGATCACCTAGTGAGGGCCTACAATGAACAAGTACCATCCACGATATACAAAATGTTGGGCTTATCACCAGTGACAGGACACTACCTCTGTGGGAATTGTGCAGCCTGTGCCACCACTAATACAGTGAAAAGTTGTAATCTGAATGGCAAAGAATTGATATTGCGTCAACATTCAAATTGTCTAACTAAGAATACTGCCTACAGTGTCCTTGTTGTCTAACATATATTGAAAAAACCACACAGTAAGATGGAAAACTCATTCTACAACATCAGTCTCGTATACAATGCAATGTAATCACTGCTCCTCTTGTTGAACATTACCAACAAAAGTCACATATGCCATAAGGGATGAAATGGTTTGTACTTCAAGTTGTCAGGAATTCAAAGAGGCGACAGAATGTCGATCGGCTGCTCACACAAAAAGAAAATAAATGGATTTGGTCCTGTAATATAGTTGAAAAAGGATTGAACTCGATGATTGAGTGGCACACTCTAGCAACACTGTAGATACTCCTTTTTGGGGCGTATTACACGACATCCTGCATGATTTGTTTGAGCATAGTCAGCCGAAATATAGATGCCATCGAGAATTATACTTATTTGTAATCGACCCATGTTTGGGGTGTGTACCCCAGCATTGGGTGACCTCACAGTACGCAAGTCCATAGGCCGTCATGTGTGAAATTATGACACAGGTTGGGGTAGCACCCCAAGACTGAGTGGCTTTCCGTAATGCACATCCAGAGACCCTCAGGTGCGAAATTTTTAGCATTCTAACTGTTTTTAGCTATCTATAGTCGCACATGAGCTGACATATTATTCGAGTCCTGTCCAGGCTCCGACTGAGTTTTTATGAATTTTTATCCATTAGGTAGGTTTGTTTAGTAAATTAGTTTTTTCTACCTTGGCATTCCTGATATTGTTTTATGCCTTGTGCTCCTCCATTCAATCTGGCAATAATTGTTATGACCTTGAGCTCGAGGATGTTGTTTTTTCGACATTAAGAGGATTTTGTGTGTTTTTCGGTACTAGTTTCAATGACCTATCAGTAATTCCAAGATGACCGCTGTTGATTAACACGGTATTACGTCATTATGCTCTCAGCGGATTCTGTCTAGGCTCAGACTGTATTTTCATCCATTGGGTTGGATGGTGTGATTTATGAGTGTTTTTTCCACCTTGGCATTACTGAATTAGTTTTATGCCTTTTGTTCCTCCATTCATTTTGGTAATAATTGTAATAACTTTGAGTTCGAGGATGTTGTTCCCTCGAGAATTAGTTTTAATGACCGATCAGTCATTCTAAGATGGCTGCCGTAAAGAAACGCGGTATTACGTCAGTGCGCTCTCAGCATTTCTGGTGCTCTTTTTGAATCGCCTGTTTGCTACGCTCTCGGTCTTGTGAGTCGTGCGTACACGGACTTAGCCAAGCAGGTTCCAGCCATAGGTGAGTTTTCCCGTATTTGTCCATATTCTTCTGTTTGGCTCTCAGATTCCTTTGCGTGCTTTGCGACTTTTGAAGCATATATTGATATAGATACTTGATGTTCTATTTCAGGCGATTACACGCTTGTGAAACAATTAATTTTGTGAGTATCTTTCTGTACTTGGACACTTATGGTGTTATCGTGTGGGTTAAGGGTTCATTACTTAGTCGAAAAACTGAGCTAATGAGATTCTCTGGTTTGAACACGTTCTAGGTGGTGATATGTCATAGTGTTTAAGAAGACAAGTGAGTACTGCTACTGACTCTTGTCGTGTTTCGTGATTGTTTAGGGTTTTGTAGAGAGAACTGACATATGGACGCTTTTTATGTTCTTTTGTGTCTTTCTATCAGATTCATTGGATTGACACCTTGAATAGGATATATCTCCTTTGTCACTTCCTTTGGAAGTATTTTGAGAAGTGAGTTTTTTCGTTTTTTTGTTGTCTTTTTAGTTATTATAGTGTCACACAGATTGGGCACATGTGCATGTGGTGGCATGCCTTCTGGTATAAGAAGTTTGGGCTGTCACCTTGGGTGTGTGTACCACTATTGTTGTCTTTATGTGTTGAGCAGATGATACATCTTGTTTATACAGGGATGTTAAGTATATATTCTTTTCATATTATTTTAGATGTGCAACAATACCCTCCTGATGATGGTCCTGAGGATCTTTTAGAGCAACGGGGGACCGAAACGTCGACGCCTAACATCGTTTTGCTTATATGTTGTTTCTACAGACTGCAAATCTGATGAATTGTTATGTTGAATTTCAACTGAATATGGTGTTTTGATTATCCATAATCTTAGCACAAGGTGTTTTTTTTTACTAGTGTCAATTCAGTTAAGAACCCCAGTAGTATGTCTGTTGCCAGGCATCAACTGAAAATAAACAAGTTGATTTGAATAAAAGATATACCTTTTTGATATATTCCTGTATATGTGCATCAACTTCGATGCATACTTGGATTAATGATCACGAATGTGACATCACTGTAAAAATTTTAATTAATCTGAAATGTTTCCGCGAGGGACAATGACATTTTGTGATTGATTATACCCAGTCCCTAGGGGATGATTGGGTGGCTCTATTGTATTTAAGTTTTATATAGTGGGTCAGTGTTAAAAACAAGTGTGAGACGTTTTTGACTGACTATCAATGAGAGTTTTAATTGAAACATTACCAAAAAGGTCTTGGCACATTAGTATATGTACAAAAATGATTAACCTGGAGAGTGTCTATTTTGAGTTTTTTTTAAATAATTGAACAGAATCCGTCTTGCATAATTGATTTGGATCACATTGTCAAATACAGGGAACACCGTCTTATGCACTTCAAAAACAAGTGACCGTTTAAAATGTATTTTGGATTTCTGGTTCATATTTCGATAAGGTTGTAAAGATCAGTATTCCTACGTTTGGGGGGCAATCTCTGATCCTATGAATATGTGAATGTGATTTTTGTATAGCTATGTAATGTAATAGTTCATATCATCTGATATATGAAGTGCCTGTACTAAGTGATTTTTTTTCAATACTGTGGATTAATAATAATTTTTTTTTTTTAAATAGCTCCAATTAAAGGAAAATAGTTTGTGTCCCTTCCCACACTCTCTCTGGCTAAAACAACATCAGAGTCTAGTAAATCATTTTCCGTTACTTAGCCCCGACAAATATATTATTGAATAAACTTGCTGTATTCAAAGCTCCAACACTTTCACTGTCCACTCCTAACCCAGGCACTAAGTTGTTTCTGAAGACTTTAAATGGAACTTTGTTTGGGCCTGGTGCTTTCCTCAGTCTCTGGCATAAGATCGCCCTTCAGCAGTGGAGGCTGGTGACATTTGAAAGTGGTGAGGCGTAAATGTTTGGGATAAGTGCCTGGTGGCGGACAAGCGGAGCGAGCGAGCCCGTCCAATATATGGGGGGATTCGGGACATCCCATGAGCAAACTTTGGCATATTTGAGAAAGCAACGTGTGCTTCCTGTCCTGCTGACCTGAAAAGAGTGAAACTCAGGGCAAAAAGCATGCACCGCCCATTAGCTCAGGGGGTTGAGCAAATGTTGCAGTGATCAGTGAGTGAGATGTTCGAATCACTGCAAGGCTGGCTCAGTCTTCCCAAAGTCAATTTGACAATAACCATTTTTGCTGCTACATACCTACACACAAGCTAATTTGTGTCCGGGTTTTTAATATAAGAAACACAAACTGACAAACCATTGACATTGCACTGTAGCGGCACAAATGTAATGTTCTAACTATGTATTCAGACTTAAGGGGCTATAGGGGGCAACAAATGCGCTTTGTGGACATGTGCAACCTTATTTCTCCTACCACACAGATACGTAAAAAAAAAACTTGCATTTCAAACTCATCACAGAACACCATATTAATATGATAATGATATACAGCGATTGCAAGTTTTTTTCCATATAAATTACATTCAATGCCAAATATTTAGGCAGCCGATATCCATACGCAATGCAAAATTAAGTTTTCTATGTGTGTGCTGTCATATCGTGAGTGCAAGTGAACTGAGAAGGGGGATGCCAGGGCGCTGCCATCTTGTACCGAGGCACACACAAGGTGAAAGGAAGCAAGGAGTTGGGACTCTAAACAGTTCAGAAGCAAGAGAAGGGGTCAGTAGATCCGAGGGGCACAGGGCTTTGCTCTCAGCAGGTTCATTGAATCCACATTAGTTCTATTTCAGCTTTAGAACCACATTATAAATTGCAGCTGCAGGTCCTATCACAGTGCATCATAAAATAAGACCTTTTACAACGCAAAGCGGAGAAGCCTTTCATATGAATGCTGCCTTTGCCACCACCTCTCCTACACATGACCCGTGTATAGTGTCAACCCCTACTCGTGGTTAGCTCTTTTACTCACCCTTTACATCGGCACACTCCACTCCTCTTTATATTGCCCCCGCTCCACTGTTCTCTTTCCTTTCTCAGCATTGTCTTGGACGTCTACATATTCTCAATCTGAACTCCCTTTCATTGTATATGTCTGAAATAGCGAATGCAAGAACAAGTAAAAAATTTGAAATATAAATGGAACTAAATCACTGGCATTACCTTACCACTTTACACTCTTCAACATTCGACCAGTTACAACTAAGAACCTAACTAGAATGCCCAATGGGGGCCATCTCGGCTTTTGTCTCTCTTTTTTCTACTGGATCTCAGACCTGGAGGGTCCTGGACCCCGGCCCCCTTAAAGCCCTGCCCTTGTTGCTTTAAGATTAACATCTACGTCATCAATTCTTCAGATAGGGGTACTCAGGAGAGTGAAGTGATGAGGCTCGTATACTCGTGTTTCAAGGGCGTGCAGTGTGATTCTGGCTGACAACCTTCCTGGCCTGCTGACCTCTGCTCCTTTCTCCACTTGGTAGAAAAGTGTTTGCCTTCAGTAAAAGTCATTAGAGAACCAAGCCGCGCTTCTGCTTCGATGAACTGCTGTTGAATTGAATTAGTCCACACTTCCTTTGACATGAATTCGGACTACAATTCCCAGAATACTTTAGTTATTTATTGTAGGCCCAGATCATTGGATATTGTGATGGGAGTCATCATCTGCCAATTAAGTGTGACAAAAAACGAGCACGGAATGCAATATCTCCTTCCGCAGCTTCTCCTGCATATTTTCCATTCTTTACCCCTCTTATCCCAATGGCTTGCCTTTGTATACATTCTCTGCTTGTTCCACAGCATGCATGGCAGGCTCTGCCCTCTGCTCTGACAGCTGAGGCTGCTCCCTCTGGCTCACAGGTCAGTGTGGAGACCCTGGGGTGCCAAGGGCCGGCCCAGTGAGCCGACCGGTTTGCACATTTTTTCCCGCCCAATCAGAGCTGGGCATCCCCCACCTCCCCGGACTGTGGGCACATGATCTACTACCTGATAGTTCCTCGTTCTCCATCTCGTCCATCGTATCCTCGCCTTCATCCCCCAAAACCCCGCGCATACTTTAGGCACAGTCGAGAAGTCTCCCCCCAGGGGCTCCGTTGTATTTTCTGTCCGAAGCTTTACAACTTTAACCCTTGGTATGCCGTCAGGTGCTGCATGAGCTGCTTAGATGCTGCACAGCCCACTACCCCAGCTTCCATTGCCCAATCAGGAGGTGCAAACATGAAGGAAGTACTTCAGAGTCACCACCCACTTCACTCCATCCCCGTAGGCCAGCCCTGCCCCTTACCATTTAGTTCAATGGCGCTCCTCTGAAAATGCCCGGGCCACTGCATAAGCGCCCCATTCAAAAGTAAATTATTGCCGCTTCCTCCGGCCACTCCCATCATGCTTTTATCACCCTCCTGGTGTGTGCCTTAAGGGCGAGCAATAGCCCTCGCCCCCAGCTGGCACATGCGTAGGAGGACTGTCTCTGACCTCACCGTCACCCCTTCCTTACAGAAAAAAAAGAAACTAGAATTGACATAGCATGAAGCAAGAAGTGACTTACTTTAAAGCTGTACACATTTTCACTGACTCTCTTGTTTTCACCCGGATGCTAGTAGGGCAACGCCCCTTTCGCCCATTAATACCAGCCGCCAATGCCCTTCAGACTAAATTCCAGGGGTTTGAGGCAGGACTCTAGAATAGCCTGGGGGAGGGTGGGGGGGCATGTGCCTCAATGACTGCTTCACGTGTGAACCTACACTGCAGGGGTTACAGACAGTGTCGCCTTAAAGAGTTTTGGGGACCTGGTCAAGACAGATTTTGTGGCTTCTATTCGTAACAACTTTGAACTTTATTATCTATTTTCAATTTTCAGGAATGGTGGTAAATCAACAACAATTGAATTATATCTTGCCAGGGACCCCAACATTATTAGATGACAATGGGAATAAAGATGCTGGGGTAGGCAGAGACAGGTGTATGACATGCAGAAATAGACAAAGGTGAGAGCGAGAAAGAGAGCCCACTTCCAAAGGGGGCCCTTTAGAAGGAGGGGGCCCTGGGCAAATGCCCATGCCTTAAAACTTCTCTGGTTACAGAATTGTGAATATCGTTCGTAACTCTACTGTCTTCTGCCCTTGTGGTGTTTGGCTTATATTCATACAAGAAGGTGAAATGGCATGTCCATTCAATACAGAAAATTTCTGATTCCAAGTTCTTTCTAAGGCCTTCTTTCCCCATCAGACGAGGTCCCAGAAATGGGGTGTGTCGTTATTTACTGGTCGCCATTTCGAGCATCTGCTAGCTTGAATTTTTAATTGGGTATTTTTTGATTTAATTAGAAACATACATTTTTTCTGAAATATTTTAGGTATTCATTGTTCAGTTCAGAACTGTGTCTTCCTTTTATTCCAATCACTTAATCTCCTCAAGCCTGTCAAAAATCAAGGTGTCCTCGTGTAACTTAACTGGTGCTCATGTAAAGCCAGCAATACATCCAGATCGAGTTCACTGTATAAATGCAAAAAGAAAAATGGTTCCAGACCTGCTGGTTGGTACGACGGTCAATTTACTTCTAGCTCTTGGGGTTATAGACAGGAGTTAGTCCAGCCTCTGAGCCATTCGTCCATCCAGCTGATTGTCCAGTTTGATAAGTAGATTGCTATTCCCCTTGCCTGAATTACATTTGCTTAGTACCCCCATTAGATATTCTTCTTACTGGGCTTAAGCATTAGGTTGCCCAATTTGAGGGCAGACATCATCTTCTGCCTGATTTCCCACTGGGGAGAAAAAGGTCAGCAACTAAGGGGTCATGGTCACTTTCTATTTCTTGAATTGTTCTCATAATCAATTGAGCTTGAATAATTCCCTGAGTTGTATGACATTTTGGCCGGTGTGTCCTTGTGATCGTTTAGGGTGTAAAGAACATTTGCTGGTGCTAAATTAGACAGCCTTTCCCCCATTTTGGAAACTTTGTATTAATCTATGATGAATCGAGGCACTTTCAATGAGATTTCTTCCCTTGTTAGTCTGGCTCTGTTAATGTTCAGTGGCGGCTGGTATTAATGGGTGAAAGGGGCGTTGCCCCACTAGCATCCGGGAGAAGACGTGAGGTTCAGTGTAAATGTGTACAGCTTTAAATTAAGCGCTAAATCACTGCTTGCTTCGTGCTATGTCAATTCTAGTTCCTTTTTTTCTGTAAGGAAGGGGTGCCGGTGCGGTCTTAGACAGTCCTCCTGCGCATATGCCGGCGGGGGCGAGGGCTATTGTTCGCCCTCGAGGCACATTCCAGGAGGGTGATGAAAGCATAATGGGAGTGGCCGGAGGAAGAGGCAATTATTTACTTTTGAATGGGGCGTTTATGCTATGGCCCGGGTGTTTTCAGAGGAGCGCTATTGAACTAAATGGTAAGGGGCAGGACTGGCCTACGGGGACGGAGTGAAGTGGGTGGTGGCACTGAAGCACTCCCTTCATGTTTGCACCTCCTGATTGGGCAATGGAAGTTGGGGGAGTCAGCTGTGCAGCATCTACGCAGCTCGTGCAAAGCTGGCCGGCACACCAAGGGTTAAAGTTATGAAGCTTTGGACAGAAAATACAATGGAACCCCTGGGGGGAGACTTCTCGACTGTGCCTAAAGAATACACGGGCCCTTGGGGGATGAGGACGAGGATACGGTGGATGAGATGGAGAACGAGGAACTATCAGGTAGTAAATCATGTTACCACAGTCCGGGGAGGTGAGGTTGGGGGATGCCTAGCTCTGATTGAGCGGGAAGAAATGTGCAAACCGGTCGTCTCACTGGGCCGGCTCTTGGCACCCCAGGGCCTCCCCACAGACGTGCGAGCCAGAGGGAGCAGCCTCAGCTGTCAGAGCAGAGGGCAGAGCCTGCCATGCATACCGTGGAACAAGCAGAGAATGTATACAAAGGCAAGCCTATAGGATAAAAGGAGTAAAGAATGGCAAATATGCAGGAGAGGCTGCAGAAAGAGACATTGCATTCCTTGCTCGTTTTCTGTCGCACTTAATTGGCTAAGCTTTCACAAGGTATCTCTGTCATAAGTGCTATTCCAGCATTGACACACTCAAAGAGCTCTCTCAACACACCACCACTTGGCTGCTTGGCGCTTGGATTTCTAAGCACGTTTACATATAGGACTTACTGCTTCTCCAAGGCTGTTTGTCTCTGTGTCTTCTGTGACCGCTGTTTGTTTTTTACACCAAGGCTCTGTACTGGAGGGTGAATGCCTTGATTACCCTGCTTGCCTTGTATTTCCATGGCACAGGAATCTCTTTGATGGTGCTTACTCTGGCCGCATCAACTGAGGCTGACAATACCTAGGTGGAGCTTCACTGGGAGGAGCCTTTTCATTTACCGGTCCTGCCTTGGCTTCGCCACCCATTAAGATGCAAATACTTTTCAGTTTTCCACAGTGATTGGTCGTAATCAAGTTTGCATTTCCACTTGGTGGAGCCTCTGCCCTGGTTGTTCTGATTGAGCCGCCCCTATGTACCCCTTAGCGATTGGCTCACTTTCAAGAGGTTTCATTCTTCGTGGCGCATATCTCTATCAATTATTCTCTTTCTGTTTAGCTGCAAAGTGTGTTTGAAACCAGCACTGTGATTGGCTCACTTTCAAGCTTTTTGACTGTGCACATTTTCTATGTTTGAAGCCAGCACTATGATTGGCTTGCATTCGAATTTTTCGAGTGTGCATATTTTCTTTGTTTTTCTATTGGTTTCTGTTTTCCCAGCTTGTTACTTTGCATTTGTTAACATTGACAGTTTCTGCTTTATGAGGTACTGATTCAACTGCTTGAGGTCATTTTGTTAATTTCTTTCATTTCAGGCTTTCTGTTTTCTCACAGATTACCATTTTAATGTAATTGGCTTTTTAATCAATGCCCAGTCCAGATGCCTCCTTTCTTGCAGAGCCTAGGCAAGCCATCTTTCCCTTGGAAGCAATGGGTTCACACTTGTGAGAATTTCACTATAGCTATTGATGCTACCATGTTGGATCCCAAGTGAATAATAGCCTTAATATTTAATCATCTTGGAAGTGAAAGGCAGCAGAGTTTTGGCAATCTGCCCATGTTTCAGCACCCACTGGGGAGGGAGAAGGTTCGAATGAATGTTTAGTGTGCTCTTTGAGAGATTTAATTTCTTTAAGAGAAAACAACTTGTGGATGAGTCTGTTGAGGAGTCGATTTCTGCATTGTGATTGCTAGCCTATACAAGCTATAGTGGTGCATCATTAAACATCTATCTGAGGTAAGCATGGGCGGAAAATCCGTTACGCTCGCGGATTTTGCGGATTTTCGGTAAATTCGCAATCCGCGAGATTCGCGAATTTCCCGCAAAATCCGCAAATCCGCGAGCAGCGGATTTTATGGCTTGCTCGCACTGTTCGCGTGAGTTCGCGGCTTCCCAGTTCAACTTCGCGCTCCGCGAATAAGCGCTAAATTGCAGAAATACGATCTTAGCAAAACTGAAACTACTTACCAGGTTCAAAAGTTCAAGCTCATCATTAGTAGCCATTTCCTGTAGTGCTTCCTGAGGGGCCCCGCCAGAGTTCAGTTGCCTACTTGCAACTATTATGTGACCCTGCTCTGACCCTCAGAATAGTTACACAAAGGTCCTGAATTACAGCTAAGGCAGACAAGCAGGAGCCAGGCTGGAAGTTCAAATCCAGTGACTCATTAATCAGCCCCTAATTCATTATTGTCAGTTGGGGCAGGGCAGGTGTTGTAACTAATTTTGCAACAATGAAAGCACTTAGCAAGTGCAAAAGATCACTAATCAGGAAGCACTAAGGAAGCAGGTGCCAGCTAAAAAAATATTCTGTGACACATTAATCAGCCCCAAATTAATTCAGGTCACTTGAGGCAGGGAAGGTGTGCTTTGCCACAATAATGTACACTGGACAACCAGAGGGTGCTGTGATGAAACAGAGGGTGGCATGGGTGGGCCAGAGGGTGGCATGAGTAGTCAGAGAGTGGTAGTGGTGACAGAGAGTGGCAGTGATGAAGAAGAGTGTCCCAAACAGGCTGGACACGTAGAAACAACAAGTTCGCAAAAGTTGCGACCCGACAGGTAAGTTCGCGTTTGCGAAATTGTACAAAACCCTCGCGAACTGGCAGAAACCCGCGCGAACACACAAAAAAAAAAATTCGCGAGAATTCGCGGATTTTGCGGATTGCGAGTTCGCAAATCCGCAAAATTCGCGAACGCAAGATTCGCAAAATTCGCCCATGCTTAATCTGAGGGATCAATTTGTTTTTGCTTGTTATGCTAAGAAAATACAGGAGCGTTTGTTAAGTTGCATGCAGGGATCCTTCTTTGGTTGAAGTCATTGATTTGGCTAAGGCTATTGAACGGTACATGGGGTCGCACACGCCTTTGTCTGTGGATCATCCTTCTGCTTTGCATACTAGTGTGAGTGTGTGCTCAGAAGATACAGTTGTTAATGACTTTAATACCAAGAAGTTTGAGAAAAATGCATTAAAAAAAGAGTCGAAGCTTTTGTTTTAGGTGTGGCTCTAAAGCACATTTGGGCAATTATACTAATTGTCCAGCTTTCTGCAAGTGTTATATTAAGTTTTAAAAGATTGGATCATTTTCAAAGTGTTTGCAGGGAGCGTAAGCCTTCTGTTAATATCAGTAATGTTGACCTGTCAGTGGATGAATGTGTTGCAAGTTTTTCTGAGGTTATTCTCAATATTCAAGATGATCTGCAAGGAGATGTGTCTGCTATGTTTACTTCTTCAAATACCGTTGCTGGACCTTAGTGTGAGGTGTCCATTTGTAATATAGATATCAAAATGATGGCTGATACGGGTTCCCCTATCTGATGTGTTTTCTTCCCATCATTAGGGGGAGAGTTTTACCTTAACAAGCAGATATTTCTTCTTAGTCTTTTAACATACAAGACATACTTCTCTTAGTTTTCCTTCAGGACTATTTTACTTATTTGGGAAGAATGACCTCTACTAAAATTTATGTGGGAGTTAAAGGCAGAAATATGGTGGGTTAGATAGATTTGGCCAAGTTAAAATTAATGTTGATACCTGGAGCAAAATTGTCTATTGTAGCAGTTGATTCTTTCATCACCAGCCTACAAACTAAGGGCTCGATTAGGATGGCAATGAATCTGCATCCTCCGGGCAGGTGGAAGCCACCACCGGCCCGGAGGATGCAGATTCACCGCCGCGGTCCCTGTAAACACCACCCGCCAGATCAGGTTGGCGGGAGGATCAGCGGCGGATGGCAGGTCCGTCCGCGGCTGATCTGCGGGGTGTAGCCTGCTAATTGGTGGCGGTGTCTGCAAGACACCGCCAGCCAAATTAGGAAGCATGTGTAAACATGCTTTTCCGCAGCGTTTTATTCTGCCGTGGAAAAGCATGTGGACCTTTGCTTCTGGGGGGCCCGTGCGGGCCCCCAGGGTGAAGGGGGGTGGGGGTGCACATGGGGGGTACCTATGGTACCCCCCTGCATTTGCATGCACAAAGCGGCAGGCACCGGGCAGTGCCTTCCGCTTTGTGCATGCAAATGCAATGCATGCATTTTTAACATTGCTGCGGGTGCTGCTTGAAGGATACAGGATCTGACCGCCAGGGTGGCGGTGACATCCTAATTGGCATGGAGGGACCGCCGCTGCCCTTGCGGATGGTCCCTCCACCTCGGGGGTGGTGGAAGGACGCAGGTCCGTCCGCCATCCTAATGACCCCCTAAGTTGGCTTCTGGGGATGTTAGTGTGGCTTCTGCTTTTCGTTCCCTGATTGATACCAATTTTACCAAATCTTCATGTGAGTTTTTAGGAGTTTCTGAAGTCACTAATGATGCCAAATCTGTAAATGAAGTTAGTTTGGATTGCACTAACTTTATCACAAAATGTTCTGAAGTATTAAGTAATGAGATTGGTCTATCGGGAACATTGTGCATAAAATCAGACTCAAGGCTGATGCGGTACCCATCGTACATAAAGTTAGGCCCATTCCATTGAGTGGAAGGGAGGACCTTAGGAAATTGTTGCAGAAATTGACTTTGGAAAAAGTTATTGCTTCCACTGCATCTGCTGAATAGGTAAGTCCCAATGTTATAGTACAGAAGAGGTCCAAAGAGATTACGATGTGTTGATTTGTGCACATTAAACAAAAACATCATAATTGATTTCCATCCTCTTTCCAAGGTCCAGGACTTGTTGGCCAATATTGGTAAGGCCATGTATTTCACTTTGATTGACTTACCATCAAATTCCCCTGGCCAAAGAGTCGCAAGAGCTGACCACGTTTATCACACCTTTTGAGGCATTTACATTTTTGCGAATTCCTTATGGCCCATCCTCATCTGCAAGCGTTTTTTAAAGATTTATGGACATGGTATTACGTGAGGTGGCTGGAGTTCAGGTTTTCCAGGATGATGTATTGATCTTTGCAGAGTCAGTCAAGAAACATCATTTCATTTTGGACCGAGTGCTTAATATTTTAAATGAATTTTGGGTTACCCTGATGGCTGATAAGTGTAAATTCTTTGTGCAAGAGTTAGATTACTTAGGACATCATATTTTAGCCGATGGAATAAACCAAAGTTCTATTTAGCCGAGGCCATTCAGGAAGCTTTACTCCCAAGGATAAGGATTCGCTTCACTCATTTTTTAGCTTGAGTGAATATTGAGGGGTATGTATTTGACTTCCAACCACTGTGTACTTTAATTAAGAAAGGGGAGAAGTTCATATGAGATCAGGTAATTGATGAAGCTTTTTGCAGAATAAAAAGCTTGATAACTTCTGCACCTGCTCTTGTGCCATTTGATCCAGAGGGAAGCTGTTTCCTGATGGTGGATGCTAGTCAGGTAGACCTTGGGGCTGTGATGTCTCAATGGGTCAATGGTAAAGCGCATAATGTGGCATTTGCTTCTCATTGTCTTCTCCAGCCTGAAACCAATTTCTCCACTATTGAATGTGAACGCCTTGCATGCGATTGGGCTGTGGAGAAGTTCAAAACTTTCCTGTTTTGAACTTGTTTGGAGCTAAATTTGAATTTTCTATTGACCACATGCCATTGATGTATGTGCTGAATGGCAGTGGTACTGGCAAGGCTTCATATAGACTAATGACAATCCTAGCACGTCTTCATGAATTTTCTTTTACGGTTAAATATATTCCTGGGGGAAGAATGGAAGAGCATATTACTTGTTGAGGGCACCATTATCAACTAAAACTGTTGTAGAAGATGAAAGGGGTGTGGAATGCGTGGTTGCTCTGGTGAATGACCAGTTGAGTGTCAAAGGTGCAAATTCTAAAGCAGAGTGAATGTGAGCACTAGCTTCTGATTTAGTACTTAAAGAAATTCTTGAGTATGTCAGTAAGAGAGGGCCAGAGGAGAGGAATTTGGGCTTGGACATTAGACCTAACGCTAAAGTTAGTGAAGAGTTGTCCATTGTTAATGGCTTGTTGATGTGCACTGATTTCTGCGTTCCTCCTGTTTCCATTTGCGGCACACTCAGTGGGCTTGCTCATGTGGGTCATTTAGGTGTGAGTACCACGCCCAAGAATCTTAAGCAATTTTATTGGTGGCCTTCCATGGATACTAAAGTGTTATGGTGGATTGATCCATGTAGTGTTTGCCTTCACTTTGACATGCATTGGAAAATATTTGAGTCACCTCTACATGTCACTGAACTACCTGAGAAATAATGGAACGCATTTTACATCCAGTTTCATGAAACAATTTATTGATGTCAATCATATATCCCATTTGCGGTTGCTTTGCATTCCCTTACTTCCAATGGTCTTGTGGAAATGGTCAACAGTTTTCTGAAAGAGGGCATACACTCTGCCATTGCCAGTGGTATGGAAGTGGTAATGTTTCCATGGCAAAAGATATGGGCATACTCTGTCACACCTCACAGCACCACTGATCTGTCTCTGTTCATAATATAGGGGAAACACTTTCCCAGATCAAATTAATGTCCTGGCTGGTTAAGACCCAAATCCTCACCTGTGTCCGAATAGGCAATGCATGATCAGGTTTATACTGCTGCTCATTACTACTAGAGTCGTGCCAAACAGAGTTTTGACAGTGAAAGAAATGTGAAGGAGTTAGTCCTCAATGTCAATGACTGGGTGCTGAACAGGAAACCATACAAAACATGCAAAGGAGAGTCTAAGTTCATGTCTCCCACCAAAAATGATAAGGTATCTAAAGGTGGTGTTTTTATTAATGCAAAAGAGTGGAGGAGCAAAAGACATCTGGCAAAAATCACAAATGAACAAGTTAATATCATGCTTAGATCTCAATCCAGTACTCCGTCTACTTCCATGATGGTTCATGTAGGAGGGGCAAGGATGCTTCTTTCTGCCAGTTCCTCAAATGATGATGCTGGTGTTCGACCTAGAATAATAGATAGTGGCTCTGCTTCTTCCACAGTGGTGGCTCACCATGCACCCATTTTCTTACAGAACAAAGGGGTGAGACCGATTTGCGGTACACAACTACAATCCAAGTTCAAGAACTTCTATATGCGGTGATTGTGCCGCTAATTTTGCTTGTTTTTTTGTTTTCCTTGTTCAAATCAAATCAAATCAAATTAGCTTTATTCGATTTATCAGAAAATCATAAAAGCATACAAGTACAATTTATACCATAAATCTAAAAACCGTTTCCACATAGACAAAATTTATAAAAAAAAATCTATAAAACATTTTTCCAGATATTAAAAGTCTGTGGTAGACGTTTAAACGGAAGGCCTCATATTGGAGTGTTTAGTTAATTTAAACGTATAAAGGTTAGGTCATTGAGTTTCTGTGTTTCATCACTGACATTAAAAAGCGAGAAACAACAAAGATAACATACACCTCATCTAGCAATAGTAACTTCAGATAAGCAGTTTTACATGTTCTTATCCCTCAGCGTTTAAGTAGAGGTAAGAGTAACAATTTCCTCGGGGTGGAGTACAGATTACAAAAGAACATGATATGAATGTTACTTTGTGGTGAATAATCATCGCATGGGCAAATTAGATTCGACAAGGTCCAGTCATTCTGTTTTGGGAAAGTGACCATGCGAAAGAAAGTCCCTAAACGCAGCCTAGTGAGGAGCATGCGAGGGTAGGGTGCAGTTTCAATGCTGAGATACAATTGTAAACCTTCAATGGGGGTAATTTGCTGGTAACTCAGGGTAGTGTTTTTGAGTTTCTCAGTATTCCATCTGGCGCTTTCTAGGTATGTGATTAAAAGTTTTTTGAGAGCCGGCCTAGACAAGGTTTCTAAAGACTCTGGGTCATCATAAAATTCGGGGTGTCCAATGTTAGAGAACATCAGCTGGACATATCGTAGCCATTTAATTTTTGATGCGCCATCCAGAGTCAGACAGTCTTTGATGAGTTCTCTGTTCAATTGGCATTCCACGGTGGTCCAAATTTTGTGCCAAAGCAAACAAGGTGATAACTTTATAATGTCACAGAGGTATTTGAGGCCAGTCTCAATGTGGGACATAAAAGTCGAAGTAGTTTTGTTCACACCTAGTAAGTAGCGGATAAAAATGTTTTCACAGGTTTGTAGTGAGGACACATTCTCGAAGCCCCATAAACCTGCTCCATAGGTGGCCGTCGCTATACACTTTGCCCGATAGATCTGTACCATCTCGGCGATAGGTTTGCCCCCAATTTTAGCTGCGAAAGTTCGCAGGGCCCCAATAGCACGGCTGAAGGCAAGTTTCCTGGCAGATACTGCATGTTTCCAGCCTCCTCTCCTCTCAAAAACAACGCCCAGGTAGCAGAAGGTGTCCGTGATCTCAATTGTTTGGTCATCGAGATATATTGAGCATTGTGGTCTCTTATTTTTTTGGGAGCAGGACATGGAGAAGGTTTTAGAGATGTTCACTTTCAGGTTTCTTTTCCCCATGTAGGATGAGAATTCAGTTACGGCTCTCTGCAACCCTACCTTAGTCCTAGACATAATTGCCGCGTCATCGGCATATAAGAGAATTGGTACAGGCCTACCATTGACAGCTGGGTAGTCACTTGGCAAGTTTATTAAATTCTCTGCAATGGAGTTTATGTAAAAGCTAAATAGGAGGGGCGCAAGTATGCAGCCTTGCCTAACCCCTCTATTTATGGCAAATTTTTGAGTGCATTGCCCCTGGGTCCCGAACCTCACTCTGGCACCGGCATCTCTATATAATTCTTTTATGAATATGATAATAATAGGATCCACCCCAATGTGTTCCAGTGTTGACCAGAGCTGCGCATGGTCCACACAATCAAATGCGGAGCTAAGGTCAACAAAGGTAACGAACAGGTCCCCTTTTTTGGCCTCAGTGTATTTGGAGACCAATAAGACAGGTTTAAGCATTGTTCCTGTGTGCCCAGTCCCTTTCGGAACCCATATTGGAACTCCGAGATGACCTTTTTCTCTGCTTCCCAGTACTGGATCCTCTTAAGGACGATCCTTCCTGCGATTTTCATAAGTCCGTCCAATAACGATATTGGACGGTAGCAAGCAGGATCGTCCCTGTTCCCCTTTTTAAAGATGGGCACTACAATTGCGTCTGACCAGGTGTTAATTAACTATAAACGTGTTATCCTGGTGCACACTCAATTAACCTTTCTTCAAAGTCAAATAATTTTTCTGATTTTAGTTAGCGCTGCTCAGGCCACAAGGCGTCCTGCCCTTGTCTTCAAGTAACTCGAAACGTAGAGTGGGAGGGGAACTCCCTCCTACAACTGAGCGCGCTGTTTTACGAGAGAACTCAACAGTTTCTTCTCAATATTTTACATATTTTCATAACATCAATTTTTCATGTATGATGAATCATGTGAATAATCCAAAATTAGTCTCCTCGGTATAATACTTTTATTGTTCAATCTTAAGCAATTTCGTTATACCAGGTTAGAAATTCATTTTGCAAACCCAATGCATTTCGGGTCTGTCCAATAGACCCTTCATCAGGGGACTATGAATAGAAAAGAAACAGGACCTGTTAATTCACTATACCAAATGAAACTAAAAATACGGGTACATATCAATCTGCATATACAATTATAATAGAACTCGAGCTCATTGACATGGTTACACATATAACTGTGATGCTGTCTCTTAAATTTTCCACCACAAAAACGGCGTAAATATAATACCCTACTTAACTTCCTATAATCATACTGTTGAATAGCGCTAAAAACAACTATTCATAATCTATACAGTTGTACTTACAAAAGACCGTCCGGTCTGGTGCCTAAGTTCGGCGTCTCTGTGTTTCGCGCCAACGCTAAACAACTAATATGTTAGTTCCGTGCACGTGATCGGAAAGCCTTCCAATCACGGCGGAAAAGCCCTTGTCATGTGACCTGTTCCATAACAGCTTCAAGGAAGTGTGAGGAATATTTACACGCAAGCATAATTTAATATAATCCCGGTTCCAACCGATAGTAACTGTGTCTCTAAATGAAAAGTGAAAAGTGACCATGACATTAAAGTGACAATAAACATATCAACAATAATTTGAATTAAATGAAAACCGATACTTTCATGAGCAAAGGGGGTTATAGCAAACCTTAATGAACACATCAAGGGTCTCGGATATAGTTCAAACCCATAGTTGGGCTTTTCCGCCGTGATTGGAAGGCTTTCCGATCACGTGCACGGAACTAACATATTAGTTGTTTAGCGTTGGCGCGAAACACAGAGACGCCGAACTTAGGCACCAGACCGGACGGTCTTTTGTAAGTACAACTGTATAGATTATGAATAGTTGTTTTTAGCGCTATTCAACAGTATGATTATAGGAAGTTAAGTAGGGTATTATATTTACGCCGTTTTTGTGGTGGAAAATTTAAGAGACAGCATCACAGTTATATGTGTAACCATGTCAATGAGCTCGAGTTCTATTATAATTGTATATGCAGATTGATATGTACCCGTATTTTTAGTTTCATTTGGTATAGTGAATTAACAGGTCCTGTTTCTTTTCTATTCATAGCCCCCTGATGAAGGGTCTATTGGACAGACCCGAAATGCATTGGGTTTGCAAAATGAATTTCTAACCTGGTATAACGAAATTGC
Source organism: Lissotriton vulgaris (assembly GCF_964263255.1). Taxonomy (NCBI): domain Eukaryota; kingdom Metazoa; phylum Chordata; class Amphibia; order Caudata; family Salamandridae; genus Lissotriton; species Lissotriton vulgaris. Next base: position 1,140,269,635 of record NC_141696.1, on the reverse strand, counting down.
TTAAGATTGAACAATAAAAGTATTATACCGAGGAGACTAATTTTGGATTATTCACATGATTCATCATACATGAAAAATTGATGTTATGAAAATATGTAAAATATTGAGAAGAAACTGTTGAGTTCTCTCGTAAAACAGCGCGCTCAGTTGTAGGAGGGAGTTCCCCTCCCACTCTACGTTTCCAGGTGTTAATTAAGCCACATTTGTTTCCCATATTTAAAACGTTAGTTAACAGGGGAACCCAGAAATCCAGATTTGTTTTGTAGACGTCCACTGGGGTGTGATCAGGGCCAGGGGCTTTCCCTGACGGGCTTTCCCTAAGGGCATCTTCCACTTCTAGGGTGGTAAAAACCAGGTCAATTGGATAGGGGGATACTGGGGGGGCACTTAACAGGTAATCCTCAGTTATTTTATCCAAGGGTGAGGTCGCCTCTTGTTGGTTCCGGGTGTCACCCTGGGTATTGGTGTAAAGTTTGCCATAATGTTCTACCCAGAGCTCTGCCGTAATTGCTACGTCTATGGAATTGTCACTGTCTTTTGTGTTATATACAGATCTTATGACTTTCCAGAAGAGGTTAGTGTCCTTATTCCTAGCAGCTTCCCCCAAGGCTTCCCAGGCCTCCCTCTTCATTGTCGCCCTTCGCTGGTTAATTGCCCTCTTATACTCTCGTCTCGCCTGGCAAATTTGAACCCTATCTTTAGGGATGGCGGATAAAACTTTCTTTAGATTTTTCAGGGCAGCTGTACACCTGGAGTCGAACCACCCACGTGTGTGCTTCCCATTCTTTTTGTGGCTCCTAGTTAGCGTATCTTTTATGAATCGCTGGATGTTAGAGAAGGCTGCCATGATGGCCTTTGGATCAGTGTCTTCTTCTAAACAGACAAATATGTCTGTAGAGCAGGATGATACGAGGTTGTGAAAGAAGGTTGTAGGGTTCATTTTCTCCCACTTTATCACATAGCCGTTGATCTTTGTTAGGGTGACATCAAGTGGATAAAGGGCCCCGCTAGATTCCTTTGCTTTCCCCTCTGTCAACCTTACCCCAAAAATAATAGGATAATGATCGCTCATTGGGTCATCCCCAATCTCCCAAAAAGTTATAAAATTGGGATTAGTAGGTGATATTAGTGCAAATTCGATTGTAGTTTCACTGCCTCTTCCATGATATGTTGGGGCAAAGGGAACTGGGGGGGGAGCATGCCTGATTGATGAAGGTTAGATCAAAAGAGAATATGATATTGTTAAGGAGAGACCCCAGATTGGTGTGTGAGAAGTGAAAAGGACCATCCTCCTCGCGATCTGAAAGGCCGCACAAACCTAACTCAGAAGCTGGACAGATGGCACAATTGAAATCTCCCACCCACAGTACTGTGTGGTCCCCCGTGCTTTGATCTCTCAGTTTGTGGATATGATGGGTCATTTTATTCAAAATCAATTCCACTTCCTTGGCTGGCATGTTATTATAAAAATTCACCAGTATCACCTTTTGTGTGGTGCCCCATTTAAATGAAAGGATTTGGAAGTATTGATCAGAGTGGAAATTATATACTTTTACATCCCCTACATTCGAGATATATATGCACAGACCTCCTTTATAGCGACCCTGGGGAGATGGAGCAGCGGGTGAGTGGAATGTTCGGTAGCCCAGGATGTGACTTTCCTCTACAAGCCAGGTTTCTTGCAGGCAAAGGATGCCATGCTGCTGCACAATCTCCAACCAAGGTTTGTGGGTGATCCTATTACCCAGACCTGCTACATTCCAGGATAGGAGTGAATGCTTTAAGTCACTATTTTTCTGGTAAGGTTGGCCCATGTTCCACATTGTATCTATCGAAACTAGGGAATGTGTCATCTCTATCTGTTGTGTGGCCTGCGCAGGAAGGGCACGCTGTTCGGGGCAGGATTGATCTGCCCCCGGTAGGGTTGAATTTTTGTTAATGGGCAATAATTTATCGATGTTACTGGTATTCATTGGGTAGTTATGCGGACTCGAGGGGGTGTAGGAGCGATGGTTCCCAGTCAATCCACCTGGTCTAGGCATTCAAACCTATTCATAGTGGGTGCTCCTTCCCACCAGTTGTTAGTGGGTTGCCATCCCTGCCCTGGCCTTTCCATCTGTGATTGTGGGCTATAGACCAGGCCCCAGGTAGCTCTACAGTCTGTTTTGGAGGGTAAAAGAAGGTAAGGGGTTTGGTGACAATGGAGTGGTCAGTAGCATATGGATCCCAAGTGGTGATAAGTTGGGCTGTATGAGGGTCTGCAAATGAGACCACAATGCAGTCTCCAGGTATGGATTTATAAGTGCGACCCACCCATGGGACTCGCCTGACCATTAGGACCCTGCTCCTGGAGGTGTGAGGGAGCTGCCTGTTAACATTTAGCCAGTAGATCACTTTGTTCTTTAAAGACCACTGGGACTCCACAGAATCAGGGTCAAGTGGAGGTACCCCGGCCAAGATGACAACATAGGGCCCAGCATCAGGGGGGAGATCAATATAGCCCCCACGAAAGTTCTGGTGACTTTGGTGGTGGTTGGCTGTGCGCTGTAAAAGAGGGCTGATAATCGTATTCGCCTTCTGGGCAGCTCTAGGAATAGCTTTGGGCTGCACCTATTTTTTGGGGGGTTTTATCTCTGATTTTAATGAGTTTGATGTGGGGGGAACAGGGACGTTTGAAATTGTCCGAGGTTTGGGAATTGGAATAGGTTTAGGTTTAGGTAGTGGAGGGGGCAAAGGTGGGGGCTGAATTAAAGGAACAAGGGTGGCAGCGTTAGGGTCTAGAGCCGGTTGGATGCCAGCATTGGGGCCTAGTGCAGATTGGATGCCATCATTGCTAACCTGGGGGACACCCTCAGCGATACGGGGATATGTGGCTTCCAGCTGTTTTAGGCTAAACGTGGCCAGGGATACTAAGGTCTTATCCATTTCAAGAAGGTGATTCTCAATACGTGACAGTCTGAGTTCAAAAGGTGACAGTAGTTGTTTTAAAGTAGCCCAGACTGTTTTGAGAAAGTCTTCATCATCACCCGCCTTGTCCATGTTCCTCCCTAGCTCGTTTTGCCCTCCCCCCGTTAAGTTCTCTCCACAAACAGCGAGGTTCTCTGGAGCAGGGGCAAGAGTGATGTTAGAATGGCTATGTTCGCTATCACCCCCTATTAGCTGGGTGACCGAGTGTGATGTTTGTGTGAGCTCCCCTGTATTGGGCAGTGTTCTTCTGTGATTGAAAAACTGCTGCCTTGCAATTTTTGCTTTTTTGCGAGCGTAAGCAGATTTTGCATTATTTTTCTTTTTCAGGGCTGGGCCATCTAGTTTTTTGGTTTTTACTACTGAGGAGGAGGGGGCAGGAATATCCGGCACAGTGATAGTGACTCCAGGTCCAGTAGACACATGACCCTCAGTAGGTTTAGAGGGCATGGGAGTGAAGATAAAGGTGGGGGCTGATGGAAGTGGAGAAGAAGGGGGAGGATGATGAATGTCGGCGTGAATTATCAGAGGGAGGGGGCGTGAAGCGTTTTGGGGGGATGCAGCAGACGCAATATTTCCCAAGGAAGATTTTTTGGAGTTTGCAAAGGTTTGGGAAAGCCTGCGCGCAGCATCTAGCTCAATTGAAACCCTCTTCTGCATTTTAGTGATTTCGGCGTCAATTGCCAAGTTTGTTTTCACAAGAAAATCGTCCAAGGTCCCATTAGGCTTGCTCAAACCCAGTGCAGTCTTACTGCGACTACCCCGAGTGCACATGATGTGTGGCAGTTACAATTCCGGAAGTGTACTCACTAGTCTCGAAGTCCAGGCACAGTGATAGTAACACGAACCAAGGGGGGGTGGGCCAGGCCAGTCCTCTTAGGCCTCGAACGGCCTCAAACGGTCCCGCCCTTGTCCCGGGCTTCTCCCGGCGCCCTCCCGCGCGCTCCCGCGCAGCGGGGGTGTTGCTTCTCTTTTATGGCTATGGGATTGGTGAATGAGGGGGTGGAGCCGGCAGGGAGAGCAGCCCAGGTGGTGACGGGCTCGCGGGGACTCCTGGTCCTTGGAGTCCCCCGCTGCAAGCTCGCAGCCCTGCCGGTCAGTGCAGACACCAAGCCCCTTGCTGAGATGTGGTGTGTGGCGGCCGCTGCTAACCACGCAGCGGGACCCGCGAAGCGGGTCCGGCCAGTGGTAGCGGTAACAGCAGGCAGCAGGCTCCCTGAAGATGCGAAGGTGAGGTCGAAGGTGAGGTTTCTGTCCGCCGGTCCGTCAGGAGGAATCCGCTTGCAGAGTGCTAAGCCGCCGCTTAAGTGAGGCAGGTGGGGGTGGAGCCGGCAGGGAGAGCAGCCCAGGTGGTGACGGGCGCGCGGGGACTCCTGGTCCTTGGAGTCCCCCGCTGCAAGCTCGCAGCCCTGCCGGTCAGTGCAGACACCAAGCCCCTTGCTGAGATGTGGTGTGTGGCGGCCGCTGCTAACCGCGCAGCGGGACCCGCGAAGCGGGTCCGGCCAGTGGTAGCGGTAACAGCAGGCAGCAGGCTCCCTGAAGATGCGAAGGTGAGGTCGAAGGTGAGGTTTCTGTCCGCCGGTCCGTCAGGAGGAATCCGCTTGCAGAGTGCTAAGCCGCCGCTTAAGTGAGGCAGGTGGGGGTGGAGCCGGCAGGGAGAGCAGCCCAGGTGGTGACGGGCGCGCGGGGACTCCTGGTCCTTGGAGTCCCCCGCTGCAAGCTCGCAGCCCTGCCGGTCAGTGCAGACACCAAGCCCCTTGCTGAGATGTGGTGTGTGGCGGCCGCTGCTAACCGCGCAGCGGGACCCGCGAAGCGGGTCCGGCCAGTGGTAGCGGTAACAGCAGGCAGCAGGCTCCCTGAAGATGCGAAGGTGAGGTCGAAGGTGAGGTTTCTGTCCGCCGGTCCGTCAGGAGGAATTCCTTGTTAAGGGGAAGATGATGTAACATGTACTTATAGTATTGAAGTGGCCTCATGCCGCGGCGCGTGCTGTGTTTACATTTTCATGCACTTCTGTTTCTTTCTGTTGCTAGGCATGCATCTGCATGCTCTGCTCAGCTTTGTGTTTGTTCAATAATTTTGTTATTTGTGAGAGTTCCATATTTGGACCCTCTGCAAAAAGGAATGCTACTTGATTTGCTCCGGTCGGTTCGAGTTTTCCTATTGGTGTGCGGTCAAGGACATGCCCTCCTTTGTATCTGGAAATAAACCTGTAAATTCTTACACAATACCTGTGTGTTCTCCTAAATTCATACCATAGTTTATTGTGAAACTTAATTATGACCCATTGGGTGCAGATTTTCATTGACAATATTTAGGACACAGTTTTCATTAGACAATATTTCTCACAGTGATCTTCTTGTTCAAACTGGGTGAACTGTCAAGAAGTCACACTAGACTAACTGAGATTTGCACAGATAACCAGGGTTCCAGGGTGTGATTGGACAAGACATGACACTTCACTACTTGAGTTGTGCACAGCTAACCAGACTTATACTAAACGGTGCTGTAAATTGATTAGCAAGTTACTCGCTAATTATGACATTCCTTTTGCAGCAACAAGTGATCAAATAAATGTCACGCTTAATAAGGCTCTCCTTCAAGAAAACACCTATAAGAAATACAGTCAACTTGATTAGAAGTATGCATGGAACAACTGCACTGGGTAAAAATTAAAACATCTTTGGTAAATATTTATTATGTGACATCTATCCTTGACCCAAAACATAAATGTTTGCCTTTAAAGATTCATCTTGGTTGAACTGTGCTCTAATAATGAGGTAAAGAGTGATTACGAGTTACACTACAGGTTGGTGGAAAACTCTCACGTGTACTGTGTGCATGCCCAAGTATACACCACACAGGAGATGTATTTTGCAACTTTTAATTATTGCTATTAGAACTACAGAAGCAGTAATGGCTTTTGTATTTTCATTAAGTAGATCCATGAATGTTGTTGTTAAAGGACATAATATAAGTATGTTACAAATTGAGGTTGTGGTAATTTGTGATTTTGTATTACTATTTCTGTGTGTCCTTTGTGTTGATACGGAAGATACTGTCCACTATAAGTATTTTTTACATAAAAGGAGCAAGACTTCTTTCTGCAAAGTGAACATAGCCAAAGGTAAGAATGGTACCTTTCATTTAAATCTACATTGTTGATAAATCCATGAAATTCACAGGTTTATTGTATTTTTAAGACCATCAACGAAAGAGCACCCCCTTCTTGATATGGATTGCAGTTTAAATAACGCTTCCAAAAGTATTTTTCTTTTTGCCTTAATGATCTTAATGCCTTGCCAAAACACATTAAACTGCCATGACTTGATAAGGGGGAAAACACTGCAGTCACACTTGCAGAGCATACGGCAAAATGTCACAGATCATGCAGGACTAATGTGAGCCGCGGAACAACTCAGCACGCAGATGAAAAAGCAGCACATTTCAGCCATTTACTCGGACAAGCAGCTGAGCATGTATCCAGTCACTTTTATCTAAATGCTTAGAATTTTATATCATAAAAAAAACCCAAGCATGTGGCGTTCGATACTCTGTTCTGCATTCCAGATTTCAAGCTCAACTTGAAGATGGAGACTTAGGCGGACAAATAAAAATAACATTTTTATCTTAAGCATAATACAGGAGCAACATATGATGAAAAAAATGCGTTTAATATCCCATCCATAACATCAAATTGGATATCTTACTTTAGAAGACAAACAGACTGTTTTTTCTTTTTAACGGTGAACTAGATAGTTTGGCAATAACTCACTTGGAAATAATGCCGGACTCACCCAAATGTAATCTATAGATACTACAAGCACAATTTGTTGACGTAAAGTTGAATGCACATCTCACAGTCAGACATTGGCCAGTCATAGATGTCCAGCCAGGGTTTCTTACTTCAGTAATAGCTATGCAAGCTTGTTGTCTGCTTTGAGGATCAACTGTTCACCTAGCTGAAACAAGTCACAGAAAATATTCACTTTGTAATCAAGGTTATTCAAGACGCAGTACATGATCTCCAAATCAGAATAAAGCGGATCTCCATGCCTCTTGCAAATAGACAAAGTCAAACACGCAAACATCTTAAATATCTATTGGATGATGAAACTCAAGCCTTACTTCTACCCTATGAGTCTGCATCCATTCTCCCAATCACTGAGATGATAACATTAGATCAGTTCTAATAAATGCGAATGGAACTACTGTGCCCAATATTAGAAAGCTGAACCTTAATAATTTGAAAACAGTACCTTTAAGCTTGAGTAGTAAAGACATTAATCCTGGAAAAACAATGAACCCACTATTATGCCTACAACTCAACTGCCTATCAGCACTGAAACATGCCTCAGACATTGCCGCCCTCATCATCTCATCATTAGTCATGAAGTCGACATGATAATTCTAATTGAATTGTGGCTTTCTGAATCATCTTCCCCTTGCATTGAGCTATTGCTTCCTCACAACAATACCATTTTAAGGCTAGACAGACTAAACAAAATAGGGGGAGATATTGCTTGCATACATTGCTCTGACCTCTTGGTTACCCAATTATACACTGACCATCTTGACTCCTGTGAATAACTCATAACTTCTGTAAGTACTGTAGATAATCAACATTGCAAACTACATGCATTCTACCACCTCCGAGGTGTCAATGCCCCTTTCATAGACCAGCTAATGGAGGTCAATACTCGAAATTCTTCCCTTCACTCCAATGATTTATTCCTAGGTGACTTTAATTTACATTGGTACGATCTTAATGAACAACAGGTCCATGTCCTTAAATATTTCCTAGCAGACCTAAATCTTACACAAGCCTGCTCACTGCCGACACACTCAAAAGGCTCTAAATTAGACTGGACAATTTCTAGAGATGAGGCTGTTAAAAAAAAATGTAATTGATCCATGCTGTTTGTCAGATCACCACATCATAACTTTCCAAAGCACAGCTTAAGTACAATAGAGTGAAATTGCAGCATTTTACTGATGAGGAGGTCACAGTACATAAACCGCTGATCTAATTGCGGCAACCAGAAACCTTTGACCCAGTCCTGAGGCGGAAGCCGGGAACTGGAGGTACTTTGTTTATTTTTAAAAATTTGTTCTGTGTGGTGTCACAATTCCTCATTTGCTTTTAAAAAAAACTTTATACTTCACGTAGCGCTCGCATTTCTCCTTCGCGCACAGCTGATGGTAATAGCTGCTTCGCGCCCTTCCTAGCTCTCTCATAGCCTGCCGCCGCCATCACCACCGGCGTGCACGCTGACTCCGCCCCTTTCTGAGGCCACGCCCCCCGATCACAGTACATAAACCGCTGATCTAATTGCGGCAACCAGAAACCTTTGACCCAGTCCTGAGGCGGAAGCCGGGAACTGGAGGTACTTTGTTTATTTTTAAAAATGTGTTCTGTGTGGTGTCACAATTCCTCATTTGCTTTTAAAAAAACTTTATACTTCACGTAGCGCTCGCATTTCTCCTTCGCGCACAGCTGATGGTAATAGCTGCTTCGCGCCCTTCCTAGCTCTCTCATAGCCTGCCGCCGCCATCACCACCGGCGTGCACGCTGACTCCGCCCCTTTCTGAGGCCACGCCCCCCGATCACAGTACATAAACCGCTGATCTAATTGCGGCAACCAGAAACCTTTGACCCAGTCCTGAGGCGGAAGCCGGGAACTGGAGGTACTTTGTTTATTTTTAAAAATTTGTTCTGTGTGGTGTCACAATTCCTCATTTGCTTTTAAAAAAAACTTTATACTTCACGTAGCGCTCGCATTTCTCCTTCGCGCACAGCTGATGGTAATAGCTGCTTCGCGCCCTTCCTAGCTCTCTCATAGCCTGCCGCCGCCATCACCACCGGCGTGCACGCTGACTCCGCCCCTTTCTGAGGCCACGCCCCCCGATCACAGTACATAAACCGCTGATCTAATTGCGGCAACCAGAAACCTTTGACCCAGTCCTGAGGCGGAAGCCGGGAACTGGAGGTACTTTGTTTATTTTTAAAAATGTGTTCTGTGTGGTGTCACAATTCCTCATTTGCTTTTAAAAAAACTTTATACTTCACGTAGCGCTCGCATTTCTCCTTCGCGCACAGCTGATGGTAATAGCTGCTTCGCGCCCTTCCTAGCTCTCTCATAGCCTGCCGCCGCCATCACCACCGGCGTGCACGCTGACTCCGCCCCTTTCTGAGGCCACGCCCCCCGATCACAGTACATAAACCGCTGATCTAATTGCGGCAACCAGAAACCTTTGACCCAGTCCTGAGGCGGAAGCCGGGAACTGGAGGTACTTTGTTTATTTTTAAAAATTTGTTCTGTGTGGTGTCACAATTCCTCATTTGCTTTTAAAAAAAACTTTATACTTCACGTAGCGCTCGCATTTCTCCTTCGCGCACAGCTGATGGTAATAGCTGCTTCGCGCCCTTCCTAGCTCTCTCATAGCCTGCCGCCGCCATCACCACCGGCGTGCACGCTGGCTCCGCCCCTTTCTGAGGCCACGCCCCCCGATCACAGTACATAAACCGCTGATCTAATTGCGGCAACCAGAAACCTTTAACCCAGTCCTGAGGCGGAAGCCGGGAACTGGAGGTACTTTGTTTATTTTTAAATATTTGTTCTGTGTGGTGTCACAATTCCACATTTGCTTTTAAAAAAAACTTTATACTTCACGTAGCGCTCGCATTTCTCCTTCGCGCACAGCTGATGGTAATAGCTGCTTCGCGCCCTTCCTAGCTCTCTCATAGCCTGCCGCCGCCATCACCACCGGCGTGCATGCTGACTCCGCCCCTTTCTGAGGCCACGCCCCCTGATCACAGTACATAAACCGCTGATCTAATTGCGGCAACCAGAAACCTTTGATCCAGTCCTGAGGCGGAAGCCGGGAACTGGAGGTACTTTGTTTATTTTTAAAAATTTGTTCTGTGTGGTGTCACAATTCCTCATTTGCTTTTAAAAAAAACTTTATACTTCACGTAGCGCTCGCAATTCTCCTTCGCGCACAGCTGATGGTAATAGCTGCTTCGCGCCCTTCCTAGCTCTCTCATAGCCTGCCGCCGCCATCACCACCGGCGTGCACGCTGACTCCGCCCCTTTCTGAGGCCACACCCCCATCTGTTTCCTACAAATGTGCTTGTACAGGACGCGCAGCGGACGAGCGCAACGGGAGCGCCGTTTGCGCGCCAAAGGCGCGCCTAAGGCAAGCCCGTCTGTGCCCGTCCGCGACAAGACCGCGACAGGCGCAGGAAACTCTGCCCATTCTTCCTCCCACATTTCCTACCAACCTAATGACCTCCTTCAACTACAGGTCACTAAGCAGTGTCCATGTATACTCGACCCAGCCGCACTTTCAGGCCCAGTCAGTTGCAAACACTGCCACTGGTCCACTGGCCCCCACTCAGCTGTCTCATTGGCCAATATACCTCAGGCCCCTCTGCCCTCATTCAAAGATGGTCTGATCAACGCACGATCCATGTGCAAGCACAACCAAGATATACACGACCTTATCTTGGAGTCCGATCTCGACTGCCTCATGATAACTGAGACATGGCTAACAGCAGATAGTAACCCTGATATTGCTGTTTCCCTCCCCCTGGGCTATTCACTCTTCAGGGAAGATAGAGCCAAGGGCCGAGGCGGAGGTGTCGCAATCATCCTTAAAGACACCCTCCCTTGCCACACCTTTAGTCTAGAGCCTTTAAAAAAGACTGAAGGACTAGGCTTCTCTATTAAATTGAACGAACACACTTCGTTCTCAGGCGGACTTATATACCGCCCACCCGGCAACGCATCTGAGTTCCTCGACTCACTGTATGATTCAACTCTCACTCAGATACCCATTCTTCACCCTCCTTGGTGATTTTAACCTCCATCTAGAATCAAAAACAGATGTTCAAACCATCAATTTCGTACAAACCCTCGATATGTTCAATTTTAAGCAACTCGTCACCTCACCCACCCACTCCCTAGGTCACACCCTCGATGGAGTCTGCACAAACTCTCCCTCCTTGATCACACTATCCCCTTTGCCTCAGATCTGGTCTGATCACTCCCTAATTCCATTCCACATTCTGAGCGAAAATCTACCCAACCGTGACAAAGCTGCTTCCCACCCCGACAATCAAATCAATTGGAAAAAGGTTCAGGATAACATCACTCTTAATCCCTCAATGCAAACTCAAGCCCCCATCCTTTCCGGCAATGTCGACACCGACGCCGATCTTTTTCACAACTGGATCACTCAAGAAATTAAATCCAGAATCCCGCCCCCACGCCCCCGCACCTCCCGGGGCAAAACCAAAACCAATGCCCCCTGGTTCACACAGGAACTTGCAAATGCGCATCTGCTATGTAAAAAGGCAGAAAGAAAATGGCGAAAGACTTACGAGGCCACTAATCGTACTTCCTATATCGCGACAAGGAAAAACTACCTTGCGGAAATCAAACTGGCTAAAAAAAACTACTACGTCAACGCCATTAAAAACGCAGGCCAAAAACAAAAGGTGCTGTTCGCGATAGTTAAATCATTCTTGCAGCCCAAGGCACTCTTGCCTGAAATCCCCCCTTCCCAGAAATTTTGCGACCAAATTTCTGACTATTTCGAGGACAAAACTGCCTCTATCCAAATCAACTTTCCCCCCCCCGCCACTCCCCCTGTGCCCCCTTCACCGGTCCCCCAAGGCTGCACGCTAAGTAGCTTCCCCTCTGTCACTCTTGAGCAGTCGAGAAAAGCCATCCTGGCCTGCAAATCGGGCGCCCCGTCTGATCCTTGTCCCCCCAAGATACTTCACCAATTAATCGACGAGGTTAACCCGACCATCAACAACTTAATCAACTCCTCGCTTAGCTCAGGCTCAGTACCCAGCCGTTGGAAAAAAGGAATCGTCAAACCCCTTATGAAGAAGGCAAATAAACCCCCGACTGATCTAACCAACCTCCGCCCAATTTCGCTACTCTCGGCCTTGGGAAAAATTACGGAACAACTAGTCCATAACGAGCTGAAACGCTACCTGGATGATAACAACCTTCTTCATCCCCAACAATCTGGATTCCGCCCCAAGCATTCGACAGAAACCGCTCTCATCGAACTGTCTGACACCATAAAAACCCTACAAGATCAGAGAAAAAACTCCATTCTAATCCTTCTCGACCTAACGGCGGCGTTTGATACCATCGCCCACACCATCCTCATCAGTAGACTCAGGGACATTGGCATCTCTGACTCCGCCCTATTCTGGATAAAGTCTTTTCTCTCCGACCGTTCTCAAACCGTCGCTCTGGGCCCATTCCACTCCAAAGACAAACTTGTCTCCTCAGGTGTCCCGCAAGGATCCATCCTGAGCCCTCTCCTTTTTAACATTTACCTCATTCCTCTCCTTAATCTGATAGAATCATTCGGCATACCTGTCACTTCGTATGCCGATGACACACAACTCATTGTGCCACTGGACGAACTATCTACCAAAGCTGAACTTAACCTGAAACACTGCCTGACCAAAGTATTTTGATGGATGGACAACAACCACTTGAAATGTAACTCGAGTAAAACGGAGATCCTCCCGATCGGTACAAATATCTCCTTCTGTCCAGCACTTTGGTGGCCGGATAATTCTGTTGCCCCGCCCAGACAGTGTCGTCGGCCAGGAATCTCGGCGTAATCTTTGACTCCGAACTCTCCTTTGATCAGCATGCCAGAACCGTCGCAGGCAAATGCTTCGGAACGATCAGATCCCTGAGAAAGTTCTTCGACTTTCTCCCCATCGATGCCAGAAAAATGGTGACAGTAGCACTCATAATCTCACGACTGGACTACTGCAACGGTCTGCTCGCTGGAGTCAAAAAGAGCACCATCCTAAAATTGCAGAGCGTACTACACACAGCTGCCCGTCTTGTCCTGGGCCTACCCCGCAGATCCTCTATCTCTGCAGCGCTTCGTTCACTTCACTGGCTCCCCCTTCACAAAAGGATTCTCTTTAAAATCCTGATTACAGCCTTTCGTGCCTACAACAAAACCGGCCCTAAATACCTCACCAAGCGCTTTCCCCACTACATGCCCAGTCGTCACCTTCGTTCGACTCACGACAACCTCATCCTTCCCCCTAAATACAATCTGAAAACGAAGGGTGAGAAGACCCTCAGTTTCCTTGCAACTAAAGCTTGGAACAAACTGCCCAAAACCCTCAGGCAACAAACCCAGGAAAAACCCTTTAGAAAGCTTCTAAAGACATGGATCTTTAATCTCCCGGACGATTACTCCAAAGCTTCCATCTAATCCTCTTGGACTGGTTCATTCAGGATCTTTAGCACCAAGATGCTCCCTCCGGAGCGAACGTCGCGCTCTAGAAATACCCCACAAATATCACAAATATCACAAAATAAATTTCCAATAATAAGTGTGATATTGTTGTAGCGGAAGTAGACCGCGTCCCCCCAATGGGTCCTATCCTGTTTTCCCACCCCCAGTTAATATAGGTTGATGTTATATGATCTATTATTACACACATGACTAAATGGACATTAACTCAAACACTGCAGTATGGTTGAAGAAAGATAGTAGAATCACATACAAGGGGACAAGGATAAAAAATAATAATAACAAAAAAGTGCTATTTTTGGATTGCGAATATTATAATGGTAATATGCATCTATATAGAACAGTTATAACATCCTGTTGATTTTATTTGAATGATATGTTTCATGATAATTATAGGAGCACTAACCGCTGCTGGTGTTGCTGGGGGGCCACAAGACTACATGCCTCAGACACCTCTACACCTTTGAGGGAGCACCACCAACGTGCTATAAATGCGCCCTTTGACACCCGTGGCATGGGAGCACTCGCTGCTGCTGTTGTTGCTGGGAGGCCACAGGACTACATGCCCCAGAAGCCTCTACTCCCTGGAGGGAGCACCACCAATGTGCAATAAAAGCACCCTTTGTTACCCGCGGCGCAGGAGCACTTACTGTGGCTGCTACCGTTGTTGCTGGGGGGGGGCAACAGGACTACATGCTCCAGAAGCCTCCACTCTCTGGAGGGAGCACCACCAACGTGCTAGAAAAGCGCCCTTTGTCACTTGCGGCGAGGGAGCAATTCCAACCTCTGCTGCTGTTGATTATTATAGCATAGTTCGAATTTAGGCTATGCCAATATTACCTGAGCTGTAACTATTTCACACTCTTTGATTACCAACATTTCTGTGTATATCTACCGGTTTTATAAATATATTGCAATACCAAAGGGGATGATGGACGGAGTGCTTGAGCAAATCAAACACTCACCCCCAGTCAACTGATCTGGGTTTAATCCATCATCATTCTTTAGCTCACTCCACCACCCCAGTTCAGATATGGCCATATCCAAATCAGTCTGACTCTGTGACTCATGGTAACAGTCCAGCCCGAACTGCCAAGCCATGTCTTCCCTGGACCGGAAACAAGCATCCTGGGACCGGTTTCAGATTCATAATCCTCATCAGCCAGGCTATCTTGAATCCAGTGGTAGAGTGAGCAAGGGACCCACGTCTGGGCATACCCTGCCAACTCAGGGCGAACAAAGCAATACCAAAGGGGATGATGGACGGAGTGCTTGAGCAAATCAAACATTTACCCCCAGTCAACTGGTCTGGGTTTAATCAATCATCCATCTTTAGCTCACTCCACCACCCCAGTTCAGACATGGCCATATGCAAATCAGTCTGACCCTGTGCCTCATGGGAACAATCCAGCCCGAACTGCCAAGCCATGTCTTCCCTGGACCGGAAACAAGCATCCTGGGACCGGTTTCGGATTAATAATCCTTATCAGCCAGGCTATCTTGAATTCAGTGGTAGAGTGAGCAAGGGACCCACGTCTGGGCATACCCTGCCAACTCAGGGCGAACAAAGCGTTACCAAAGGGGATGATGGACGTAGTGCTTGAGCAAATCAAACACTCACCCCCAGTCAACTGATCTGGGTTTAATCCATCGTTATTCTTGAGCTCACTCCAGCACCCCAGTTCAGACATGGCCATATGCAAATCAGTCTGACCCTGTGCCTCATGGGAACATTCCAGCCCGAACTGCCAAGCCATGTCTTCCATGGACCGGAAACAAGCATCCTGGGACCGGTTTCGGATTCATAATCCTCATCAGCCAGGCTATCTTGAATCCAGTGGTAGAGTGAGCAAGGGACCCACGTCTGGGCATACCCTGCCAACTCAGGGCGAACAAAGCGATACCAAAGGGGATGATGGAGGGAGTGCTTGAGCAAATCAAACACTCACCCCCAGTTAACTGATCTGGGTTTAATCCATCATTATTCTTTAGCTCACTCCAGCACCCCAGTTCAGACATGGCCATATGCAAATCAGTCTGACCCTGTGCCTCATGGGAACAGTCCAGCCCGAACTGCCAAGCCATGTCTTCCCTGGACCGTAAACAGGCATCCTGGGACCAGTTTCGAATTCATAATCCTCATCAGGCATGCTATCTTGAATCCAGTGGTAGAGTCCGCAAGGGCCCCACGTCTGGGCATATACCCTGCCAACTAGGGCGAACAAAGCGATACCAAAGGGGATGATGGACGGAGTGCTTGAGCAAACCAAACACTCACCCCAAGTCAACTGATCTGGGTTTAATCCATCATCATTCTTTATCTCACTCCACAACCCCAGTTCAGACATGGCCATATGCAAATCAGTCTGACCCTGTGCCTGATGGGAACACTCCAGCCCGAACTACCAAGCCATGTCTTCCCTGGACCGGAAACAAGCATCCTGGGACCGGTTTCGGATTCATAATCCTCATCAGCCAGGCTATCTTAAATCCAGTGGTAGAGTGAGCAAGGGACCCACGTCTGGGCATACCCTACCAACTCAGGGCGAACAAAGCAATACCAAAGGGGATGATGGACGGAGTGCTTGATCAAATCAAACACTCAACCCCAGTCAACTGATCTGGGTTTAATTCATCATCATTCTTTAGCTCACTCACCACCCAAGTTCAGACATGGCCATATGCAAATCAGTCTGACCTTGTGGCTCATGGGAACAGTCCAGCCCGAACTGCCAAGCCATGTCTTCCCTGGACCGGAAACAAGCATCCTGGGACCGGTTTCGGATTCATAATCCTCATCAGCCAGGCTATCTTGAATCCAGTGGTAGAGTGAGCAAGGGACCCACGTCTGGGCATACACTGGAAACAAGCATCCTAGGACCGGTTTCGGGCTTTCAGCCCTCATCAGCCACAATAGCTTGACTCCAGGGGCCTGGGCTCACTGTGCCACTGGAAGCAAGCTAACCTGGCTGATGAGGGGTGAAACCCTGAAACCGGTCCTAGGATGCTTGTTTCCGGTCCAGGGAGGACCTGGCTTGGCATTTCGGGCTGGACTGTTCCCATGAGGCACAGGGTCAAGACTGATTTGCATGTGGCCAGGTGGAAACTGGGGTGGCATGGTGAGCAAAAGAAGGATGGATTTAACCCAGATTGATTGACTGGGGGTGAATGTTTTGATTTTTTCTGCATTCCGTCCATCAATTTTGTGTCTTTTGCTTTCTCGCCCTAATTGCGCCAGGTATGCCCAGACGTGGGTCCTCTGCTCACTGTGCCACAGGAATACAGCTATCCTGGCTGATGAGGAGTGATACCCCGAAACCGGTCCTAGGATGCTTGTTTCCGGTCCAGGGAGGACCTGGCTTGGCAGTTCGGGCTGGACTGTTCCCATGAGGCACAGTGTCAAGACTGATTTGCATTTGGCTAGGTCTAAACTGGGGTGGCATGGTGAGCAAAACATTTTGAATGTATACCAGATTGATTGACTGCGGGTGAATGCTTTGATTTGTTCTGCATTCTGTCCACCAAGTGTGTGTCTTTTGCATTCTCGCCCCAACCGCGCCATTAATGCCCAGACGTGGGTCCTGGACTCACTGTGCCCCTGGAATCAAGCTATCCTTGCTAATGAGGAGTGAAACCCTGAAACCAGTCCTAGGATGCTTATTTCCGGTCCAGGGAGGACCTGGCTTGGCAGTTCGGGCTGGACTGATTCCATAATGCATAGGGTCAAGAAGGGTTTGCATATGGCCAGGTTTAAACTGGGTTGGCATGGTGAGCAAAAGAGTGATGGATTTAACCAAGATCGATTGACTGGGGGTGAATATTTTGATTTGTTCTGCATTCCGTCCATCAATTATTTGTCTTTGGCTTTCTTGCCCTATGTGCACCAGGTATGCCCAGACATGGGTCCTGGGCTCACTGTGCCACTGGAATCAAGCTAACCTGGCTGATGAGGGGTGAATTCCCGAAACCGGTCCTAGGATGCTTGTTTCCGGTCCGGGGAGGACCTGCCTTGGCAGTTCGGGCTGGACTGTTCCCATTAGGCACAGGGTCAAGACTGATTTGCATATGGCCAGGTCTAAACTGGGGTGGCATGGTGAGCAAAAGAATGATGGATTTAACCCAGATCGATTGACTGGGGGTGAATGTTTTGATTTGTTCTGCATTCCGTCTATCAATTGTGTGTCTTTTACTTTCTCGCCCAAAGTGCTCCAGGTATGCCCAGACATGGGTCCTGGGCTCACTGTGCCACTGGAATCAAGCTATCCTGGCTGATGAGGGGTGAAACCCCGAAACCAGTCCAAGGATGCTTGTTTCTGGTCCAGGAAGGACCTGGCTTGGCAGTTGGGGCTGGACTGCTCTCATGAGGCACAGGGTCAAGACTAATTTGCATATGGCCAGGTCTAAACTGGGGTGGCATGGTGAGCAAAAGAATGATGGTTTTAACCCAGATCGATTGACTGGGGGTGAATGTTTTGATTTGTTCTGCATTTTGTCCATCACTTGTGTGTCTTTTGATCTCAATTACTACAGAACATACAAGGAAATCATAAGGGAAATACCAGGCCTCTGTTTTTGTAGAGACATAAATTGTTGAATTAAATGACCACGTCTCTGAAAGTGGTAGTAAGTGTTTATTGACTCAACAATTACTTTCAATATTACCCATTGTGTTTGGCTGGGCACATTATAGGCTTGTTTTATCAAGTAAACCTTTTAAAATTGTGTTAATAGATTATTCCTTGGTGGGGACCTGCAAATGTTGGGAAGTGTGCATTTTTAACTGTGAGTCACTTTAGAAACTCTCCGGTCCACCGCAATCACATTAGGTGATTGTTTGTTTGGAGAGAGGCGATATACAGTCTTTTTTCCTTGTCATTGGTCGTCGGTTAGCGCTCTAGTCGCCCACACGCCCACGCCATAAATTCCTGCTACCAGAGCGGTGCGCGCACGAGGAGAGGTACGGGGGCAATGTTATAAAACCCTTGTTTTCTGAAGTAAACTTTTTAAATTGTGTTAATAGATTATTCCTTGGTGGGGACCTGCAATTGTTGGGAAGTGTGCATTTTTAACTGTGAGGCACTTTAGAAACTCTCTGGTCCACCGCAATCATATTAGGTGATTGTTTGTGTGGAGAGAGTCGATCTACAGTCTTTTTTCCTTGTCATTGGTCGGCGGTTAGCACTCTAGTCGCCCACACGCCCACGCCATAAATTCCTGCTACCAGAGCGGGCGCGCAGCAGACGCGCGCAGCGGGCACGCCTAAGGCTCGCCAAAGACAAGCCCGTCTGCGCCCTTCCGCGCCTGATCGCCGCCCACCCCCTGGGATGCTGCCTGCTGTACAGCAGGGGTCTGTGGGGGGGGGGGAACCATATACTCACGCGACACTCTCCTGGAATACGGATATAGGCCAGTATGTAATGGGAGCAATGGTGAGGATCTAGCAACCAGAAACAACTTGGTTACTAGTTATGATATGCTCACCAGTCGGGATTGGGCAGTGGCGGAATATCCATCTTTCCTTCTAAATCCCCTCATGCCTGCACAGCCACAACAAGGGCTGCAAGATGAGTACTGTGAGGAATCTAGTGGAATAGGGTTGCATACACAGACAAACCACATGCAAGGAGTATATCTGAATGTCAGATCTATCTCCAAACATGCTATGGAAACATGGGACCTTTTAGAGGATTTGAAACCTGACATCTGTCTTTTCACCAAAACTTGGCTTAGCAAAGACATTATCCCGGTACTGGCAGTTGCCTTTCCAGAGGACTACTCCGTTATTAGGCTGGACAGAGTGGGTAAACGTGGAGGGGGCTTAGCGATTGCCATCCGACCCCCCTACTACATAAGGGCACTGGATAGGGTGTCCTCCCCCAATCTGGAGTTTATAATATTTAGAGTACAGCGTGAGCAGGCCACCATATGGACAGGTGCTCTGGAATACCACCGGCCGGGAGGCAGTAAAAAGGAATTCTGCACCACACTACTTGACAGACTGGCACCTTATGCCCTGAAAGCCAATAAGTTCCTACTGCTGGGAGATTTCAAACATCATTTAGAAGTACTCACCAATCCGGATACTGCTAGTCTTATAGCAGCCCTGGAATCCCTCAATCTGTCATTAAAGAATACCGGTCACACGCACAGGGCAGGCCATACGTTAGATGCCATTTTTTCTAATATCTCTGTGCTGGCAGTCGACCCCCCTCGAGTACTCGGCTGGACCGATCATCTGGCTCTACAATTCCGGGTGATGCCCCTGTCATCAACCAAGCAGGCACTGGGGAAGGAGACTTCTTGTGGACCGTGGTCAAGAGTAACGCCAGCCATGTTTGGTCAGGTCTACATGGATCCTGCTTTCAAGTCAGATCGGACCCCAACTTGGCCTAGTCGAAACTGGAGGGAGCAATCCAGATAGCCCTGGATGTTGTAGCCCCTCTCAAAAAGGTAACCGTTCAGTAGAGGGCAGCCCCTGCTCCCTGGTATACAGACACCCTTAGGAAGGAGAAAGCCACATGTAGAGCCCTAGAGAGGAGATGGAAGAAGTCACACGATGACACAGATGAATCACGTTATCGAAAGGCCCACAAACTTTACCTCAATAGCTGCAATGCAGCAAGAAGGTCACACCTGGGCATTCGTATTACAGAGGCAAAAAACTCCTCCAGGGAACTATATAAGATTCTACAGTAGTTTACGAATCCTAAAGTTGAGAATGTGTCACCTCCCGCCACCCAGGCTCTCTGCGACGAGTTGGCCAGTTATTTTACTCAAAAGATCGATCTGATTTACCAAAACATCAACATGGAGGCAGAGGAACGGGTTGAGGGACTACCACTCAACGCTCTGCGGCCGAATGGAGAGCCCTTTCTTGGGCTCAACTCCTTCTCGTCTGTAACAAAGGAGCAAGTAGGCTTCCTACTGATTTGGGTAAAATCGGGGTCACCCCTGGACCCAATACCGCCAGCAGTTATGGAAACACTCAGTCCGTTGCTAGCAGGTGCGCTCTCCACAATATATAATATTTCTTTGGAGACGGCCATTTTCCCCGAATAAGTGGAAAATGGCACGTGTAAAGCCACTGCTAAAAAAACCAACAGTGGATCCAAATGAGCTGCAGAATTACAGACCAATCTCGCTTCTCCCCTGCTGCTCAAAGATCCTGGAAACCTTAGTGAACCAACAACTATCCCTCTATCTGGAACAAAACAACCTCCTGGATCCCTCGCAGTCCGGCTTCCGTGCATCACATAGCACGGAGACGGCACTGCTGGAGGTGACGGATACCATAAGGATGACTCTGGATGGAGGAACCCCAGTGATCCTAGTCCTCCTTGATCTGTCAGCAGAATTTGATACCATCTCGCACAAGCAGCTGCTGGACAAATTAGGGGGGATTGGGGTGAAGGGTAGGGCCCTTAAGGGGATAGAAAGTTTCCTATCGGGCCGCACACAGAGCATCCAGTTAGACACCTTTGTATCGCAAATCACAGAGTTGGACAGGGGGATCCCGCAAGGGTCCGTCCTGAATCCCACCCTGTTCAATGCATACATGACCCCTCTGGCCGATATCATCAGAGGCTGCAACTAATCATCCCCATTGAGGAGGACACTATGGCAACTCAACTAAAATTTAGGAGCTGCTTTTCTAGCATTGCCAGTTGGATGAGGAAATAATTCCTACACTTAATTCCTCAAAAACAGAGATTCTTCTGTTTGGGAAGGCCAAAACCATCTGGTCTTGGGAATGGTGGCTCTCTGAGCTGGGCGAAGCCCCCCTCCCCAGGAGCTGGGCCAAGAATCTGGGTGTAAGAATAGACAACAATCTGTCTATGGAGTAGCAGGTCAAGAGTGGGACCTGTTTTGGCACCATGAGGATGCTTAGGAAGGTTTTTCCCTGGGTTCCCTTGTCAGCGAGAAAAATCCTTACCCAGTCACTCCTGGTGAGTCGGCTGGATTACGGTAATTCGTTGCTGGTGGGGGCAAGGGAGGATCTTCTATCAAGGCTCCAGGTGGTGCAGAATACGGCAGCCCGGCTTGCCCTTAGCAAATCGAAACGGATGCCTTCTGCTCCCCTGCTGAATCAGTTACACTGGCTCCCGGTTAAGAAGCGAGCCGTCTTTAAGATGCTCTGTGTGGGTTTTAGCTCATTACAAGGTAGGGGCCCGGCGTATTTCAGGAACAAAATTAGTTGGTATCAGCCTGTGCGACAACTAAGATCTGGTAATGCCAACTTTATGTGCTCTCACAGAATACACAAGGTAAAGATGGGTGGTAAAGCCTTTTCCCATCTGGCAGCCAGCCATTGGAACAAACTACCACAAAACATCAGAGCCTGTAACGACATCACCATGTTCAAGAAACTTCTAAAGACATGGCTCTATTAGTGGCACTTGCCCTGTCTGACCTCCTCCTCGAAGCGCCGAGAGATACCTTTGGGGATGATTTGTTGCGCTATATAAATCCACAAATAAAGTAAAGTAAATGTTTGCTCCTTCTGACTCTGTTTCTTGTGAATCATATGTTTCTTGCATATTCCTCTACCATTTACTAGGCATGTGTTACTTAATTTGGTCAGTGTAGATGGCAGTGTAGATGGCACGTTTCTACTACTAGGTACTTTACTACATTGTACCAAGGCAATGTCAAAAAGGAAATTGTGTCAGCTTTCTGCACAAAAACGTTCTTCTGCTCTCACTGACTCTATCTCTTCTCCAAAGTGGTGTTTTTCGGAAAATCTGATTGATCACCATCACTGGAAAACACTAGCCCTTGAAACCATTATTTGTAATTAGCAAACTCAGTATAACTACTGCAGGTCCACTGCCAA
The DNA here is from genome assembly GCF_964263255.1 of Lissotriton vulgaris. Classification (NCBI taxonomy): domain Eukaryota; kingdom Metazoa; phylum Chordata; class Amphibia; order Caudata; family Salamandridae; genus Lissotriton; species Lissotriton vulgaris. Next base: position 1,140,247,527 of record NC_141696.1, on the reverse strand, counting down.
TTGGTACAACTCTGAACAAAAATAAGCAAAAGAAAGAAAGACAATTGAGCGCTTACAGCACTCTAAATATATAATTTGGTTGCCACACTATCAAACCTACAAAAAACTCTGATTTAGATCTCGGCGGATGGGGTACTCTGTCACAGTGGTGACGGATATCCAGTCTGCCGATATATAAATCCTGTTACATCCTATGGTATTTATATTTTGATGGATGGGTTATCTTTCCCTGTTGTGATGAAGTAACCGTTCGCCAAGATCTAAATCAGGCCTGAAAACATGCTTCCAGCTTTGCACTCTCATTTTTCAAGCTGGTAATTCCACTAGAGAGCTATTTAAAATTGTAAACTCTCTCTGTAACCCTGAGTACTGCTCTAACTGTGTCTCCATCTCAACAACTTAGTGACTCACTGTACAGCTTTTACCATAACAACATTATAAAAATCTGTTTTGCTTTCTGATCTTCAGCACCTCTGCACTGTGATGATATATTTGATACCAAGAATATCACTCATTCTGTATCTTTCAACCATGTCACTACAGATAGGACTAACTTTCTGATGCCTTTCATCAATCACATTACCCCTTCCACCCAGGTCATGCATAATTTCTTTATCGTCGCTCTATGGTAATTAATCCTGTTCTGAATCATTTTTGCAATTCTTCCCTCTCTTGCACCTTGATTTATTCTCAGTGGAAATAAGCTTTGGGTTCCATTGCTAACAAAGCCATTTGCAGATCCAACAAATACAAATTGTTTCAGACTAATAGCTCTACCTTTCCTAGCCTTAAAAAATAATTGAAAAAGAGGTCAATACTCAATTGTGCAAATTTTTAAAAAGAATAACATCTTTGACCCAGATCTTAGAGGTCTTATGGATCAGGGTGTAGCACCACACCAGTCTTATTCATTCTCTTAATGTCTTTAGAGAGTGTCTATCATGATCTGCCTTTCATTTGTTTACACCATGAGAATGTACTTGAATAGATTGCATTCTACATTTCAAATCACTCACAGACAGTTAATGTTCTTTTTTATCAGATATGGTTTAAAATCATTATCATTTGGAGATTATATGCTGACTTGAACAGGTTTCTGAAAAGCTTTGCACAGTCTGTTAAAATGGTCTAACTTTCTGCCCTTTTTATGCAATGTATTCCTTGTTGGGTAGCTAGACGTGACCCACTTTTGCCATAATGCTTTGTCATCAATTCAATTATTGATAATTTCAACTACACTTTTCTTACCACTCCATTCCTGAATACTTAAGAAGAAATTTAGAAACAGAGGCAATAGGATTCAAAAGTCAACAAGAACTGACACCAGTGATTAAATGAGATGTGACATGATAATTTCAACAACTATTCCATAACGCCTTACTCACATCCAGAATTGAAACAGAGGCTAGTTGGACAGTCATTCTTACAACTCTGCTCATCCTTCCACCATGCCATTGTTTCACGCACGATACAAAGCCACAGTTAAATGTTATTATTAATATTATTATTATTAATAAGTATTTATAAAGCACCTGGCTACCTTTAGGCATCCCGCGCTATCAGTGACAAGCAAAGCAAAAAGAACGAACTGATTACGACAAACTTTGGAAGAGCCAGGTCTTCAGCGGCCTCTGGAAGGAGAGATGGTGGATGGTAGAGCGCAGCTGGATGGGGTGATTTTGCCATAGTTTGGCAGAATTGTGGGAAAACATACGACCACCTGATTGTGCTCTCTTAATTTTTGGTATCACTGCCAAAAACTGGCTAGCTGAGCAGAGGCATCTTGTGGGGTGATAGAAAGCCTTGAGAGAATGGTTTATTTTAGAAACTGTCCCCCAAAGCGTTTATGAGCTATATATATGCTTTGAACGTAATCCATTCGCTTATTGGCAGACAGTGAAGTTTATTTAAGACCGGCGTGACTAATTGCGGGTAGGGAGTGTGATAAAGCAGCCTGGCTGCACAATTCTGTACTACCTGTAGCTTCCTTATAGTGGCCGTTGTGGTGCCTAGGTAGAGGATGTTCCCGTGCCTGTACTATCACTCTTCATGATGGAATCGATCGAAGTGGGAAAATGTTCTGCAACATTCTAATAATGGCAACGCATGATGTGGCTAACTTGGTTGCTTGGCTATTAAAATAGAGAGATTTATCTAACCAAACTCCCAATATTTGAATCTGATCTATGGGGGTAGGAGGTAGACCTAGACATTTAGGCCAGCTTAGTCCCACTGATTCTACTGAGTCGTTACCTAGGATCATTAACTCAGTCCTGTCTCTATTGAGCTTGAGACAAGACTGGTCTATCCACGTTGCAACCGATTCTATACAAGATTCAAAATTAGTTAGTAAATTCTTTGGATGCTTTAATGCTACTACCAATTGCATGCCATCCACATAGGTAATAATTTGGATCCCATACTGTAAGACTAGCTCAGCCAATGGTTTAACTCCTTGAGCGCTGGTGACGTAACCACTCCGTCACCAGCCACGGACGCGCTGTGCCAATGACGGAGTGGTTCAGTCACGGTCCGGCCGCCGCTCCTGCGCGGCATCAATTCCGCGCCTGTGCTGAGCATTCTATTGAGCGGGCGGGGCAGTGACGGAACCACTCCGTCACAAGCACAGCGCGCCCGTGGCTCGTCACGGAGTGGTTTCGTCACGAGCATGGCGGCGCTGCGCGGCCCCCCTCGCCCCCAGCACTGCGGCGGTATTACCGCCACGGCCAAGGGGTTAAGATAAATGTTAAATAAGGTGGGACTCCATTATGAGACCTGGGGAACACCGCACAAGAGTGGCAGGCATTTAGAGGTGTAGATCCCCTCAAATACCTGAAATGTTTAATGTTTTCACAGGGGAAATATTTTATCATTTGAAGGTAAACTAATTGTACTTCGTTATCAGACACTAGAAATGGTGGATATTCTTCAACTATGAAAACACCTTCCAACAAATTAATGAAAACACATGTAGTAGCCTCTCTCACCAACGAAAAGTGCACCCATTTGAATGATGTTATTGTACTTTATTTTATGAAGTGCTCGATCACCAAGTAGGTTTCTTGGCAATGGGCAACAGAAACAGTACCCTACTTACAGAGGACTAATCATAGGCTTGTTGGAAAAGCGAAGTCTTCAGAAGTTTCTGAAAACTCATGTAGTTGGAGGTAGATCTAAACTCTGGGGGGCCGGAGTATCAAATAAATGGCACAAGAACAGAAAACATACAAAAGACTAAGGGCCTGATTTAGATCTCTGCAGATGGATTATTCTGTCACAACAGTGACGGATATCCCACCCACCAAAACATAAATCGCATTAAATCCTATGCAATCTATATTTTGTGGACGGGTTATCTGTCACTGTTGTGCCGAGATGTAAATCAGGCGTTAAAACATGCTTCCAGCTTGCCACTCTAATTTTTCAAGCTGGTAACTCCACTTGGGAGCTATTTAAAATTGTGAACTTTGTCTGTAATCTAGAGTACTACTCTAACTGTGTCCCCATCTCAACAACTTTGTGACTCACTTTACCACTTTCACCATGATAAATTTATAAAAATCTGATTTGCAGAGGGAGGAGCTTCGCGGGCAACCAAGATGGCCGCGTAAGCTCGGAGCTCCGCGGACCTTCCGATCCTCCGCAACTATCCTGCCCGTAATCCTGATCCACGAGGGTGGATACTCGTTGCTGAGGGCTCACTGAGGCGAGCACCGTTTTCAGAACTCAAATCGGTGTCTCCTACGCGGAGCTACGTCGAGTGGGACTCCGTGCCAGCTCGGTGCCATTGTCTCTGCGGACTCCGCCGCTACGCTTAGCTGATCTGCGGAGTGCCTGCCTGCATTCGTCAGCGGAGAAGTGTACTGGACAGCGGTGCTACTTGGACTGCGGAGCTAACCTGGGACGATATCTAATTGTCATCCCGGAAACATCTTCGACTCTCTTGGCTTGGACCTGCCTGGCATAGCCCTTTGTTCTTAGGGACCTAACATGGCGGGCAAGGGGGACCTCGACAAGCCGTCTAACAGAGGAGTGCGCGGTAAATCGCAACAGCAGCAGAATCGTATTGAGCGCTATACTCAGCCGAAGACACCGCCTGTCACTGGTCCCTCTGCCAAGGGCGTCCCACATTCGGGCTCGCCGGACGGCTCCGAGCCCACTTTGAGCGACATTTTGGGAGCCATTACAAACTTCCGGGCGGACATGCAGCAACAGCATGAAGTCCTCACGCATAAGGTGGATGGCATGGCCGTTGATCTGTCCCTCATAAGAGCCGATTTGGGCAAAACCAATGATAAGGTTAAAAATCTGGACATCAAGACTACCAGTCTTACGGGAGACGTCTCGGACTTGCAAACTGAGGTCCGGAACCTGCAGAGGACAGCGGAGCAGTTCGCGAGGCGGCTGGATGACTTTGAAAGCCGGGCCAGGCGGCAGAACGTCCGCATTGTCGGTGTACCGGAGGGTGCGGAGGAGGGGGCGACGGACCTCCTCGTTGAAGACCTGATCAGGACTCATCTGGCCCCGCCTGGCCTCAGCAACTTTTTCTCGGTGGAGCGTGCCCACCGGGTTCCGGGTGGCCCGCCGAAGACGGGCGTGGCACCTAGACCCATCGTGGCCCGGCTGCTTAATTTCCGTGACAGAGATGCTGTCCTGCAGGCTTCCAGGCGACATGGACCACTTAAGTTTCAAAATGCTGATGTCCATTTCTATCCAGATTTCACTAGGACGGTTCAGCGCCAGCGCCAAAGCTATGCTGGGGTGAAACGACGACTGAGGGACCTGGGCTTCAAGTACTCTATGATGTTCCCTGCTAAGCTCCGGATCGAACATGAGGGTCGTGCCCTGTTTTTTGACTTCGCTGAGAATGTTAGTGACTGTCTGGACACTCTATCACCGCGCCGAGAAGCTCAGGAGGACCACGAGGGTGGCGCCGCTGGCGGCTCGGATCTATGAGACTTGGTTCTGTAATGGGTGACTACTTGACTCTCTTGCTTGCCTCAGTGGCTATCTAATGTTGCTTTCAGATGCCGTACTATCTTTCCTGTCAGTACATGGAGGGTGGCGGGAGGTGTTCGCGGAGATTCCTTACTCCTCTGGGTGTCTATTTGTAGAGTAGTTATGGGGCGACAGGCACACTGCTGGTTGGGGGGGCTTTCTAGTCACATGCAGGGGTGCAGGGTGGGGGGTGAAACTTTGCGAGTTTTGTTGTTTGTTAGTTCTATCTCTTTTTCTTCCTCGAGGCAATGGACTGTGTGTTTTGATGTGCAATTAACTTCTGAGTTGGATGGAGTCGGGTGGGGCGGGTGGTTCGGGGATGGGGGGTAGGAAATTGAAAGTGCTTAGCTGGAATGTCAATGGCTTAGGTGATCGGGTTAAGAGAGGGGTGGTGATTCAGTTGATAAAAAGGAACCTGCCTGATGTTGTATTGTTACAGGAAACGCACTTAGTGGGGAACTCTTGTAGGGCCCTGAATCGTAAGGGTTACAAAATGGTTGCCCACTCTGGGTTCTCCTCGGGCTCCCGGGGGGCGGGCATTCTGGTACGTGCGTCCCTTCCTCTTGAAATAGACGTCACGCTCCTAGATGATAGAGGACGCTACGCAGCTGTGGCGGGAAGGTGGGAGGGGCGTTCCTTGGCCCTGCTATCGGTTTATGTTCCCCCTGGCCTCCAATCTAGCACCTTCCGGGACCTTGGTGGCGCCATTTTGTCCCTGCCCTCGGGCCTGTTGATCCTAGGGGGTGATTTCAATTCAGTCTGCTCTGGTACTCTAGATCGCCAGCCACCGAGAGACCTCCTGGGTTCCCAAACGTGGCTGCCGACCTTCCTTGACTCTATGGGTCTGGTGGATTGTTGGCGGTTATTACATCCGGCGCTTCGGCAGTTTTCATTCCTTTCCGGCGCCCATGGAAGTCTGTCCCGCCTGGATTATGTCCTCACCCTGGCGGCGCAGTCGCCTGCCATCTCTGAGGCGCGTTTCCTGGCAAGGGGCATTTCCGATCACTCGCCGCTGTGGATCTCATTTGACTTTGGTGTCATTCTGTCCAGCCGCCCGGCAGCGGTAAATCCCTGGTATTTCCGCAACCATAACACGCGAGCACTTCTGGCCAAGGCCATCGGCCTGTATTTCACTGAAAATACTGGATCCGTGGGCTCTGCGGTCACTCTGTGGGAGGCCTTCAAAACGGTGTTGCGGGGTGAAGCCCTGGCTCTCATCGCGGCGGCTAAACGAACTCGTGATGCTGATCTTATGCAAGTTGAAGAGGAGGTTTTGGATCTCGAATCCCGTTTGGGGCCTGAGCCCGACCCCTCTCTCCTGCATGAACTCTCTCTGAAACAATCGGAGTATCACGATCTCGCCACGAACGCTGCCCTGATCTTAGCGAAGGAGCAGCAAGGCCGTATATATGATGTCGGGGACAAGGCTGGCAAATTGCTGGCCTGGTTGGACAGGCGGGAAATGGCAAGCCGGGTGGTCCCAGAGATCCTGGGTGAGGACGGAGTGGTAGTTACTGATCCGAGTGCCATTGCTGAGTCTTTTGCGGACTATTTTCGGGGGGTCTATACTTCCGGTTCGGATCGCTCCGAGGCTGACTCATCTGAATTCCTCTCGGCAATAGACCTTCCTTGTCTCTCGGAAGAGGACAGGGTCGACATTGACCGGGACATCACGGCGGACGAGATCGCTCTGGCGATCCGCGCTCTGAGTGCTGGTAAAGCAACCGGACCCAATGGCATACCGGTTGAGCTGTATAAGATCCGGCCGGACGTGATCTCCCCTCATTTGAGGGATATGTTCCTCCGCGCCCGCGAGGATGGTGTCTTTCCCCTGGACCAGCGACTGGCCACTATAGTGGTTATCCACAAGGATGGCAAACCGCGTGATGTTTGTAGATCCTACCGCCCCATCTCTCTCCTCAATGCTGAACCCAAGATCCTGGCCAAATTATTGGCTAATCGGTTGATCGGGGTCATAAGCGACCTGGTGCACCCAGACCAGTCTGAGTTTATACCCCGCCGCAATACTGCCCTTAACCTGAGACGCCTGCACGGGGTTATGGCCAGGGTTCACGCCATCACGGAACCAGCGGTGCTGGCCTCCCTTGATGCCACGATGGCCTTTGATTCCCTGGAATGGAATTATCTGTGGGCGGTGCTGACGAAACTTGGGTTTGGACCGGGTTTCCTGGGCTGGGTGCAACTCCTTTATGCCAGCCCTCTGGCTGCTGTCACGGTCAACGGTCGCATGTCTGCTCCCTTTGCGCTTCAACGCGGCACCAGACAAGGCTGTCCCTTGTCTCCGCTCCTGTTTGCGCTGGCTCTAGAGCCTCTTGCGGCGATGCTCCGCTCGCACCCTGACTTGCATGGGATTTCCTGGTCCCCGGGTTTTGAGGACAGGGTCTCCCTGTACGCTGACGACATCCTGCTCTACCTCACTTCCCCTTGCAAGTCGCTTATTGTGGCGTGTGATGTGCTCAGATTGTTTGGGCGCTACTCTGGCCTGATCATTAACTGGGCCAAGTCCTCCCTTTACATCCTCAAGGGTGACACGCCGCGCCTCCCTCGAGGTTGCAACATACAGCTGGCCGGACAAGGCTTTAAGTACTTGGGGATTTACATCTCGCACAACCCTAAGGCAAGGTACGACCACAACTTACTCCCTCCGCTCCACCGACTGCGGAGGGATGTGGAGAGTTGGCGTAAACTCCCTCTCTCGCTACTGGGCCGGGCGGCATTATTCAAAATGATGTCCCTGCCCAGGTTCCTGTATGCCTTGCAGAATACTCAGGACCTTGTTCCGGCCCGCTACTTCAGGGAGGTTGAGAGCCTGCAGCGTGCCCTTCTTTGGGATGGTCGACCTCGTGTCGCTGTCCAGAAGCTTACCATGCCATGGTATGATGGGGGCATTGCGTTACCAGACGTGCGGAGGTATTACTGGGCCTCTCAACTTACCGCTATCAATCATGGTTTTTACGGTCCCGTGGACAGCCCCGGCTATGCCATGGACCGATGGCTCCTGCACGGGGGCAATTACTATCGCGCCCTCTATTCTAGATCCTTTGACCGGGACCTCACGGGCCCGACCAAGGCGGCGGTCCATACGTGGCGAACGATTAACAAGATACAGGGATGGCAGGGCAGACTGACGAAATTCACCCCTCTCTTCGACTCCGACATTTTGGGCAAGCTCTGGCACACCAAGGGCTTTGATAAGTGGGATCTCATAGGGATCTCGAGGGTAGAGGACATGCTTTCCAAGGGGGAGGTCAAGACTTTCCCGCAGCTGCAGGCGGAATATAAATTGAGTGGAACGGAGTTCTTCCGCTACGCCCAGCTGCGACACGCAATAGCCGCCGCCAGACCGGAGGAGGGTGCCATCCCCGAGAGTTCTCCCTTGGAGGACAGAGTGCTGGATGGGCATATGCCGGATAGCGCCATCTCTCTGTCCTACAAAAAGCTGATAAACGTTCAGGTGGACCTCCTCCAGCGCTTGCGGGGGCAGTGGATGGCCGATGGGCTGGAGCTGGATGATGAGGACTGGCAGAGTGCTGTGTCCTCCCCTAAGGAGGTCGCCATTTCCTCACGTCTGCGGCTGGTCCAGTTCAAAATCCTTCACCGAGTATACGTCACCGGCCCCAGGCTCGTGCATATGGGCTTCTCGCCAGATGGCCTTTGTCGTCGTGGCTGCGGAGCCCTCGCCACCTTTCTGCACATATTGTGGGAGTGTCCCGTGATTGCCCCCTACTGGGAGAGGGTCCATAGAGTGATGCGGGAGGTGACTGGAGTGGAGCTAGCTGCAGAGGCGCGTAGGTGCCTCCTCAATGTCTGGGAGCCAAATGACTACAACACGGCGCAGACCCGATGGGCCACACTGGGCAATATGGTTGCTAAACGGGACATAGCGCAGAAATGGGGATCTAACGTGGCCCCCCTGGTGGTGCAATGGAAGGCCAACATGGATTGGTGCATGTTGCGTGAAAAGACTGTGTACACTGCCAGGGGGCGGCCTCAGACATGGAATAAGGTGTGGGGAGCTTGGAACGCTTACAGAGGTGATTTGTGTTTGCCACCTGAACCTATGCCTCGTGATGAACGCTTATCGCCATAGACGTTGACAACAGCTATGCTATCCTTGTTCTGATTCTCCTGTTCTTCCCTCCCCCCCCCCTCTTTTTCTACATTCTGCTTCAGTTCATTTCTACAACTTCTCTAGCCACAGCCGCCTCCTTCTGACTCATGGTCATCTTTCCTTCCATTGCCTTTTCTGCGCCCTCGGGCGCTTTTGTTCACGTTTCTGTGTGTAAATAAAATAAAAAACAACCTGCATTGTTCTGACATGAATCGCTTGGCACTATGACCATTCTGCTACTTTGCTGCCTTGCCTCCGGGATGTTAGGCTGAATAGCTGTGTGCTTTATTACAATAAAGGTTTTAAAAAATTAAAAAAAAAAAAAAAAAAATCTGATTTGCTTTTTTATCTTCTGCAGCTCTGCACTGTATAATATCTCTGATTCCAAGGACATTACTCATTTTGTAGCTTTCAACCCTTTCACTACAGATAGGACTAACTTTCTGATGCCTTTCATCAATCAGATTCCCCCTTCGACCCAGGTCATTCTTTATCTTGGCTCTAGTGTAATTGATACTGTTCACACTCATTTTTGCAATTCTTCCCTCCGTTTGACTTTGGTTTACTCTCAGTAGAAATAAGCTTTGGGTTTCTTCTCTAACAAAGCCATCAGCAGATCCAACTAATATGAACAGTTTCAGAACAATAGCTCTACATCCCATAGCCATAAAAAATACTTGAAAAAGAGGTCAATACTCAATAATGCAAATTTCTAAAAAGAATAGGATCTTTGACCCAGATCGTAGAGGTTGGATGGATCAGGGTATAGCGCCACCCCAGTCTTCAACCTCTTAACGTCCTTAGACAGGGTCTACAACAATCCGCTTTTCCATTGTTTACACCAGAGGGAGTCAATGAGACAGCACTTGAATAGATTGCTTCCTACATTTCAAATCACACCCAGACAGTTAATGTTCTTCTTTACAGGTATGGTTTGAAATCTTTATAATTTGGATATTCTGTGCTGACTTGAACAGGTTTCTGAAAAGGTTTGCATAGTATGTTAAAATGGTCTGAATTTCTGCACTTTTTATGCAATTAATTTTTTGTGGGCAGCTAGAAGTGACCCACTTTTCCCATAATACTTCGTCATCAATTCTATCACTGTTAATTTGGATGTCAACTTCACTTTTCTTGCCACTTCACTCCTTAAGGTGAAACTTAGAAACAGAGGCCATAAAATTCAAGTCTAAGAGAGCTGACATCAGTGATTAAATAAGATGTGTCATGATAATGTCAAGCCTTCCTCACATCCTGTTCTGAAACAGAGGATAGTTGCACAGTCCCTCTTACAACTCTGTTCTCCCTTTTCACCATGCCATTGTTTCATGCACTATACAAAGTCACAGTTAAATGTTTAATGCCTGCACAGGTGAAATATTTTATCATTTGATGGCAAACTAATAGGACTCCATTATCAGACCTTAAAAATGGTGGAGACCCTTCAACTATGAAAACACCTTTCAACAAATTAATGAAAACACATGTAACATCCTCTTTCACCAATGAAAAGTGCACCCATTTTGAATGAAGTTATGTTACTTGGTTTTGTAAAGAGCTCGATCACCAGGTAGATTTCTAGGTGCTGGGCAACAGAAGCAGTATCCTTCTCACAGAGGACTAATTATAGGCTTGTCTAAAAATCCAAGTCTTTAGAAGTTTCTGAAGGTAGATCTAAACTCTGGGAGGGGCAGGTGTGGCAAATACATGACACAAGAACAGAAAATCAGGAGCCCCGCAATCTCTACTATTGAATGAGGGGATTGTGAGGAGATTCTGATGAATGGACCTTAAGTTGCGATTGGGAATGTATGTTTTAATTCTAGGTGATATAAATGCAGGGCTTTTGCCATAGAGAGATTTTAAAATGATGCAGCCCATCTTTAAGATAGAACGTTTTATCATGGGTAGCCATTGAAGCTGTCTCAACAGGGGAATTATATGGCAGCATCTAAGCTGTTGAAAGATTAGACTGGCTGCCTTATTATGAGCCAGCTGAAGTCTTCGATTGAGGCTCCTGGAGAGGCCAAGATACAAGGAATTACCTTAGTCTAACCTAGACACAACTAAGGCCATAATGACCTGAACCAAGGATTCAAAAGTAAAGAATTTGCTAATCTTTCCAATTTTATACAGCTGTGCAAAGCAGGAGGATATTACTGCTCCTAAATTGTGGTTTCATGCACAATTTTCGTATTTTCATGAGGACTCCGAGGCTCTTTACTAAGTTCTTGAGCTGTGGGGAGTACCCATTGTCGAGTGTCGGAAAGATGGTTTCCACAGGTCAAGCTTGTTATGAGTAATACAAATCTCTATTTTGACAGAGTTGAGTTTTGATAGATTGCTATTCATTAACCCTGGGTTGAGCTGACTACACGGAGGTCCATGGAATTGGGACCAAACTCTGCTCCGCTCTGCCACCCGCCTCCACACCCCCTATTAAAAATTAATAAAAAATACATTAAAGGTAAAAAAAAAAGACTTACCTTGACTGCGATGTCCCCGGGCTGCTGTCCTCCTCTTCCTCGCCGTCTCATGTGCATTCCTTACGAGAAATGCGCATGAGCAGGTGCACCCTCATACACAGATCACCCTGAGCTGGTGAGGAAGAGGAGGAGGGCAGCCTGGGGATGCCACAGTGAAGGTACGTTTTTTTCTTTTACCTTTAATGTATTTTTAATTAATTCTTAATAGAGGGTAGAGGCGGGGGCTGGTCAACTTTGATCCGATGCAGAGTGTGCGGAGATTTGCCTACTCCAAGTTCTCTGAGGAATGCGGAGTAGGCAAATCTCTGCATATTCTGCAGGCGTCGCGGAGCTCTCCACCCACGCCTACTATTCATCCAATCTTGGATGAACAACATAGTATTCTGAAGTATTTCCTTGCATTCGGGGGAGTGATTGATGGCGAACAACAGTTGCTAATAGTCCGCATGTTAATCAACTAAAACAATGATGATTTTTTTTCTCTGTGGTAAAACTTGAACTGGACCTGCAAAATAATATGCAATCTTCCCAAGCACTTTAGGCATACTAAACAGACATTAGTAGACAATTCCTCATGACCAGCCTCTTCTCACCACCTAGACAGGCATGACAATATCTGAAATTCAGCACCACAACATTACCCATTGCAAGACAGTAATAACACAACCTCCTCTTCATTATCATATTCCATTGGTGACCACTATGAGCCACCTTCAACGTTTTTGGTCCTTAAAAGAATGGGGAATGGGGTAATCTTTCACCTCTTTAAATAAGATCACCCTCAAGGCTCAACTCAAGAGTTTCACTTCCTCATAATATCAATTAATACAGCCATACACCAATCTCCCTTCCAGATATTTTTCCTCATGTCCATTAACGAGTGGAATTCTTGAGCAAAAATTGTCATACTCATTATCCTTCCCTGACACATGCAACAACTCAAAATCAAACTCTTGCAATCTGGGCAGTAACATAGCTGGCAGAGATATTTTCCCCATGCTTCCATTGCCAAGAACATACTGTAGTGTTTTATGATCAGAAAACAAAGTGACTCACACGAGCCAGAGCCTCATGTTGTATGGTGCTATAGTGTAGCTGGGAATCATATAGACATCGAGAGGCAAATACTATTATCTGATCCTTATGACCATTTCCCTGGCACAATATTGCAATAATGTCTACAGCACAGGCATCATCAGTAATAATGCATAACTCTCATTCTTGATATGGTTCAATGTTAGAACAATTATATGTTTGGGCTTTTCCCCTGCCCTAGTTTCACTCTCCCCCCAAATAAAAACTACCCCTTTCCGCAAAAATATTTTTGAAGGCTCAGTAACCACTGCAAATCCTTCCACAAATTGTGAATACTATTTTCATAGCCAAAGGGAAGACCTGACTTAGCCTACGTTGGAAAATGGTGGTGCATAAATGATGGCTTTAGCAAGTTCTCATTTTGGTTTGATTCCTTCAGGGGTCTACAAGTGTTCCAGGTATTAAACCTGTTTAGTAAAGAACTTGAATTTATCCAGTTTGACAGTCATTTCATGTTTCCCTAAAATGTCTAAAACCACAATACAGTTATGTTTCTCCTTTGTACATGCATAGATCAACATATCATCTTGAAAAGTGGGTCCCCCAGTAGCACCTTGGAAAACATTGAACAACATTTAGAATTCAGACACAATTGAAGCTAATCCAAATGTCAGTCTGAGATATCTGTATGGTCCAAAAGGGCTAAGAAGGTGGGTAAAGATCTTGGCCCAGATTTAAAAATAATTTGAGCTAGGTGCAAAATGTTTTTGTTTTGTTTACTTTCCAGTGCAAAACTTGCTTTGCTCTGGAAGTTGCCTAAAACTAACACCAAGCGATACAAAATGTTGCTTTGTGCTACTCTGTGTTAAGGGGGCAATCCATGGGTGTTAAATAGGCATTACCATGGAATCACCTATGGTTTTTGATGGAAAATCCTACCTAATATCAATGGTAGGCAGGGCTTTGTGCCCAAAAAATAACACAACTTTGAATGAGGCATTAAATGGAGAATTCCTTTAATTTCTCCTAGCGTTTTCAACTTTTCATGTGTGCTGCGCTGTACAGGGCACATCCAAAGTGGAAACGTTTTAAAGTTTGTTGAGGTACAATATTTTGTAATGGAAGGGGACTCTTTCAGTGTAAAACCTAAGATGACATCACACACTCACCCTTGTACTATGGTATGATTCTGTGCTAGCCCTAGAGGGAGAGCAGGATAGCGCCATATCTCTGTATCCATGGTGTGTTCCTGCTCTCTGCTTGTCATGCAATGCAGTGAGGCAGCTTTTGGTGCTTTACTGTGTTCCATGAAAGTTTTGCAGCTCTGCGGCCTTGAATCCTCATACAATTCTATCTAGTGGTATGCTGACCTCATACCTGTGGTAGAAAAGAATTGAGCATTACCCAAATGTGCAAAGATTACTAAAATGTTGTGCAAAGGGTGGCCGTTAACTAGGTTACTTTTATTTGGGATCATCAGACACGTTTCTTCAATTCCTTTTTTGGTACGACTATGTGGGAAACCCACTCTGAGAAATTGACAGGATCAGTACCACGATTCCTTTCCAACAGGTTAAGATGCGCTTTGACCTGACCTGATGCTCAATGGTACATTCCTAACATTGCACGATGACTCTCCATACCACCCAGAACATTGCCTCCAGACTCATCCTCAACAACCCCCGAGGCACCCACATCACTCCTCACCTCACAGATCTACACGGGCTCCCCATCCAGAAATGCTACCAATTCAAGCTGCTCATTCATGCTTACAAAGCTCTCCACAATGCTGGAAAGTTCTACCTCAACCACCACCTACACTTCTACCATCCAGTAAGACAACTGCACTCAGCCACACTCTCCCTCACACAAATCCCACATATCCACAGAAGCAGGGCAGGAGGCTCTCCTACATCACTCCCAAAAACCTGGAATGACCTTCCCCAACTCATCAGAACCTCTCATTCCCTACTCAACTTCTGCATTAAACTGAAGGCCTGGCTCTTCAACTAGATCCCCTTCTTCCCTGCACCCCGCTGAGCTCCCAATTGGCCATATACATCTGTTTTAGACCCTGGATACACTCACTGGTGATATGTGCACTCTACAAAGCTACATAACATAACATGTCTTTAACTACAGTCTTGTACACAAATCTTTTGATATGCCTTAACCTGTCTTCACACACTGCTTTATAAGCATCCATTATCTCGTTCAGATCTTAATTATTCAAGGCTATAAGAGAGATTGGATAGATAGGAAGGGCCTGGTCTTAACACCATGCTAAACGTATCATAGTTCCTCCAACCAAAAATGTCATATCCCTGAACTTTGGACAAATCTTCTGGACTTTGTAATGACCATCTTCACATAAATAACCAAACATATCAATTTTGTTCCCACCAAAAGCCAACCAGTCCCCTGGAGCACCAAAATAAAAATGGTGGCGAACATAATATAAATAACTTATCAGAAATAATGCTAATTGGAGATTCTGAACTAGCTGTTACAATTTTGCAAGTTGGATCACCAAACCTTTTCTTACCCCACTGAGTTTGAACGGTCAGAACCACTTTACAGTTGTCTAAGTCTGTATAAGAGATTATGGGCCCGATTCGCAGAACTAACTTAGGGCAAAATCCTAAACTTACTACTTTTGGTATTCACAGAAGTTAGGATTTTGTCTTAAGTTTGTCTTAAGACAGACTTAAGACAGACTTAAGTTAGGCTTTTGTATTAAGTCTGTCTTAAGTCTGTCTTAAGACACACTTAAGACAAAATCCTAACTTCTGTGAATACCAAAACAAGTAAGTTTAGGATTTTGTCTTAAGTTATTTCTGTGAATGGGCCCACTGTGTGTATGGTGCTGACTAGAACAGTTTTTGGAAAAGCTTTGAATATCCGCAAATGATGCATCATTTTCTGCACTTGTTCCATGATTTATTGCTTGCTGGAAGCTAGAAGAATTTTCCATGTGATAACATGACCCATATCTGAAACATTGACCTTGCTTGATGCTACAAGTTTCCTTCCTGTTGAGTTCTCCTCTTCTTAATAGCTGCTTGGACCAGTTAATTATAATGACAGTGGAGTTGAAGAACTGGAGGTACCCATTTTTAGTAAGCTCTCATGTAGCCATTGCAAAACTTTCCGTTTCCTTCGTTATTTCAATAGTTTATGCCAAAGTTGGGTTTCTAAAGTACAATAAATGTTCCTGTGACTTCTCGTCATTACAACCTAGAGCAAACTGTTTATGAAGGCATTTGTTAATTGACCATTGAAAATCATAAGACAGAGTTAAAATATGCAGCTCTGCAAAATAGTTATCTATAGTTTTATGCATAAAGTCATGTCTTGTGAAAAAGGGAGGCCACTCAGCCACAATACAAGGCTCATCTGAAAATGTTTACTTAACCTTTCTGCTTCCTTGTTTAACTCATTCCAATAGCCAAAACTATTGCTGTATGCGTCAATTTCTGGAAGATAGTAAAAGAACATTGGCTCTCAGTACCTAAAAAACTGTACAGGAAATCAAACACCGTTCTTTGTCAAATTTCAGGCTATCTACCCTGCATGGCTAACATCCAAAAGATATAGTCGCATTTAATGAATTAAATAAAAGAAAAACATTGAAAACAAAATTAGTTGCATTATTAATGCTTGGTGTAAAACAGAAATATTTAATAGCATAGACACATATTTAGAAATGTTGCAAGGTAAGAGATCTCAGAAATGCTGTAACTACAAATAAGTCTAAGCTCACTACCTTACTTACCTTCATGTTACTTAGTCTCGTTTCAGGCGTAAACTGCAGTAAATATCCATCAAAGGTGCTGAAAATGAACAAGGGGTATACATTTGTAACATTGGCACTTGCAACTTGAGCGTTCACTCAGGAAAAAGGCAGAAGACAAGTGTTTGTTAATACTGTAGCCACTGTCAAGTGTTCAATGCTTTGCAATAAATATATTGCAAGAAGGTGCAGGACACTGCTAAGCCAAGGAGCATTCACATTAAAAGAGCCTGAATTGATGGACGTAGAACATCAGAGGTAAGGAGAAGTTTAACAGTAGGCCGCAATGCCTGACCTGACTGACTCTGAAGGCATTTGCAAGTCCATCCACAGATATTGATTGTTAGACCAGGGTGGTATTCCCCCAGACTTTTTGCCTACTCCCCACATCTTTGCTAAAAATCTTTTTGTTGATTTTAGAACGCTGTGCACTGTACCACAGCTAATAAGTGCAAAAGTGCTTGCACCATTCCTCAAAACATGGCAATATTAGCCTATACCTGATTGGTCCAATTAACATAATTATAAGGTCCTAGTAAAGTATATCAATCAGCATTTGTAGAGCCAGCACTGTCACCCCTGTGGTCATCGGGGCGCTGAGCTGCAAGGTCTCTGTTGAAAAGCCAGGCCTTGCGGAAATGGAAGGAAGAGGGAAGAAACCAGGAGAAAGAGGAAAAGCAGAGGGCAGAAAAACGAGCAAGCAAAAAAGGGAAAACAGGGCAGAAAAATAGCAGAAAAGGCAAAACGGATGTTAGAAAAACTAATTGAAAAGGCAAAACAGCGCAGAAGAGGGCAAAACAGAGAGCAGTAAAATGAACAGAAAAGGACAAACAGTGTACAGACAAATGAGCAGAAAAGGCAAAACAGAGGGCAGAAAAATAAGCAGAAATGGCAAAACAGATCGGAATAGTTCAAATCAAGGCAGAAAAATGAGCAGAAAAGGCAAAACGGGGGGCAGAAGAATGAGCAGAAAAGGAAAACAAGTGGGCAGAAAAACAAGCATAAAAAAAGCAAAACAGAGGGCGGAAAAATTAGCAGAAAAGGCAAAACAGAGTAAGAAAGTGCAGAGGGGGCATAAACCAAGGGCAGCAGGTAGAGCAGCAGCAGAGAGTAGCGGACCGTGGGAAAGCCGGACAGGAGAACAATTGCAGGGTGGGCTGGCATAAGAACCAGTTCAACGGGGTCATACTGTAGCCTCTATTAAGTAGGTCCTGAGGGGAGGGTGGGTGCTGGGTGGCTGGAGGAGGAAACTGGCAGGAGGAGGGAAACGGCGAGAAGAGGGAAGAAATGATCCGAAAAGGCAAAACAGAGGGCAAAAAAACAAGCAGAAAAGACTAGACAGAGGGCAGAAAAACAACAGAAAGATCAAAACAGTGCAAAAGAAGGCAAAATAGAGGGCAGAAAAATGAACAGAAAAGGCAAAACAGAGGGCAGAAAAACAAGCTGAAAAGGCAAAAGAGAGAGCAGAAAAACAAGCAGAAAAGGCAAAACAGAACAAATGAGGGCAAAACAGAGGGCAGATAAATGAGCAGAAAAGGCAAACCGGAGTGCAGAAAAACAAGAAAAAAAGGCAAAACAGAGGGCAGGAAAACAACCAGAAAAAGGCAAAACAGAGGGCAGAAAATTAGTAGAAAAAGGCAGAACAGAGCAAGGAACTAGCAGAAGAGGCACAAATAGAGGATCAGCAGGTAGACAGGTAGCAGAGGGTAGCAAACTGCGGGCAAATTGGACAGGAGAACTGTTGCAGGGGGAATTGGCATCATGATCTGCTCAATGGGGTTGCGCTGCAGCCTCCATCAAGTAGGTCCCGGGGAAACGGTGGGCGATGGGTGGTGGGAGGAGGGAAACAGCGAGAGGAGTGAAACGTGGGAAGAGGGAAGAAACTAGCAAAAAAAGGCAAAACAGAGGCCTAATTATTAAATTGCGTTACAGGCCTTTGTCACTCTATTGCCTGAGACCCTTTAATTCTCGAATTTTCTGTTGCATTACGTCCAACTTGTATGTTGTTCTTGCAATTGTTGACATGAAATGTTACTTCTAGAAAGTGGGCATTTCTCTGCAGTAAAATGCCTGTGTGGATTTTAGTTTGACTCCAGTCCATAGTGGAGGCTGGAGGAGAACATCTGATCATTCCCCAGAGACTGCTATTAATATTGGACATGCAACTGCAACAACAGACCTATGGCATTTAAGGGCCTGGCTGGATAGATTGGGGAGAGATTTTGACACTTGGCCTTTTGGGAAGCTAGATCATGGCCCCACTAAATATTAAGATCTGCATTCCATGGACCCATAGCTAGCAGGACTGAAATTTAGGGGAGACATCTGTGGTTCAAAGGGAAACCCTCTAAATTACCCTCAACTTCAAAGGCACACAACAGTATATCTACTGGTGCAATACTTCAGCAGGGCTGAGATACACTTGTGTAGAAGTGGGACCAGAGATCCTGGGACTGCATGGTGCACACTGCCAGCGGAATCTGTTGTGGACAAGGAGGCTTGCTGCCCTTGGAAGGTACCATGCACCCTTCTTGAATAGTGGCTAGCCTGGACTGGCTATCTGTGTGGCACCCTGAAGTGTGCTCTTCAAGGGCTTGTTGGCTTGTCCCCTGTGGAGATCTCAGGAACATCAAAGACCTCCCACAGGGGACCCACCCATCTATTTGTGACACCTGGAGAGGGGTGCCCTCTCATGTGCCCACATCATCTGCTCAATCTCAGCTAGTAGTGCAGCATGAGGGTGGAACTAAGTATTGTGCCTGGAGACTAGATTAGCTTGTGCAGAGCCCCAAAAGCACTGCCTGGATCTAAGAAGTGTGGTCCCTACTTCATGGGACCTTAACACGCATAAGCATCTTGTTTGTGGTGAGCGGATTCACCAGTTCCGGGACCCCATATGCCCCGCTTCGTCGATCATGCTGCATCTCTCTCATGCACAAAAGGCTCAAAAAGGAAATCAAGGACTATCGCAATAAGACAAAAAAATTTGTCTCATGCAAGGGAACTCAATCCCCAAATCACAACTTGTTAGCTATTTCACCACTTACGAGGGCGTCCTCAATTCTTTTGACATATCTTTTCCTTTATTTTAGATGTGGTTATCTGCACAATTACACATCTTACATAAAACAAAAAACAATATATATAGATATATACAAACACAAAATCACAACCATAAGTTGTTCAAACTCTTTTGTACTACCCATCCATTTTAACCCGGTTGCACACAGATGCAAGTATCACAGCAATCCAGGGGGAAGTAATTCTTTGACACACTACCTAAACAGAGAGAAACTCCCTCTCTATTCAATTACTTATTTAGCATGTAACAAAAATATTCAAAAGATCATATTTCATTTAGGTGGATTCCTCCTCTTCATATGTCAACGCATTTCAGCCCACTGAGTCCGGCCTCCTCAGGACAAGGGTAACACAATTCAACACGAATACTACCTACAAAACAATATAATACAATTAAAAACCTATACACCTTGTACTCATTGTGAGCAAGATGCCGTGTATTACCCATGCATAGGCACATGCACATGCAGGGGAATAGATTCAAACATATAGTGACCACCACAGAAAGACATAGTGCAATTAAAAACCAATTTAAGGAGATAAAATATCCATTAAAGCCACCACGTGTGCCTGTACATCGTGATACCACTCCACAACAGCAAGCATCTTCTTAATGACGGCCATGCTTCGTGTCAGTATTCCACTTCAGGGAATCCACATGCAAAACCTGCCCAGTTCTTAAGTTCACACACCTCTACACAAACCTACTTTGGTTGAGTAAAAGCCGCTTCACATCACCGGACACAGACGCCACTGTGCATCTGTACCTGCTGGAATAGAATCATATCTTACAGTGAGAACCTCACCTCCAAAGAAGTTGTGGCAGTCCCTATGCCCACTCTACATATCCGTATTTGTGTCACTTACAAGTCTCCTATCGGCAATTCTCATGTGACAAAATATCTTGAAACCGGAACCGGAGTTCCAACCACTGTGTCTATACAGGAACAGGCACTTTACATTCTGTAGGAAAAAAGGCACAAGCCCCATTACTTGTAACTCAAGCATAATCAAATTGGAGATCTGGTCGCCGCAACATGGCAGCGTGTAACCTGCCCCCAAAAAGAGACAGCAGGGCTCTACCTCTAAATTGTCTAAATATTGTCTCCACTCAGATTACTGAGACTCAAGTACTGCTGCGGGTGAACAAGAACCTAGTCAGCCAACTTCATACAGGAGTATTCTACTCTCCTCGCTGTCCCGGAAGCTTGTGTGGGAACGCCACTTACGTTAAACTACGTTCCGTTGACAACAGTACACGCCCCATCTCCAAACACAAGGGGGTAGCAATAAATATCAAGCTCTAGCATATACGTGGAGAAGCATCAGTAAAGTGCATCTTGTAACCTACAAAATGGGCTGAACTTTATCATTCTGACAGTAATAAGCACTGATTCCCCACCTATCGTATACGTGGGGAAGCATCTGTCAAATGTATCTAGTAAGCTACACAATGGGCTGAATTTTATTATTCTGACAATAGTATTCAAAAAATACCCCCCAATAGCGATCAGCATATCTTGACTCTCCCAAATATCCCAGGAGGATGTACCAAACTAATTCAGAAAGGTATCTAAGAATTCTACCCGGCTAATAAATGCCCTCCTTTCACGGAGACCAAGGGGAAACCATGCGAAACACTGACTGCATGCTCATTGCTTTCAGAATCCGATTCACAGATTTTGACCCTTAGAGGTAGGACAAAACCATACTAGTGCCTCATTCTACCTCATGTGGCACTTCTGATCTTGCGCCTTTGTGTGTGACTGGTATTGTCTGATGCGATGCAGATCAATGTGCACCAGATGTTGTACCTCATTTCCAGGGGGGCATGGAATTTGCAACATTTTCGTTGTTTGTGACCGGAACTGTCTGATGCGACTCATAACAACGCGCACCAGACATTGTAACTCATTTCCATGGAGATACTAAATTTTCGACTTTTTATTGTGTGTGACCGAAAGTGTCTGGTGCAACTCGTATCACTGCAGATTCCTGTTTTGTGGTGCCCGGATTGCCTGGGTGCTACTTTGATCGATATGTGTTTGATGGGGTGCCTCCTTCTGCCAAGAGGCTCCCCTGCTTCTCCCCATTCATCGAGTGTTCCTTTTGAGCCCTCAGTGTGGCAGACCAACTGCCCTTTCCTCACTCTGCCTACGACTTCGTGTTGCCAGATACTGTTGCCCAGACCGGGCCTAGGGGGTGAGAGTAATTAACTGAGCTACAAACCACTTCCAAAAGTGGTCGGAAGCAAGTCAAGGGACTGCATGACCCCCTTTGTGCTTTTCAGAACTGGGCTGGTGCCGGAAGGTGCAGTGTGGATCCCTTGATAGAATGATTATCACCCTGAGCCCGCTTCTGCTCCGCATACAATTAGTGAACTTCCAGAGTAATGGGTAATCCTCCATTTGTCAAATGCCGCCTAATTAGCCCTGCTACTTACCCCCACTTTCTTCCCTCAGATCCTGACTCTGGCTGAGATCATCCTAGAATCAGGGGGGAAGGTTTTCTTTATGTACGGCCCATAGGTGTAGGTTAGTCGGGGTTAGCCGAATGGTGGAGGAGGGCTTGGGCCACGGGGTCTGCATGAGCATTATAAATTACCTGCCGGATATTAGTTTAATCGCATTACATGTGTGCATGTGTGTGTGAGTGCGCTTCATACAGACCTGCCTGATATCCATGCACTGTGTATCTGTGCTAAGTGAGTGTGTCGGAATGACTGCCTAACTTTAATGACACCATATTGCAGTGTTGCTTCATATGTTGATCCGTTGCCAAAAGAATGTATACTTTGATATCAGTTTTGCGCATGCAACCTTGGCCCACAGTGCTGTTTATAAGTGTGTTAATTATTTGGATGTACACATTTCTGATATCATTGTGACCTGAGGTACACCCTATAACTGTGTGATATTGTATTATAATAATTTCCAGGGTGGGCCTCGTTCTGACAACTTTGCACACCACATAAGGAGGTTGGGGGTTAAGTAGGATCTTTCCCAAGTGTACATATTGCTGATGTAATTTAAGCATGGTTGAGATTAGTACTACAAGTGACATTTCCAAATGTGATTTATGCTCAGAAATACCTGATGTTCATGTTGTGGTAATTATTGTGTGTGTTGAATATGAACTTTATTTAAATACACCATGTGTGAAGTCTCTTTTGTGACGCCCAGTATATTTATTGTGTGAGAATACCGTGATAATGCTTTACACATTGTCTCTGTGATAATCCTGACTGATCAGTACCATACAAGGGTGAGCACAGGCTATGCAGTGAGTCTAATCACCCACCCCTGACAGAAGTGGTAGGTTCTGCCTGGCTGCGGCCTCACCTCTGTCAACCAGCACGTCCCTGTTCCAACACATTGCATCTACGTTATGCCTAAATGCTTTTGAGCCAAGCTACCAGAAAATTAAGCACAGGTTCAATAAATGACTTTTAATGCTTCACCCTGATAGGGTGTTATGAATTCAGATATGCCTGTCTGGGACCACCACATTAGTTTCTAACTTGCTCTACCAGAATCCAGCAAAAAAAGGAATTCACTGTTGGCACATCTATTCTCAGCCATCTCTTCTCTATTGCATTTATTTGCGACATGAACATACCCTTGTAATGTGTGAACACAATTGAATCCACTCAAATCCTCAATAAGTGTGTTTACACCCACGTCTATGCCAAGAATACTTCAGAAAAAAGAAAGGTTCATAAGACACAATCTGTTAAACAAATAATGTTCTCCTCACACTGACACTGCTAAGAGCCCGTACAGAACATATCTAAATAAACATCTAAATACTTTAATTTCATTCAGTGTCCTTCACAATTCCATGTTTATTGGCTTGCTTATAGCCTTCAGTACCTCTAGAACTAAACTACAAATTAAATAATGTTCTCAATCAAATGTACACTTGCAGTTCCTCAACAAACTGTGCAGAACATGAGACATTAGGAATATAAAATGTTCATGAAATCCGAAATCTTCACTTTACACGTCTTTATCCAGTTGCCAAAGGTTCACACATTTCCCACAGGCAGAGACAGCAGTGGAAAAAAATAATTAGTTTGGGACGCAAACAGCTGCCAAACTATTCCCTTAATATAAGTTTCAAAATGACCTCTCCCCTCAACGGTATGTAACTGTTACCACGCAATTTTTAGCACGCAGTACCGTTACCACGGATCCATTACCACGCAAAACCCATTACCACGGATACCTTTACAACGCATTATTCTACAACGCAGGTACTATTACAACGCATACCATTAGATCGTAAGTTTAGGTAAGTTTAAAGGTAAGTTTATCTTTTTTAAATTACATTTATTAGGGGTATTGGTATTTTTAGGGTTCAGGGTTGGGTTTTGGTTTTGGGGTATAGGGGTATTTTTAGGTTTTAGGGTTGGGTTTGCGTTTTGGGGTACAGGGGTATTTTTAGGTTTTAGGGTTGGGTTTGGGTTTTGGGGTACAGGGGTATTTTTAGGTTTTAGGGCTGGGTTTGGGTTTTGGGGTACAGGGGTATTTTTAGGTTTTAGGGCTGGGTTTGGGTTTTGGGGTACAGGGGTATTTTTAGGTTTTAGGGTTGGGTTTGGGTTTTGGGGTACAGGGGTATTTTTAGGTTTTAGGGCTGGGTTTGGGTTTTGGGGTACAGGGGTATTTTTAGGTTTTAGGGCTGGGTTTGGGTTTTGGGGTACAGGGGTATTTTTAGGTTTTAGGGTTGGGTTTGGGTTTTGGGGTACAGGGGTATTTTTAGGTTTTAGGGTTGGGTTTGGGTTTTGGGGTACAGGGGTATTTTTAGGTTTAGGGCTGGGTTTGGGTTTTGGGGTACAGGGGTATTTTTAGGTTTAAGGGCTGGGTTTGGGTTTTGGGGTACAGGGGTATTTTTAATATATATTTACAAATTTAATAAATTTAAAAATTACAATTATTTTTTTTTATTAATAAACTAATAAATAATTAAATATAATACTTCTTAAATAATTATTTACATTATAAATTAATATTATATACTTAGGGATGGGTTTGTGTTTTGGGGTTCAGGGGTATTTTTTATATATATTTACAAATTTACAATTTACAATTATTTTTTATTTATTTATTTAATAATAAATAATTAAATATAATAATTCTAATATAATTATGTACAATATAAATTAATATTATATACTTACCTATAATTATACTTACGATGTAATGGTATGCGTTGTAATTGTATCAGCGTTGTAGTGTATTGCGTTGTCAAGGTATCCGTTGTAACATGACCTGCGTTGTAAAAAATCTGTGGTAATGGTATGCGTGCTAAAAGTACGCGTTGTAACATCATATATCCCCATTCAACATATCACAAAACAAAACTGACTTCCTGAAAAACATGTCTGTGGCTTGGCTCCACACTTTGTCTACCTATGGGTGCCATGTTGGAAGTATTCTACTGCCATTAAGGAAATCAACTTTCATTTTGTCAAATGTCACAACACCCCTATCACTTTCACATAGACAGAGCATTAAGCATTTAGTGCATTTCCTGTGAGAGCCACAATATGCAAATTTGCATCTTAATTAACAATACTGAAACGGGGTCTGAAGGTTGTTGTTTGAGCAGGGATCAAACCCCCTAACCGAAAACACCATTTTCAATATTGATGTTTGCAAAATTTCCTAATGGAGCCCCCATGCTCCCATTCTGCTAGAGTACATCAGTGTAAGTCACCATTGTCAATTCCGAACGGAGAGCGGCTCCGCACAGACTTTAATACTGTAACCAATATAAATACTGACTGATTGATTGAATGAATCAACATCACTCATTGCTAGTGTAAAGAGCTTAGCCTACAGTTATAGTAAATAAACTCTCTTGCTTTTTCCACAACTTATAGAAAGTCCTCCTTGTTTCCCTTTTTTTCTCTACTGTGCTCTGTGACTTACGAGGTGATCCTAAGTTATCTAGTCTGCAACGCGCTTTATTTAAAGGCTAGCTTATCAGTGCATGTCAGTACTCGAATTCTGCCTGCAGCATACCAAACTGCAAGTTTTACTCCATATCCCGATATCAAAGACAAAGACATGGCAATTACAATTTAAGACCACCAGAAGTGAACTTAGAGTGTTGTGTGACATTTTAGGACCCTATTGTAATTTTCCTGATTCATGCTCTTATACAGGTATAATTCACTGTATCCTTATATAGGCATAAGAATCATAACCATATTTATACATAGCTCATGCAGTCCAAATACGGCAGGCTACTTCCACTAGTTCCGAAAATCTACAATGATTAGGGACTTCCCCTTGCTCGAATACTGTCGTGTCCAAGAACTCCTGGAGTTTTCAAAGAACTGAGAGTCTTTAATTACATTATTATGTCCACCTTTAGCTCAATCTCCGCACCTTCAAGGTATAAATATGCCCACACTTGCCATAGCAAACACACAGTGGTTTGGAGCAGTTCGACTATCTACTTGCCCGACGCGCCCTGCTACTGCAAGTGCCGAAGGAAACCAACCCTCCAGCAGATGCACTGAGCGAGACGCTGTCTTTTCTCTTGCCGAGAAATCCAGCTCCAGTGTTTCCAAGCTACCCTTGCGGGTTGTTGGGAATTCGAGTCCTGAGCCTGACCTTCTTCATTCCAAATCAAGGTACGGAGCTGATTAGACCCTAAGAGAAATCTTGGACAGATTCTTGGCAAAGAATACTAAATTTATGCTACACCACACTTACTTCTTCCCTCGTACTAAGCTTAGCTTAGGTACATCGGGGTAGGCGTATTTTAGAAGCACCAGTTGAGTACTTTTAGCCTCTGCTATTTATGTATGTATTTATCTATGGTTTAGGAGCCATACAATGCTCTTACAGTATTATTTTATTCTACTCATTTTACTGTATGCATTATATTTTGCAACCAGTTTTACGATTGCAGCAGTTAATTTTTTTGCTTGAGAAAGAAGACTGTTCAATATATCCTTTTTATTAAAAACGCCCGTCTATCTATTTCTCTGCACCTCTGGTGAAACGAAGCATGCACGATTGATTGAGTAAAATAATATCTATTGTTTCCACGGCTCTGATAATCAGTTTTATCTTGTGGAAACAAAGTTGTCATGTTTATGTGGTTGTCAGAAACTAAATCCCTTCTTGTGAACTCGAGAAAGTTTCTAGTGACCTCTGAGCTAGCTGCCACTCACAATTAAGTCTAATATATTTTGATAGAGACCTAGTCGACATAAGTCCTAAGTCAGATCTATAGAATATATTATTCCAATGCGCAGAGCTTATTGGGAATATAGGAACTACACTACATGGCGCCCAACGTTTGGTAAGGCACTAATTTAACACTAGATACTAGAAAATGGGCTGTGGCCCAGGCTCAAGCATTAAATAAAAATCATGTGGGAATGGATGAGGATTCTCCACACCACAAAATCCAGTTAAAGAATCAACCAACTACTTAAAGGCAGTATCCAGTTAAGCAAGAAGCTAAAAAACAGGTCAGGGAGATTTTAGATCAACTTGAATACCAAGGGGTGATTGAAACATGCACCTAGTCCATGAACAGTCCTTTGTTTCCTGTCTCCAAACCAGACAATGCATATTGTATAGTCTTGGATTACAGATATTTAAACTCCTGCTGCAAAACCTTTGCAGTACAAAATTCACACAGTGCAGCACTAATGAATAACATCATTCGCAAAAAATACAAAACAACATATTTCAAACAGTTTCTTCTGTCAAAACATTGCACCTGAAAGCAGGTACTTGACCGCTTTCTCAATAATGGGGACACAACAACACTTTTGTCGTCTCCCCCAGGGATTCAAGAACAGTCCTGGATTATTTTCAGCCAGAGTAACAGAGTTACTACAAACGTACGATGATGAGGCATTATCTTATGTCGATGACATCTATCTTACAGATGATGACTTGGACAGGCACTTGACCAGGGTGAACACCATAATAGTTGGATATGCCTCTGAAGGGTATAATTCAACTTTAAAAAATAAAGAATTACCTACCTCAATGTCCTATTCTTGGGATATAAACTTTCAAGTGAAGGCAAAAGCCTGGCAGTAAACTTTTTAGAGAAATGTGCCCTGCTCCAACCTCCAAAAATGCTGAAGAACTTACAGTCAGTTCTAGGACTCTTGAATTTCGGAAGAACTTACATTCTAAACTACGCAGAAAGGGTTAAACCTCTCTACGAACTAATCAAACCTGATTTCAAACCTACTAATTGGACTAAAAAACACACTGAAATTTTGCCTTCAGTGCAAACAGACATGTTAGCGACAACACATTTACAGACATGCGTAAATGAACTCAACCTTGTAATCCGGATCATCCCAGGGAGAAGCAGATTCACATACCTAACCTTTAATGAAGGTGAAAAGGTACCAATAGCTTACAAGTCACACTTGTACACACAAGCTGAAATCAAATTCTTTTCAACAGAAAAAAATCTGACAGCAGCTCAGACTGCGGTAGCAAAATAAAGAGCCCACACGCAGGGTAAACGCTTAAAAATCGTCACTCCTGAACCTGCCTTAGAGGCAGTGCGGTTCGTATTACTGCGTCCAGTCTTACAATGAATATCTGCAGAACTGGTTTCAAAATGGTTTTAAAGATGCAAAAGGTGGCACAATCAAGCATAAAATGCTTTGGAAACAAGTAGTTCTTTTACAGGGGGAACTACAAAAGACTCATGTGATCCATACATTGAGTCATCAGCGTGATGGCATTCACTTTGAAGGGAATTCCTTGGCTGATGAAGCCACGAAGGCAGCTGTGCAAATGGCTTCCGTAGCTGCAATCACACTGAAGGACTGGGCTATTCTAAGGCCCAGCGGTGCCAGGGGACAACACCTGAAACCTTCGTGGGTTACCTGTTCCGGCGTACAAATCACAGAGACACGGGACACTTCCTTTGTTCTCAAAGATCGAGTTTTATTTACTGCAGGGAATACAGAAGTCGCAAGAAGTACAGCATGTGTAGGTTCTAGGAGACTGCTTCAAATTGCAACAGTGGATCGCTCCTTTTATACGTATTTTAGTCATAGCACAACATGGCGAACAAAAGGTTACAACTCAGTTCCCACAGTAAACTTCAAAAGGGTTGCTTTCATGTATTCAGGATCCCGGAACATAATTACAGTAGCATCGCCGGTTCCCAACTGTAAAAGTACGTTATCCCACCATTAAGTACATTCCATTTCGGCTGTAAACGAGTTTAAGGAAGAGACAGAAACAGGTGCAAGGAAGACAAAGATAGACAACAGATTCGAAAAGAGTATAGAGGGGCAATATCGGAAGCACGATTGCAGGATCAAAGGATTAGTGCCTAATGCATGCAAGGCTGAAACAATAGACCGGCACGGCAAGATGAGCCTCGAGCGGGGCCATCTGCCTTTTCAGTGTCATCCCACTCGTCATAAAGACACCCTCAAAGAAACACGTGTCTTCCGCAGGAGCTTGGGAATCCCAGGGTCACGAAGCGGACAGTGTCCATTCGCTGGCTACTTGAGGGCAAGAGACAAAATGGATGCTGTATATAAAATGGAACCCGCGGGTTCAGACGAAGAAACCCACGAATAAGATGAACGGTTCAGGCCAGCGTAGCGAAAACGCGTACACCCACTAAACTCGTCATTTGCGGTTCATAGATACCAAACTCATCCATATTCGAACGAGTCAAAACACCACTATGATTATCACGGAACCTCAGACGCTCCTTTTGCCCTCATGTAGGCAAGCACTAGTCGATATCAGAATCAATGTCGATATTCATCAGATCATTCAGATGTTGCTGCAACATCATTCTATCCATCAATGCTTCCTTAGTAACAGATGGCCGTCTTATACACGTTGTAGCACAGAGGCCACATAAGGCAGGACCACACTGCACACAAAGACAACACGTGAACAGAAATGCTACAACAACCCCAATAATCATCAGAATCTTCCAACCCCACGTCGACATCAGGCCCCAAAACCATCCTAGTAGCGTCCAATCACCTACGTCCACGTGTATGGACTCGGAGATCTTATGCAACTTCGAGATGGCTTGATAGACAGTTGGAGCGTTATCAGGGATGAAAATGCAGCAACTCGAATGGATCATCTTACATACACCACCTCTATCTGCAAGAACAACGTCTAAAACCATACGGTTTTGCAACGTCATGAGCCTATCCGCCTGAAGCTCTGCTGTCAGATTACCAAGAGCACTTGCAGTTATAGTAGCAGTCGATTCCACCACACGAGTCAACTGTCTCAGGTTCCTACTATTGATCATAGGTCCCCAAAACGGCAGGAAACCCTTAAAGAAGTCTCCTGCTTCTTGACCGGCACTGTCCTCTTCGCTAATAACGCCTCTCACAACTCTAGTCTTGTGATAGTCCGAGGCAACTGTGAAGGTCAGTGGCAACAGATTCGCAATATAACAGGTGCCCGAGAAGTCATGAGGCAACCATGTATATGCGCGGTCGTAACATACAAAGTATGTACCCTTGGCAGTCAAAAGAACAGGGGAAGAGAGCGTTGGTAAAACATACGTTTCAGTACAAGCACTCCTCCCAAGCTGAGCTCGCGGGCTTCGGCCAAGGCCTTTCAAGCAGAAATTTCCGAGATGGGGTACGATCCAGATCGGAGACCAGCTTTTACGCTGTCTATCACCCACTGACATGCTATAATCAGCCTCACTCAGATCCTTGTATGCTCGCACCTCTTCCTCTGGGATAAGCGATGCATCAAAAATATCTCTATCTAAGTCAGCAATCGCTCTCGCCAAAGGCTTGTGGTACAGGCCGGGACCATGGTCTGCAGTGCGTGGCTCTCGATGGGGGTAAGAATCTAGTGTGCTACGAAACATAGTTTGGAATGCTCGAGCTGACCCCTGGGAGCTGTAAGGAAGAACCAGATACGGAATACCCCTATCCATGGTATGTGGCATTAACCCACACACCCAACAGTTAGTAGTATTCATCACCAACTGATGTTGATGAAGAAGCTGGACAAAGGAATTATTCATGAATTCCGCACGTCTAACCTGTTCGTGTTGGGGCAGAGGATGAAAGGAATGTGGAGAAATAGTGGGAATAGATTTCGGTTCAGAAGAAAAAGTAGGTGAAACAGAAGGCAATAATGACTGTATTCCTAAATACACTCCACCCACCAATAACATGGAAACAGTCAGAAACAGCAGGAATACCTGAAACAGAAAGCATTTTGTTCGTACAACCCTATACAATGTCGATCTTTGAGCTGACATCCTCTCCACTTCCGACAACTTAGAGAATTCCATCCTCTAAAAACCGTCCGCAACGTTTTTGACGCACTTCGTTCTGAGTAGTGATTATCAATTCCCAGGAGTTCCCAGGAATCGACAAAAGTAACCGACCTAGTGTCAGAAACCTGCTAAACAGAAGGAAGTACCCGCACGGCCCTACGGTCAACCCGGATGTAAGGTTTTCTTTAATCAAACATTCAATTTTAATGCAAATCTCTTAGCTGTGGAAAAAAACATACGTGGAAAAGAACTCAAGAATTAATAGAGGATGCAATTGTTCATAATGTTCATGGCAAGAAAAAAGGGGTAATATGAATTCAAAAAGGGGAAAAAAACAAGAAGGGGTTTTCGTTTATTAGTCTCTGTTATGAGAACGAAGAAAATATCTGCTTCTTCCAGGACGAGTCTGTTCTTCAAATAATTGTTCAGATTGTGAAACAGCGTCCAATCGATCAGATGACAGTTCAAGCCTCGAGTTCTCCAATGCTGATGGTTCAACAAATGTATCTGACTGCAATGAAGTATCTCCTACAGGTTGAGCATCACTAAACGGCACAAATTTTGTTGGGGTCTCCGTTTCCGTTGCGGCAATCCCGGTCCTCACCCAAGAATCTGCTGGCAAAGGAATAGGAACCTTTTTGGTGTGGGTGGCATGCACCCAATTCTTTCTGCCCTCCAAACGAACTGCAGTCCTTGTAGCTAGGAGGACTTGGAACGGGCCCACAAATCTCAGCTCCAAATTGCGCTTTCTGCCGAAGTTGCGGGTGACTACCCAGTCACCCGGTTGGAGCCGATGTCCAGGACCCTCTGTCTGTGCCGGTAGAGCTTCAAAGACCTGTTGATGAATTAACCTCAGTTTAGCAGTCAGATCAT
Organism: Lissotriton vulgaris; assembly: GCF_964263255.1. Taxonomy (NCBI): domain Eukaryota; kingdom Metazoa; phylum Chordata; class Amphibia; order Caudata; family Salamandridae; genus Lissotriton; species Lissotriton vulgaris. The sequence continues at coordinate 1,140,215,843 of NC_141696.1, read as the reverse complement.
GAAGATAATCAATTAACATTGGGTACTCAAGACTATCAAAGGCCTTAGGCCTAGGGACTCCCCAAACGTTCGCAGGACGGCCGAACACAATCTCATATGGGCTAAGCCCTACTCGAGAGTGTACAGTCGCCCTGGTCGACAAGAGAGCCAGAGGCAAGACATCAGGCCATGACAGACCAGTCGTAGCTTGAATCTTAGCAAGTTTCAATTTCAGAGTACCATTGTACCCTTCAACTAAACCCGCTGACTGGGGATGATTGGCACTATGGAATTTTTGTCGAATTCCAAGGCCCTTACACACACTCTTCATCACACTCCCCACAAACTCACTTCCGTTATCTGACCATACAATCCGTGGCATTCCATACCGAGGAAAGTATTCCTTCAGTAGGACTTTCGCTGTGGACAGGGCAGTATTATCTTTGAGAGGGTAGGCCTCAATCCATCTGGAGAACGCGCAAACCACAACTAAAACGTACTTCAGGTTATTACATCTCTCCATATGGATGAAGTCCAGTTGGATAACCTCAAAGGGACATGTAGGAGGAGCAAAATGGCCAGGTGGAGTAGGGGTGCCTTTGCCGGGATTGTACATCATACATACCATACCATTCTTAACCACTCTCTCAGCACACTTAGCGATACCATCATTCTTCCATACAGGGGACAGCAACTTGCATATACCTTTCGCGCTAATATGTGACAAGCCGTGAGCCATAGTCACAACGGCTAGCACATATGCGTCCGGTAACATCCACCTCTGACATTCCGTCAAATCAATCCAACATCCATGCGCATCTAACTTTCCCGTGCTTTCTTTCCACTTAGTCTTTTCAGTTTCGGTGGCCTCATTCGGAATCGCTTTCACGCTCTCAACAGTGTCCTCACACATACCAGTCTCTGCCGGCCACCTTACTGAACTCGTAACGTACATTCGGGTTGCAAGATTCTTAGCTGTCTCTTTAGCAATTTCATCCGCAAACGCGTTACCACGACCAACATCATCCGTAACTTTTCGGTGCGCGCTGCATTTAATAATTAGCACCTGCTTAGGCAATGTAAGTGCGTCTAAAAGATCGTTCATGAGCTGTCCGTGTTGGATCTTCGTGCCATGCGATGTCATAAATCCTCTTTCTCTCCACAGACGACCAAAACTATGTGCAACGCCAAATGCATACTGACTGTCGGTAAACACATTCACTCGCTTTCCCTTAGACAAAACACACGCTCTCGTCAACGCAATCAACTCTGCCGCCTGCGCGGAATTCTGGCTCAATCTCGCAGTTTCCACAACCGTACTTAACGTCACCACAGCATACGCGGTCGTCACATCACCATTCGGCAACTTGAAACACGAACCATCAACATACAAGGTACCATCGGGATCTGCCAATGGAGTGTTTTTTAGGTCAACACGACCCTTCGTTTCTTCCTCAGTTCGCAAATAGCAATCATGTGGTGGTACATCATCTGATTCCATATTAGTCGGCAACAACGTCGCCGGGTTCAGTACATTACAGCGCTTTATTTGTATATGACTTGCCAAAAGCGTCAACTCATAACCGGACAACCTTGCGCTCGTCAAGTGTTGAGTTTTTGTACGATTCAAGAGAGTGTCAACTGCATGCGGAACCATCACCGTAAGCATATTATCCATGACCAATCCTGCAGATTGTCGAATGGACACCGCAGCTGCCGCTGTCGCTCTTAGACAACTCGGCAATGCTCTAGCTACTGGGTCCAAGGTTGAGGAAAAATATGCACATGGACGCTGCTTACCACCGAATTGTTGCGTCAAGACACTCAACGCACAACCCTCTCTCTCGTGAACGTATAGTGTAAACGGCTTACTGTAGTCAGGAGTACCTAACACAGGGGCCGAGCACAACGCATCACGCAATTCAGAAAAACTTTTCTGACACTCTTCAGTCCATGGCAAAGGAGTCGGAACATCCTTGCACGTGAGGGCTACCAATGGCTTCGCTAGCAATGAAAAATTCGGAATCCATTGCCTGCAGTATGACGTAATACCTAGAAAGGCACGCACATCTCTCTGAGTTGTTGGCACAGTTATTCGAGCAATCGCTGCAATTCTCTCTGGGGTCAACCTTCTTCCCTCCTTTGACAATAAGTGACCTAGATAGGTTACTTCTTGACAACAATATTGCAGTTTAGAAGGTGACACCTTGTGATGTAAGTCACAGAGATGCTGTAACAGCGATACTGTAGCAGTTTTGCAGATCTCTTTAGTGTCAGCAGCCACTAACAAGTTATCAACATACTGAATCAAGGCCGCACCAGCCGGTAACACAAACGCATCAAGTTGACTCTTCAGGGCTTGGCTGTAGATCGATGGACTCTCACAGTAGCCCTGAGGAGCGCGTTTAAACCTAAAGCTGCGACCACCTAATGAGAAGCCGAATAGATCTCTGCTTTCCTCAGCAATCGGAATGCTAAAGAAAGCATTCTTCAGATCGATCACTGAGAACCAAGAGGCAGAGGCTGGAATCAGAGTCAGTAAAGCCGTAATGTCAGGTACCACAGGAAATTGTGGAATCACAATTTTATTCACCTCCCGTAAATCAATAACAAAATGGTATACAGGAGGCTTGGATGGATCAGTTCGTTTCAAAATAGGTAACACAGGACTGTTACACACATTTCCCCGAGTTTCCTCGATAACATCCTTCTTGATCAAGTCATAGATGATTGCTAACAGCGCTCGTTCACCATCAAGAGAGATACGATACTGGGGAATACGTGGTAATCGCACGTTTGATTTCAATTGAACAACATAAGGTGAGATATCCAGCAGGCCCACATCATTGGGACCTGTTTCCCACAAAGACTTAGGAAGAGAACTCAATTCCGGTGGGAGCTTATCAGTTGACAAATACATAGGAGAGATCACTCTCTGACCCAATGTAAGCTCCACTCCCGCAGGAGAACAATACAGGGTCGCATACAACCGTTTCAGCAAATCCAAACCCAAAAGATTCTCACCACAACCAGTAGTCAAAATCAAAGGAGCTTCCAGCTCACGAGGCCCAATTGTGAGGGGTAAAGGGCTAGAAACCGGATTGCTAACCTAACGGGGGCGCCAGAGAATCCAATGGAAACATTCGTTAAGCCAGACAAAGGTGCGCCAGGGAGTTTCGAATGCATGATGGAACTTTTCGCTGCACCAGTGTCCAACAGAAAAGGCTCAGCTACGCCCGATGTGGCAACTGCGACGTAAGGCCCTCTCTGATCAACCGGAACTGATACTACTCCCTCTCTTTGTCTGTGGCTGTCCTAGTAATTACCGTCATCAATATCATGCTCAACGTAACAGTCATCCACATGATACTGTGCAGATCTACCCGACGATGAACCACGCTGATCAAAGCAATTGTTCGAATCTGTTGAAGTGTTAGAACGCTCATTCTGATTCTGAGTAACACCACAACCTCTACCTCGTGAAGCCTGTTGAGGACCACTACGACCTCCTCGAGCCGAACCACCATTGTTTCGGTCGTGCAAAACCGGACAATTAAACTTTAAATGGCCCTCGCCCCTACAGTATGCGCATTGATTATAGCCAAGCATAGATCTCGGTGTGGAAGAGTCATTACGCGACTGCGACCTAGAAGACTGTGATTGCGATCTATTTTGCTGTTGGGAGTCATTTTGATTCGAGCGCGGAGGATACGCTTGCTGTAACAGAACTTTAGTTTTAAGATCCTTTGTTTCTTATCCGCACGATCATTTTCCTTCTTCTCTCTATTTTCGTAATATTGAGCTGTGGCTTATATCTGAGCAGAGGTAGAAACAGCCCACGAACTTTCGGAATTTTTCAATTTGTTGCTGAGTTCAGGCAACAAATTCGATACAAATGTATCTACAAATAATCGCTGACCTCCCTCAGTGCTCATAGCCTGACCACTGTGATCGATGAAGGCCTCCACGAATCTCGTAAAGAAATCAGAGACACTCTTGTCCTTCTTTTGCTTGCACGCAGACAGTTTATCCCGATTAACTCTCATTGCTGGCATAAGTGTCTTCATAAGTGTAATTATCCTCTGAGGCAAATTTTCAATAATCTGTTCAGGCTTAGCCCCACCAACTTGTCGTCCGTCGTCCACCGCAAGGGCTGCCCAATCACCGCCTAACTCGGCTACGTGATCCTCTTGACGGATTTTTGCCCAAATTGGTTGCGGTACTACATTACCAAACAACATGTCGATATCGGCAAGATTCATAATAGTAGCATCCACTAATTGGGATAATTCCTTATAATAACCTGCCAGATTTTTGCGGGGGTCAGGCAAAGTTTGTTTTACCTGCAAAATTTCCGATCGTTTCCATGGGAGGTGTATTCAAACTCTCTGGAAGTGTGGCGGAACAATAGGAACGGCATTAGCATCACCTGGCATCCAAACTGGAGGAACTTCTCGCATGGGATACTGACCAGGTGTTGCCATCCACTCCTCAGTTTCGTCCTTAAACAATGCTCGAGGTAGTACGGTAGATCGAAAAGATAGAAGACGCTCTACAGCACGTCGAACATTACTACCCACAATCATACCGTTCGAAAACTGATTCTGGAGTTCAGTCATTTCAGACGGCACATTGTCTAACTCATCAGTATCCCATACCTCTCGCAAGGATTTACACATTTCCTCAAACACAAATCTCTGCGTGGGCTCATTAAATTGAGAGAACGTCTCAAAAACCATACGCGGGGTGTATTTAATGGGATACCTAATCCAATTACGCGCCATTTTTATTAACGTATCACTCTCCCTACCACCAGGAATTTGACTTCGTCTTTGAGGGACATCAGAAACATCGGACCCAAGGATCGGTCCAAATGGAGAGTAAAGATTAGCAACAGCATTAGGTATGCGAATACGGACAGACGGAGAAGAGGAGAGAAGTACAGGGGCAACAACATGGGGACTAAACACAGGAGCAGTAGGAGCAGTAGGAGTAGCCAAAAGAGCAGAAGTAGCGGGAACAGCAGACTGAGAAGATATAGGCAGTGGAGCAGTAGGAAGAAGGGCAGGTAAGGGAACAGGGACGACTTGTGGAACAAGAGGATTCGGAAGAACGGGACCAGCGACAGGCTGACCAGCAACTGCCGGAACAACAGGTTGAGGAACAGGAGGAACCACAGGGGCTGTAGTATCCTGTGCGTATGGAGGGGTGACTTCAGTAGATAGGACAACAAAGGGTCCTCTACCGCTTCCTCTCCCTTCTTATCAGTACTCGTCGGTAAAACAGGATAACACTTATTCACCGCCATATGTTGCAGTCTAGCAAAAACTTCCTTTTCCTTCTCTTCTTTATCTCGCTGGAACTGCTCTGCATTTCTCATCACCGTAACAATACCTTCCCTCTTATTTTTCTTAAGCTGTTTAAATTCTTTCTGCCTGGCCTCTTTTCGCCATAGCCGAAAGGAATCAAACATGGCCGGCCTAGATTTCTTTTTTAACAATTTAGCTTCGAGATTATCCAAACTTGCAGTTTCGAAAATACCATGAGGTGGCCAACTAAGGACACCATCATCTTTAGTGTAGCGGATCCAATAATCATTATACACGATAGGACCCACTCCATGGCGACTATAGAGCTCATAGATCGGAGTTCCAACTGGAGGTATCGGACATGAGTCCTCCAATCGGGAATCCGCACCGCAACATTTAAAGCAACTAAACAAAGTACTACGGCCAGGCATCGTACACACTAACCGAGTTTACAAACTTCAAGGGTTATCGAATTACGATGTCCTCGCAAAAATGCAAGACCCTCGGTTTTTGGCAATTGCATTCGTCAAATAAAACCCAACAACTGAGAACCAATAACTAAGAACCACAAATGCAATGGAACCATGCAAACAACCAAGTTTCAACAACAACCAAGGACTCTGGGAGCGACCCACAAATACTTAACTGAAAGAGCAATGGCGTCACCAGGAAGGCCCGTCTATCGTCTCGCTGTACAAAGGACTATGCCAGGCGCCAAAACAGGTCGACAGTCAGGGCATCAGTCCGTCGCAGCCGTCATGAGGCGGGGATCTTCGCGGGAAAAGTCTTCGGACCACTTATTTTGACAACAGGATCGATGAAGCGGGGTGCACCTTCCCTCGGAGATTTCACACGAAGTTCCTCACGATCGTCGGGCTTTGGACCGGTACCGCTGATGTCGCCCCACGTTGGGCGCCAACTGAAGGACTGGGCTATTCTAAGGCCCAGCGGTGCCAGGGGACAACACCTGAAACCTTCGTGGGTTACCTGTTCCGGTGTACAAATCACAGAGACACGGGACACTTCCTTCGGCGTCTAAGATCGAGTTTTATTTACTGCAGGGAATACAGAAGTCGCAAGAAGTACAGCATGTGTAGGTTCTAGGAGACTGCTTCAAATTGCAACAGTGGATCGCTCCTTTTATACGTATTTTAGTCATAGCACAACATGGCGAACAAAAGGTTACAACTCAGTTCCCACAGTAAACTTCAAAAGGGTTGCTTTCATGTATTCAGGATCCCGGAACATAATTACAGTAGCATCGCCGGTTCCCAACTGTAAAAGTACGTATCCCACCATTAAGTACATTCCATTTCGGCTGTAAACGAGTTTAAGGAAGAGACAGAAACAGGTGCAAGGAAGACAAAGATAGACAACAGATTCGAAAAGAGTGTAGAGGGGCAATATCGGAAGCACGATTGCAGGATCAAAGGATTCGTGCCTAATGCATGCAAGGCTGAAACAATAGACCGGCACGGCAAGATGAGCCTCGAGCGGGGCCATCTGCCTTTTCAGTGTCATCCCCCTCGTCATAAAGACACCCTCAAAGAAACACGTGTCTTCCGCAGGAGCTTGGGAATCCCAGGGTCACGAAGCTGACAGTGTCCGTTCGCTGGCTACTTGAGGGCAAGAGACAAAATGGATGCCGTATCTAAAATGGAACCTGTGGGTTCAGACGAAGAAACCCACGAATAAGATGAACGGTTCAGGCCACCATAGCGAGAACGCGTACACCCACTAAACTTGTCATTTGCGGTTCATAGATACCAAACTCATCCATATTCGAACGAGTCAAAACACCACTATGATTATCACGGAACCTCAACACGTTCAAAAACAAAAATAGACAGCAAAATAATGGAAGCTGTCACTGCTTCAATAAAAGACAGTGGTAAAACATTACCAAGAGGCTTTCCACTCAAGTACTCATATATTACTGATGCAAATAATGTTCTGTTTGCTCAAATTCCTGGAGTGGGGGATAGAATAATCCCAAACATGGAACACAGGTTAGGACTAATCTTAGCAGCACATGAAGGGCTTGCCACTGCACACGCAGGTGTTTTCACCACAGTTTCATAATTAAAACAGCAATACTGGTGGCCACGCATGAGGAAATAAACCAGAAACTATGTTTTGGAATGTGAAATCTGCCAGAAAATGAAAGTTTCAACTGTGAAACGCCCGGCGCAGACACCCCTTCTAATTTCAGATAAACCACCAGCATGTGTTTACCTGGACCACTGCGGTCCCCTTCAGAGGGATGGTAACTATAAATACATCATGGTTGCAGTGGATTCTTGCACAAGATTCATTTGGATGTGGCCTCAACGCTCGGCTGACGCCCGAAATTTTATAAAAGATTTGTGAGTCTTTATCGGCACATACACAATCGGCACGCTACATTCTGACCAGGGTCTTGCGTTTAGCTCTAGGGCTTACAAGGAGGCCATAGCCAATTTGGGCATTGCATTGCGGTTTTCGAGTCCATTCCATCCTGAGGGAAATTTGGTTGTGGAGAGAAAAAACCGTGACATAAAGCAATCTATAACAGCTAGGGTATTGTCCAACGTAGTCCTAATAACCTGCCAAGAAATTCTCTGGGTGGAATCACTCCATATGAAATCCTTTTTGGTACTAGAATGATGGTTGAAGACCTCGATCGTCATACTTCAGTGATGGAACAAAAACCCTTTGATATCAAAGATTGTTTGGCTGTTTTACAGGACTTAAACGAAACAAGAAGAAGTCTAAGCAGCACCATTGAAAAGCCATTTACCACTGAAGAAAAACCACCTGTCCCAGCAAGACCTGTCTGGATTCCAATGATTGGGGATCTGGACAGAGAGAAAATAGCGGACAAGAAGGAATTTGGGCCTTCTTACAGAAAACCAGTACCTGTACTAGCAGTCTACAGATCAAGAGCAGTGTTACTGCTGCACCTTGCTGGAAGAAAGGAGAACAGGTCTGTATCAAGGCATTAATTTACATGGAGCCTGTGAGGGCTCTTCAAACAACTTATCTTGCCACCTGCAGGGTTCTCCGACAGTGGTGATAGATCCAATTTTAAGGCAGCTTTCCAATGGAAGCTACATAATGCTGAATGATCACAGCTGTTGTGGCATGATGCCAGGGACAGCATATCTCGTAAGTGTGTCAGCCAGGGTCACTTGTTGTATGCAAGTATTGTTTCCAAAAACTAAGACAGACGGGGAGTCACCACTATGGCCTTCACTGAACATCTCTTCTATACGAATTGATACTTTAAGCAGAATTAAAGCCATTCTTTTACAAAAAACTGTGCCACTGACCTCGTCCAAAGAGACGTATGATCTGCAAGTTGCAAGGTCCTCTGCAGAGATACATGCATTATTATCAACAAACTTCCCAGTATATTTCGCAGAACTGTTAGGTTGTATCCTAAACATGTCTGATACCAGCGGTATTATACATGTATTTAAGACGATTTTTTCGGGACTGTTAGCACCCTTTGAAGCAGTCCTGGGAATTTTTCTTAACTTCGTGCACTCTGTGTTTGGCGGCCTGCCTATCATCTTGGGACCCGTAGCAGGGATCTTATTTTAATTCCTCCTGCTCCGTTATTGCAAATCCAGGCCACCAGCGATACCCATATCACCATGAAGAATGCTTTCCAGGCCATGCAGTATCGTGACAGAATAACACAGATCCTTGGCTTGGCTTGTTTGAGAGATCTGAATACCACATGGTTCCTGTCATTCAAACCAATCTGGCAAGATTGCATCTTACCTGTTCTACGATGCCTGTTTTGTGGAGAGGAATGCATGTTAGATATCTGTATAACACTTCCATCAGCACTGCCAACGGATGTTGACACTCTACTGGGTCCAGTAACGGACCATGTATTGTGTTTCCCCCAACGGCTACCAATCCTGATCACGGCATTCGTTGAGATCTCACCGGCAACTCCAACTGGAGGTGAGATACGCGGACCAACAGGCACACAGGTACCATCTGCTGCAAACATTGGTAATGCGACTGACGCTGATGGCGATGTTTCACATCTGTGTACAATTGACCTTCTTAATGAAGTGGTTCAACTTTCATCTACTGTGGTAGACAACTTAATGTTTTCTCCTGACACCGAGAATACCTTTTGAAGTTAGCACACAGCGTTCTTTCAACTCTGAAATTCGACCTTCACTTTTTCAAAACAATAACCTTTAACTTTGGTACTATATTTTTCTACGATTTGATTTGACTTTTTCCAAAAACAAAATGAACTTTGGCACAATGCAATCTTCTTAAAGTAGAACTATTCTTAGAGGAAAAAGAATTCTTTGAATACGACCTAATACACATCCCAAAGTCAAAACAGCTTGTGTAATTTGCTATGGGATGGTCTCGACCTTTTTTCTGTATTTAGAGCCATTTCATAAATGTAATTTTCGTGACTCATTCGGTTAGCATTACCATTATCATATCATATGCTTGCAAATGTCATCATTGCTTTGAAATGCATACTGTACAAATGCTCATTTTGTGTACAACCATTTTTTTAAATGCATTTCATGTATTTTTGGGTGGGATTGTAAAACACATGCTCTAGATTATATGTTTTAGTGCTTGAACTTAGATGAACATGATAACGTGGAGTGGGTGTTGTGTGACATTTTAGGACCCTATTGTTTTTTCCCGATTCATGCCTTTATATAGGTACAATTAACTGTATCCTTATATAGGCATAAGAATCATAACCATATTTAGACATAGCTCATGCAGTCCAAATACAGCAGGGCTACTTCCACTAGTTCTGAAAATCTACAATGATTTCTTGGAAAATTTGGCTTCAGCAGCTGGGGACTTCCCCTTGCTCGAATACTGACTTGTCCAAGAACTCCTGGAGTTTTCAAAGAACTGAGAGTCTTTAATGACGTTTTTATGTCCACCTTTACGTCAATCTCGGCACCTTCAAGGTATAAATATGCTAATACTTGCCATAGCAAACACACAGTGGTTTGGAGCAGTTCGAAAAGTGCAGAAGGAAACCGACCCTCCAGCAGACGCACTGAGAGAGACGCTGTCTTTTCTCTTGCCGAGAAATCCAGCTCCAGTGTTTCCAAGCTACCCTTGCGGGTTGTTGGGAAATTGAGTCCTGAGCCTGACCTTCTTCATTCCAAATCAAGGTACGGAGCTGATTAGACCCTAAGAGAAATCTTGGACAGATTCTTGGCAAAGAATACTAAATTTATGCTACACCACACTTACTGCTTCCTTCGTAATAAGCTTAGGTTAGGTAAATCGGGATAGGCATATTTTAGAAGCACCAATTGAGTACTTTCAGCCTCTGTTATTTATGTATATATTTATCTATGGTTTATGAACCATACAATGCTCTTACAGTAAAATTTTATTCTACTCTTTTTACTGTATGCATTATATTTTGCAACCAGTTTTATGACTGTAGCAGTTCATTTCTTATGCTTGAAAAAGAAGACTGTTCAAGAAATCCTTTTATTGAAAACGCCAGTCTATCTATTTCTCTGCACCTCTGGTGAATTGAAGCATGCACGATTGACTGAGTAAAATAACTATCTATTGTTTCCACGACTCTGATGATCAGTTTTATCTTGGGGAAACAAAGTTGTCATGTTTATGCGGTTGTCAGAATTTAAATCCCTTCCTGTGAACTCGAGAAAGTTTCTAGTGACCTCTGAGCTAGCTGGCAATCACAATTAAGTCTAATATATTTCGATAAAGACCTAGTTGACATAAGTCCTACATCACATCTATAGGATATATTATTCCAATGCGCAGAGCCTATTGGGAATATGGGAACTACACTACAAGAGCTTTATGTAAAAAAAAAATCACTCCATCACCTAATGCCAGTGGAGTTACTCAAACAAATGTCTCTCCTTCAAGAGGGTATCAGAAAGTTACCACTTCCTCTTACACTGCTACTGCTACCACTTCCAAAAAACCAGATGCCAATAAATGAACTCTGAATGCCATGGAATGCTACGTGTGCTCAGCTACATTCCATTGGTCTGAAATGTATGCTCTGATCTAACAATTTGACTTGCACTAGCTTTTTTTAAATGAAACTTGAAAACTACACACTGCTATCCCATATTATAAGAACTGGTCCCACTGCATTCAAAATGCTACAGGTAGACTATGACCAAAACACGGTGGAGGTTTAGCCCTGATCTATTGCACTCTTGTTCTTTAAAAGAATAGTTTTCTGACCAGCCCAATATGGAAAACCCCGCACTCACCATAGAAGTCAATGACACATAACTCTCTTTTCTCGTAATTCACTGCCTGGCATATGCCTCCCTCTCTCCAATTGATATATATTTAGAGTCATTCGGGCCCTATTTCCTCCAGAAAAAAGAATGTGGTAGTTTAGGAGGTCTCACTCTCTGATCTCGAGCCCTCCACTGGCTTGTGCAAAGAAATTTAAAGCAGCTCCAGACACCTTTAAATTAAAGCTGATTTTGTCCTCTGTCATTCATCCAGCTGGACATCTGCTCAATTAAAAATTTCAAAGCGGGATAATGTAGACATGAAGTGCCCATCCCAATGACCCGGACTGACCATTTTGCGTTTCCATTCTTTTGTTAAGGTCTCTCTTCTCCGGTACCGAAGACAGAACCAAGCCGATAATTAAAGATTTTTTACCCCCATGTGATCAGGGCCGGCTTTAGTGCTGGTAGCGCCCAGCGCGATAATCTTTTTTGCCCCCACCCATGACCTCCTTCTCCATTAATTCCCTTAGAACCACTCTCTAGCAGTATCCGTCATCTTTCCATAGCCCCTCTTTCAAATACATTTCCTATTTTACAGCACTTCCTAGTTCACTCATACTCAGTTCTGTGATCTACATAGTACATGTTTGTTGCAGCAGGCACATTAACCCTCCGCGCAACTTTATGATTCAAAACTGCCCCTAGACAAAATTCAGATCTCTTGCCAGTAAGAACATTAATCAACAGAGTTATCTTGGCATTTTTGTTGCAAAAAAACTGCTGTACGCACATGGAGATTTACATGTATTTAAACCAATAGTTATTTTTAAACACACCTTAAAGCTGGCTTGGCGTATGATGAGAAATTATTCCTCCAACCAGCTGACAACCACTCCAGCAACCTGCCATGTGCTTATTAGAGGTGCCCTCTGTAACAAAGAATAATTGTAGTCACAAGGTAAATCCAAGTAGAGGTTTATTTATAAGTTACAGATGATAGTTGTAGGTTACAAGCTGACTGATGGTAGGTTCAGGATCAGTACATAGCTAGTTCATGGGCCCACCAGGAGCTGCATCCTCACAGCTCAGCCCACTCTCTCCAACAGTTATTCTTCCAGTCCACCAGGCACACCAACATTCCACACTGACATCAGGAATTTTAAGGCTCCATACATACACACAAGCATACTGGCTGAGCAGCTGTAAATGCAAGCAATACACCGTCCTACAGATTCAAAGTATAAAAATTACTTGCTTCTTTGATGAAAACTCTTTCAAATTAGAGATTAAATTTGAAATGAAGTAATTTTCTGGCTAACGCTTTCTGAACAAGCTTAACCAACCTGAACCATCTTCAGCCATGGGTAGCCCTTATGCTGGACAAATTCTTTCCCATTCGAGAGCCTGTCCTGATCATCTTCATTCAGCAAGGCCAAACTTCCGACTGTTAATCAGATATCTGCCCTGCCAAACATTTTCAGCAACTGGAACCATCTATAAACGCAGAGATTCTCTCTCCGAGACTGTGCCCCAGCATGTTGGAAAATAGCACTGGTTCGACCACTGTTGAAAAAACCTTCTCTGAATTGACAATTCTAGGCAACCTCCAGCCCATCTCTTTGTTGTGTTTTGTTTCAAAAATACTTCAGAATAGTAGTCCCACAACTACAAAACTATGTGGAATGAAAGCACTTCTTCACAGCTAACAAGCAGGGTCCATCCAGGCCACAGCACTGAGTTGGTTTCTGTTTTATTCCTAGGCGACCTTCATCAAAGGACTTATGCTAGGGGCTCAGGGACCTTATTCCTCCTGGACCTTTTGGCAACATTTGATACTATAGATCAATTAAATCATACAGAACAGACTATCTGTTATCAGCATCAAAGGCCCTGCTTTTCAACCTCCTTGGATGTCAGTTTTGCTTTTCCACAATGTCTATGCTTTTGTCGCTCTTTTTTGACATTTTTTGGGTCCTATTCAGAAAAGAAAATTTGAAAGAGAGCAAATCTATGTATGTAAATTAACTCTTACACTTTGTAGTAAATGTACCCTTTCTTGGATATTCACCTTTTACAAGTGCAAGTTTACTACAAAATGTAAACTTACACGTCTCCACAGCCTGAATTTCAGGGAGGAAGTAAAAAAAGTAAAACATGAAATTACATTTATTTTAAATATATACATGTATATATATATTTAACATTTGATTCAATGAATATATAATTTTAATAAGCAAAATAAATGAACTTATAATAACATTATTTCTTAAGGGATATTATTTTAAGTCCCTTTCTCCATTATTTTCTATTTGAGGGTGTTGCAGTAATTGTGAGTGGCCATGTGTGTTGCTGGACTTACTCCAGGTCTGAGGTGCAGTACATTTGCAAGTTTTTTGGGGCATGTTTGGCTGTAGTAACTTTACAAGTGGAGAGGTGTCGCGCCGCAGAGAGGGTGACTGACGCTGGAATCTGGGGATCATGGTTCGATCCCGGCACCAGCGGCAGATTAGCCCATGAACATGTGATTCTGGGCAATAGCTTGCTTAATCTTCCTGACAGCCCCCAGCGCCTGGAGACCCTTGTGGGTCATTGTTTGCAATTTATGTTATGTTATGTTATGTTATGTTATGTTATATTTAATTTATACAGCGCACAGCTACTCAAAAGTGCCCAGGCGCTCGCTACAGAAAAAGAATGAAATGCACACCCATCAGGTTAAAAAAGCAGAATTTTTATTTTTTTCTTGAATAATAGTGAATCCTGGGTGTCCTGAAGAGCCAGGGGCAGCAAGTTCCAGGTCAGACCTGCTTTACGCACAAAAGAATTTCCGCCAAGTCGCTGGCGAGCAGAAGAGCGCAGTTCTCTCCCTGATATATAAAAGGCAAACCTCTTCTGCAAATAGATAGGGCCTAGACCATAGAGGGCCCGATGAGCAATTTACAACATTTTAAATTTGAGATGAGATTCAACTGGGAGCCAATATAAGGAGCGCAAGTGAATGCAAACACTATGCCTAAATGACAGACCAAAAAGAAGTCTGGCTGCCGAGTTTTGAATAACTTGCAATTTCTTTGCAAGGAAACCCGGACTGCCAACCAAAAGGGCATTGGCGTAATCTAAACGGGACAGAATCAATGCACCGACCACAGTTTCTCTGGCACTGCTTGGCAAAAAGGGAAGAAACTTCCTCAAGATTTTGAAAGTGCCAAAGCAAGTACCGGCCAGTTTCTTCACTTGCATCACAAAGTTCAGATTTTCATCAACCAGATGCCAAGATTTTTTGCGGCGCCTTTCCTCTCAGTAGGATGAGGAAAACCAGAAGGCCAGAGCCTTTCTCTAAAATACGTCCAGAAGGAGCCATACAGCAGCACTTAAGACTTTCCTTCATTGCATTTCAGCTGTGCATTCACCAGGCAATGAAAGACTGAAGATAGACAGTGTTGGGCTGTCACAACCAAATCGTCCTCCTTGCTCCAGCAACAACTGGGTATCATCCGCATAGGCCATCACCTTAGCCCCCAATGACTCTGCAAGATAAACCAGCGGAGTCATGTAGATGTTAAAAAGGAGAGAGCTAAGTGATGACCCCAGCGGTACACCAGTAGTCACCCGCATAGGTGCAGAGTCACACGGAGGGAGCCAGATCTGCTACAGCTGACCCTCCAAGAAGGACCTGATCCATTGCAAGGCCGTGCCAGAATTACCTATTTCTGAAAGGTGGTCAAGGAGCAGGCAATGGGGCACAGTATCAAATGCCGCTGAGAGATCTAGCATAACCAAAGCTGCTCTCCCGCCGGCATCCAAACATTCCCGAATCGCCTCTGTCACCTCTAACAGTGCTGACTCCGTGCTATAAGACATTACAAAGGGGGGTAGAACCCATGCAGTCACGGGGACCTGGGCGTAGTCTGGTAAATGTAAAGAGGGGGTCCCCGCAAGGAGAACGTGTTTTGAATGAAAAAACAGTAGCACAGTTATCAAATAATTAAAGAAAGATAAAAAACCAAAAATCAAAATAATTCTTACATGAATGTCGCCATTTATTTAACAACACTACATATGACTCAGTGAAGCATTTTACAATCACTTTAGAAAAATTGAGAAGCCCCATGTAGGGAGAGGAGGGGGAAAGGAGAGGAGGTAGTGCTCAAAAGCGGTGAAAAAGTTAGGGAAAATACACAGACTCAAACAAAGAGTAAGTATTTACAAACTTCAAAACAGGAATTGGAATTATTCCAAAAACCAAAAGCCTACACAAATTATGGCAAGTATTGAAAATACAGTTCGACTGGGGACATTCTACGGTCACGTATATGGTTTAGTGTAATCCAGGGGATGTGCCGGAAGTCCAATTGAGAAATTCGTCGACGTTTCGACCCCCATATGTAGGGTAAGTTAAGTCCTTTGCCGGGGTCTTCATCAGGACAATTGCAGTGAGGGAAGGGGCGAAGTGGGGCCGTCCTATCTGTAAAATTAAAAACCAGTATCACAAAGTTTGAATTAGCTGGATACAGCAGTCAGAGTCCTGCAAACCATAGTGGTTGGTTAATCAAGGCTAAGTAAACCATGGAGTCCGGGCCACTGGGGCCTCAGGACATGGGGAATGGGAGCGGAGTATGCAATTAATCATGCTCTAGCTCAATGGTGTGAGTCATAACTAACGAGGAAAACAGTAACCAACTAGAAGTTTAAAAAGACACACATAGTAGGATACACTCTATAAGGTAGAGACTCACTTTAGGGTAGAGAAGAATCACTGCAGTAGGGAATCCAATTGATATACTGCTCCTGGTGGAACTAGCTTCTCCGAGAGACTGCCAACTATGAATTGAACCACAGATGTTCATTACTGAGGATGTATAGTGAAAAATTGCCGCTATACAGACATAGAAGCAACCAAAAGTTTAAATCGACTATGAGGCCAAAGTCAAATTCCAATTAAAAATGGGCACGTAAGGTTAAATTTAATGATGAAACGTTAGCTCAAGAGTCATACCATTAGTTATGCAGTCCTTGCGCCATAGAAATATGTCAACGAGGTCTATCACGTATGTGGGCGCTGTAGTAGTCTACTCCTGCTCAGGCTGGCTATTACGAGGAAATGCCAACTCTAAATAGAAACATTTGTACATTAGAGTGTTTAATAGCGTGTCATTCGATATCTAGACATAAAAACATCAGAGTTCAAATCAACTATGGTGCCAAGGTCGAATATCATAGCAGTTCAGAATAGGGAACGCTATGTATGGTCAGCCCAAGCGTCGTACCTTTAATGATGCCGACCTGGTACATATATCCGCGGGGTTTAGGTGAAGTTAGTTTCAATAAAGTCACGTGTATGGACGCTGTAATATAATGAAAACAATTTTGGAGGTGACAAAATCAAATGAGGGAGACAGCTCTATAGTACATAGAGCTCGCGCACATACCTCATTGAATGCGTCCACGCAGATATTAGGTGGAGGAAAAACGACAAATCCCGGCGGCAATCGCCATTTCAAAAGTTACCGACTGGCTGTCACGAGTGAATCCTGGGGGGGGAAACAGATCGTGATAAGGGAATAGTATTCCCGTTCCTGCAAGGGCCACTTGGATGGTGACACAGGGAATTAACACTTACATGCAGCATGTAGAGCGAAGCTTGTTCCCTTCAATCCTACTCGTATCCAACGAACTCCGCCAGCAACTACGCGGAGTTGGGGGCGGGGCCACTAAGGAACCAGGGTGATGGATATAATAGAAATACTAAGGCGTCTCACCATGGAAGACCAACTTAAAAGCCAATAGCGCTATACAATTAATGGACTATCTTCTCAAAATAGTGGCGCAATTAGAAGGTGCTTTTAAGGTATTGAATATTAAAACCATGGATTGATGTCAAACATGGGGGGGGGGGCGAGCTGTGGTCATAACAATCTTGCACTTCTCAATCCTCAGTGTGTGAGCGGGTATGAGGCAGTACATGTGGGTTCATTAGTAGAATATATAGCAATGCTGTCTCAATCATAAGTATAGTACATAGAGCTCGCGCACTTACCAAGCATGGTAGTGTAGGCGAGCAAGCACATTGTTCAGAGAAAACATATAAATGATAGTGCATTGAATAATTTGTGCAACATTATAATATATAGCAAAGGTGTCTCAGTTCAAAGTCTTAGTACATAGAGCTCGTGCACTTACCAAACATGGGAGTGTAGGCGAGCAAGCACGTCGTTGAAAGAGGTCATTTCAATTAGGCATGAGCGGGAAATCCGTTACGCCCGCGGATTTTGCGGATTTTTGGGAAATCCGCAATCCGCGAATTTTGCGGATTTCCCGCAAAATCCGCAAAAAAAAATCTGCGGACGTAACGGGTTCAAAAGTTGAACCCCCACTCATGTAACTATTTTACAATGGCGCCAGCAAGCTGCCAGCGCCGTTGTAAAATAGTTACAAAGTTAGCTGGTACAGGAACCACTAGATAAAACGAAGCAGGTGCTGCTTTATTTTATCTAAGTGCTTCCTGTGCAAGCTAACTTTGTAACTATTTTACAACGGCGCTGGCAGCTTGCTGGCGCCATTGTAAAATAGTTACATCATACATGCCAACATTTCGTGACTCAAACCAATACACACAACCACAACAAAACAAAAATAATTCACAAAAAGTTGGAATTGCAATATTCACAACAGCAAGCCAATATTTTTCCGCACAAATATATATATATACAGTTTATATTTCCCTTAATTCTTGATTTATTAAATTTGGCTTGAAAATTAAACAGGTTTAAATTTCAAGCCAAATTCAATAAATCAAGACATTGTGTTCGCACGGGTTTCTGCAAGTTTGCGAGGGTTTTGTACAATTTCGCAATTTGCGAAATTGTACAAAACCCTCGCGAACTTGCAGAAACCCGTGCGAACACACAAAAAAAAACATCCGCAAAATCCGCGAGAATTCGCAGATTTTGCGGATTTTCGCAATCCGCAAATTCGCAAATCCGCAAATTCACGGATTGCCAATCCGCAAAATCCGCCCATGCCTAATTTCAATGAAAGTGCATTGAATAACTCGTGCACCTCTCAAGCATGAGGGTGTAAACGAATGAACATCAGGTGCAAGAAAAAATCATCTCAATGCTGCCAATTGCGCAAAGCTGCTGTCCTGCTCGTTCAGCCCATTTTTAATCGAGTCCAGGAGGGACATCCATTTACATTCACGTAAATTCAGGACAGAAGCTAGATTGCCCCCTCTCCTACCCAGGGACACCTTCTCAATGACCAACCAATGTTCCACGAGGGGAGCACCTAGCACCTTGCATCGTAGTCTGCTACAGTGTGAAGAGATGCGGGACTTGATTTTTTGCTGAGTTTGTCCAACATAAACCAGACTGCATGGACATGTTATAATGTAGATCACACTGTTTGTGTTGCAGTTGGTATGATGTTTTAGGGCAAAGACCTTGTCGCCATGTGTGAAAGTTTTAGTCTGGATAGTGGTCTCACACGCTGTACATGTACCACATCGGAAGTGTCCAATCACTGGTGGTAAGTTCCATAAGCTCGTGAGTGTGGGGAGGCTTTCCGGTTCCAAATATGAATGTACCACCATGTCTCTAATATTCTTCGACCTTTTGAAGGAATGAAGGGGGAGCTGTGGTTGGTCAATCTCACCCGCTACAAGGGGCCAATTCTTGTTTATGATTTGTTTCACTTCGTTGCTTCTTGTAGTGAAAGTGGTGACACAAATCATTCGATTCAACTCAGCAGCATCACGGGTTTCTGGATTCAGCAGGTTCTCTCGCGGGTTGTACCATGCTCGTTTTTGAGCACGTCTCACCATACGAGTAGGGTAACCACGTGATATCAGGCGCTCTTTCAGAATCTCAGACTCCCTCATATAATTGGTGCGTGTAGAACAGTTTCTCCTGATTCTGAGAAATTGGCCAATGGGTAAGTTGTCTTTGAGGCCTCTAGGATGGTGGCTTCCATACTGTAGCAGAGAGTTCCGCTCTGTTGGCTTTCTGAAAAGTGTGGTCAGCAGGTGATCATCCTCCACATAAATGGAGATGTCCAAAAAGGGTATGGCTGTGTTACTTGATTCCAAGGTGAATTGGATGTGAGGGTTCCGTTGGTTCAACCAAACATGATACTCTTTAAGTTGGTCACTGTTGCCTTGCCAAATACATAGAACATCATCGATGTATCTGACCCATAGGGTTAGCATAGCTGAGAAAGGATTGTTTGGTGAAAAAACATGTTCCTGTTCGAAATGGTCCATGTAAATGATGGCCAGATTGGGAGCAAAGGTGGCACCCATCGCCACGCCCTTGGTCTGTACATAGAATTTTTCTTGGAAGATGAAATTTTTTTTCTTCATTGCAATGCTCAGTAAATCAATTATAAAGTCAGTTGGAACTTGAACAGGCGCTGGTCTTTTATTTAGTACATCTTTCATCACATCCAAGGCATCCTGTTGCGGGATGCTAGTGTAGAGTGATATAATGTCACAAGTTACCAGAAGTGTTGTCTTGGGGTCGAAAGGTCTTTCATCGATCAGTTGGATCACTTGGGTGGTGTCACGAAGATAGGCTCTTGTGTTAAGGGCAATGGGCTTCAGGAAAAAGTCAATGTACTTACATAGCGGTTCTAACATGGATCCACACCCGGACACAATAGGACGTCCTGGGGGGGTATCGAGATTTTTATGAACCTTGGGCAAGGTGTAGATTGTTGCCAGCCTCGGGAATTTTTGGTTTAGAAATTTAAACTCTTGTTCACGCATCTCTTCACACTGTAGCAGACTACGATGCAAGGTGCTAGGTGCTCCCCTTGTGGAACATTGGCATAGCGCTGGACATAGTGTCAGACTTAAGATGGCTGGTCATTGAGAAGGTGTCCCTGGGTAGGAGAGGGGGCAATCTAGCTTCTGTCCTGAATTTACGTGAATGTAAATGGATGTCCCTCCTGGACTCGATTAAAAATGGGCTGAACGAGCAGGACAGCAGCTTTGCGCAATTGGCAGCATTGAGATGATTTTTTCTTGCACCTGATGTTCATTTGTTTACACCCTCATGCTTGAGAGGTGCATGAGTTATTCAATGCACTTTCATTGAAATGACCTCTTTCAACGACGTGCTTGCTCGCCTACACTCCCATGTTTGGTAAGTGCGCGAGCTCTATGTACTATACTTATGATTGAGACAGCATTGCTATATATTCTACTAATGAATCCACATGTACTGCCTCATACCCGCTCACACACTGAGGATTGAGAAGTGCAAGATTGTTATGACCACAGCTCGCCCCCCCCATGTTTGACATCAATCCATGGTTTTAATATTCAATACCTTAAATGCACCTTCTAATTGCGCCACTATTTTGAGAAGATAGTCCATTAATTGTATAGCGCTATTGGCTTTTAAGTTGGTCTTCCATGGTGAGACGCCTTAGTATTTCTTTTATATCCATCACCCTGGTTCCTTAGTGGCCCCGCCCCCAACTCCGCGTAGTTGCTGGCGGAGTTCGTTGGATACGAGTAGGATTGAAGGGAACAAGCTTCGCTCTACATGCTGCATGTAAGTGTTAATTCCCTGTGTCACCATCCAAGTGGCCCTTGCAGGAACGGGAATACTATTCCCTTATCACGATCTGTTTCCCCCCCCAGGATTCACTCGTGACAGCCAGTCGGTAACTTTTGAAATGGCGATTGCCGCCGGGATTTGTCGTTTTTCCTCCACCTAATATCTGCGTGGACGCATTCAATGAGGTATGTGCGCGAGCTCTATGTACTATAGAGCTGTCTCCCTCATTTGATTTTGTCACCTCCAAAATTGTTTTCATTATATTACAGCGTCCATACACGTGACTTTATTGAAACTAACTTCACCTAAACCCCGCGGATATATGTACCAGGTCGGCATCATTAAAGGTACGACGCTTGGGCTGACCATACATAGCTTTCCCTATTCTGAACTGCTATGATATTCGACCTTGGCACCATAGTTGATTTGAACTCTGATGTTTTTATGTCTAGATAGCGAATGACACGCTATTAAACACTCTAATGTACAAATGTTTCTATTTAGAGTTGGCATTTCCTCGTAATAGCCAGCCTGAGCAGGAGTAGACTACTACAGCGCCCACATACGTGATAGACCTCGTTGACATATTTCTATGGCGCAAGGACTGCATAACTAATGGTATGACTCTTGAGCTAACGTTTCATCATTAAATTTAACCTTACGTGCCCATTTTTAATTGGAATTTGACTTTGGCCTCATAGTCGATTTAAACTTTTGGTTGCTTCTATGTCTGTATAGCGGCAATTTTCCACTATACATCCTCAGTAATGAACATCTGTGGTTCAATTCATAGTTGGCAGTCTCTCAGAGAAGCTAGTTCCACCAGGAGCAGTATATCAATTGGATTCTCTACTGCAGTGATTCTTCTCTACCCTAAAGTGAGTCTCTACCTTATAGAGTGTATCCTACTATGTGTGTCTTTTTAAACTTCTTGTTGGTTACTGTTTTCCTCGTTAGTTATGACTCACACCATTGAGCTAGAGCATGATTAATTGCGTACTCCGCTCCCATTCCCCATGTCCTGAGGCCCCAGTGGCCCGGACTCCATGGTTTACTTAGCCTTGATTAACCAACCACTATGGTTTGCAGGACTCTGACTGCCGTATCCAGCTAATTCAAACTTTGTGATACTGGTTTTTAATTTTACAGATAGGACGGCCCCACTTCGCCCCTTCCCTCACTGCAATTGTCCTGATGAAGACCCCGGCAAAGGACTTAACTTAGCCTACATATAGGGGTCGAAACGTCGACGAATTTCTCAATTGGACTTCCGGCACATCCCCTGGATTACACTAAACCATATACGTGACCGTAGAATGTCCCCAGTCGAACTGTATTTTCAATACTTGCCATAATTTGTGTAGGCTTTTGGTTTTTGGAATAATTCCAATTCCTGTTTTGAAGTTTGTAAATACTTACTCTTTGTTTGAGTCTGTGTATTTTCCCTAACTTTTTCACCGCTTTTGAGCACTACCTCCTCTCCTTTCCCCCTCCTCTCCCTACATGGGGCTTCTCAATTTTTCTAAAGTGATTGTAAAATGCTTCACTGAGTCATACGTAGTGTTGTTAAATAAATGACAACATTCATGTAAGAATTATTTTGATTTTTGGTTTTTTATCTTTCTTTAATTATTTGATAACTGTGCTACTGTTTTTTCATTCAAAACACGTTCTCCTTGCGGGGACCCCCTCTTTACATTTTCCGTGCTATAAGAGGCACGGAACCGGATTGTGCCGGATGATGCAAACCTGCCCCTTCAACATAGTCGGTGAGTTGAAACGTAACCACATTCTCGCATACTTTAGCCAGACTTGACAGAAGCGAGATAGGGTGGTAATTCTCAGGCAACAGACAGTCAAGTGATGGCTTCTTCAGAAGGGGGAGAATCAACACATGTTTCCATACCTTTGGAACACAAGCTTCACACAGTGATTTGTTTACCATAAAATTCACTTCTAAATTAATGGTATCAGCCACATCAGACAGAAGCCTGGCTGCACACGGGTCATTAGGTGAACCGGACTTAAGGGCCTTAAGGATCCTAAGAGAGCTATCAGAATCCACAGAACTAAATTCAGAAAAGGTGGGGGCAAGTTCTGCCATTGGCATTGTCAGCGCCAACACAACACTGGAATTCAAGAGAGAAGTTGAGAACGTCTCTTGGATACTAATTATTTTGTCCCTAAAGAATTTCGCCAGGGTGTTACACCAGGTCTCTGAAACAGGTGCCACTGCCGCATCGGCGCTAGGGCCCAAAAAGCTCTGCACAATAGCAAAGATTTCTTTAGGGTTGTTGTTGGCCCGCTCGATGCGAGCGGAATAATGCGGGCCTTTGGCCACTCCGATCGCAACATAATGAAGTTTTTGTTTAGCTCTAAGAGTGTTTTATCAGTTGAACGGTAGCCACTAGAGCACCGGGCTCTCTCTGCTATTTTGCACGCATGTTTCAGAGTCCTCAGCTCAGGCGTGAACCAAGGCTTAGAAGGGGACTCTTTCCTCAACTTTGGCTGACATGGTGCCAACAGAGTAACCACCGAGCTTGCAATCCAGTCTGCCAGCTGAGATACATTTTCCTCCAGATCACCCAAAAGGGAAGGCCGGGAAGCTGCCAGAGAATCACTCAGCAGGCCCGGGTCCATTTTCTTAGTGGATGGAGGACAGTGGCATTTGGCTGGTCATGAAGAATTCATCATAGCCCCTGAAAAGAATATGGGAAAATGATCCGACCAGGCGATCAGCCTCGGCCTCATCACTGATATTGGGAAATTAGCACAGATGGTATCCAAAGTGTGCCCTCCTAGATGGGTAGGAAACATAACTCTTTGTGAAAGATTGGCCAGGTGAAGGGCGTCCAAAAGAGCTGTAGAATCAGTCATCTCAGTGTGGTCTAGGTGGAGATTGATATCCCCCAGAAGCACATAATTTGAGAATGGCAGTGCACGCTCTGCCAGCGCGTCCCCACAGGTATCCTGAAAGACCCTGGCTGGCCCAGGAGGCTGATAAATCAAGGACCCCCCAAAGTAAAGTGGGCTGAAAGTTGTAAGCTAAAATCCAGAACCTCACAGTCACCCCCAAAGTGTGGATATTTCGCTGTAGAGGGTCCAACATTCCCTATACCAAATAGCTACTTTACAAATGCGGATTACTATATTATAAGTGTAGTTTGTGAATAGGCATACTAGTGAGTGGGTGCATGTCCCTCCATAGCCGTCTCATAACGCCTCCTTACTCCTCCCTAATCGTCTCCCATTTAGTTGTAAGTATTCCCTATGTTCAGACATCTCCCCTACTATTAAAAGGGAGGCATGCATGTGCAGATATCTCCGCAGTCGGGTCAAAGATTTCCACGCAGAAAACATAGGAGAGGTGTGGGGCACACACCGTTGCACTTCAGTTAGTTAATAGAATTTTGTTGTATGTGAGCAGTACTTTTGTGTGTGCTAATAAATGTAATACAAAATGTAGTTTGTGAATATGCCCCTATATGTTAGTGCATTTGCTTCACTACCTGAGAACTACTGCCCAGATTTCCAAAGTTGTCAAAGACCATGGGGCAGCAACCAAGGTCAAAGTCAAATGATGTGCGTGACGTGGGGTTGGAAGCCTGCATGGGGCTGGGCTGCCTTTGGGTGGGGTTACCACAGGGCCTGACTGCAGGGCAGGCACTGCGTCACACTTCTCTATGTGCATGGTCAAAGGATGTGCCCAGAATGGGGTTGGTTGCCTCAGGGTGGGTTGGTCACAGGGCCTGGCCGCAGATCTTCAGCCGTGGACAGCGTGGAGTTGGCTGCCTGTGTGGGGGTTGGCTATACGACCTGCTTGCCGTCCCTGTGGCATTTAAAATTGCAACTACACAGTACCAAGGGCTGTTTGCAAGGAGTGAAAATGCTTTACAAATTATATGAATGCAGAGAGGGAAGCCTGCTATGGGCAGTAAACCTCCACCTTTGCATTTGTTATGTACTGGTGCAAAGTGCAGTAGCACAAGGCCCCGTTCATTAAATGGGTAAGGGCCACAATGCGAACAGAAGTGGCACATTGCAAAATGGACAAAGGGCTAGTGTGAATGAACTCATAGGAACGCTGTTTGGCACCCCATCTCATGACCAGAGGTTTATCCTTGAGGAAGCTATTCTTCAAGGGCAAAATCCACATTTACAATGTTTACCAACTGACATTGGTAGTCAGTACACTTCCGATCTTTTGCAACCTCTATCGATCCATACACTTCCTTTTCTACAGCAGGAAAGAGTGACTGCCCATTTCCCATCACCTTTTTAAAGAATTTGCACCGACTCGCAATGTTCCCAGTTTCATGTCCATTTGTGGCTCGCGGTAATGTCAGGACACATACATTTTTTGTTTTTGCCTCTCAAAGCCTGCCCTTCTGCTCAGTGCCAGCTGTGCGAGAGAATAAAGGTTTGCATCATCCAATCCCTGGTCATTATTTATCCATAATTCACCAGCTGTGCATGTTTGGGCAGAATAAGACAACGTCCGATTGCCATGTGACTGCTATGTGAAGCGCCTATAAAACAAACTTTAAATGAAAGCGAGCGGTAATAGCATTGCAAATAGCAGAGTAATTTTTTTTTTCAGCAGTCCTTGGACGCAGGCCCTCTGTAAGGGATTATATTGCTTGAACTAAATAGAAAGATAGGCCTATCTGGCGAGCACAAAGCTCTGAGCTTTCCGCATTAGCCGGTTTTCAAAAGCATTCATTCTACCACACGTAATGTAGCAAGGTCAATGAAATACCACTGCGCTTACATAACAGTGTATTTACAGCACACTTGCAGCTACGGATGCAAGCCAAATATTGCATTCGTCAATCACGAACACAAATGTACCACAGAAAAAGTTTCCAGGCATGTTGAATGCGTCTGGTATTTTGTGAACGAATGCCAACGATCTAGTGCCAAAAAACAGAAAGTACTACAATTGCATAAGAAGCAGCCATTCGGTTGAATTTGAAAGAACATTGAATAGCTGTGTTGCGTGACATTTCAAATCTAGCGAGAATAAATATTCAAACTTCTGAAGCAAATCGTACACAGCTGACATTCAACTAGTTAACTGGCCTTTTTGGATCAGAAGAGATGTAAACAAAAATCTTCCCTGTAGGTAAGGCAAATGTGTTTTGCAGACGAAAAAAGGACCATTGAAACATTATTGAAAACAACATCGAGATTCAGAAACGTTGTGTCACAAATATCGATTACAGAAAATATTGTTTCCCTATATTTATAATGGTAAGTACAAAAATACCGATTTCAAAACTAATATCGTTAAAAACATACAAGATATTGTTTTTTAATGTATATGATTTAAAATAGTAAATCTTAAATATTTAATTATATACCATGGATATAATGTAAATTAAATAAATGTACATAATATTTAATCCTAAATATAAATGTATTCTTACATAGGCACACACATATGTGTGTGTCAGTTTATTACCTACTGGTGGTCGCCAGTAGGTAGTTATAGTTAGGACCTAGTTTCCATTGGAAATCTGCAACATTCTATTGGGAATAACTTTGGCGCTGTTTGTTGAATGTTCGCGAATTTCTCAAAGAAGATGGCCCGCTCCGCTCCGCTCCTTCCCTGAAAGTTTTGGGGAGATTCATCAAGTGGGGGCTGAGAAAAAAAGGGTTCCCAAAACGTGTTTTCCCCATGTTAATTTCCATAGGACGATTAGACACGGCTGCAGCCCGAACGGCTAAACGGAATTACAAGAAATTTGGCAAAATGGTAGAGTCTGATTCGCAGATCACGCTTTTGCTTAAATGGTGTAAATCCCTCCAGTAGTTCCTGGGAAAATCAAAAGGAAAAAAATATATATCTATAAGCGTGCACTGTGCGCACACCGTACGCGTACCGTATGTGTACGGTACGCGTACCTTCCCGTGCACGAGCTGCATGCTGATTGGCTGTCAACTGTCTGTCAACACTCCAAACCAGAAATTGTTGGCAGCCATCTTGTGCCTCGGTAGACTGAGGCACAAGAAAGCAGAAAAACAAACGTGTAGAACTCAAAAAGGGGGCAGGGTAGAAGCACCGTGAGCCCCTAGGCCTGCTCAGGGGGTCCCACAAGGACCCCCAAGGCCCCAAAAAATTATTATTTTTTTTTAAATATCGTGGGGTGCGCGTACCATACGCACACGTTACGCGTACGGTACACGTACAGTACGCGTACCTTCCACAGAAAGCTGCATGCTCATTGGCTGTCAACAATTCAAACCAGGAAGTGTTGGCAGTCATCTTGTGCTCGGTAGACCGAGGCACAAGAAAGCAGAAAAAAAAACAAGTAGAACACAAAAAGGGGGCAGGGTAGAAACACCCTGACCCCCTAGGCCTGCCCAGGTGGTCCCACAAGGACCCCCAAGGCCCCCCAAGGCCCAAAACATGTTTTTAAAAAACCTGGTCTGTTTTTTTTTTTAATTACCCCCCGGGGGGACCAAATCACACTGGCCCGGGGACCGTCGCCCACCGGGGCAAAGCAACGCAGCCCCCTGGTGCATACTGGAGGCTCCTGGTGGGCTAGTTGTCCCCCAGGGACCCCCAGTATCCAAGGGGAATTAGTTCCCCCTCTGCAAACGCGCCAGGGGGCTGCGTTGCAGAGAGGTGTAAAAAGGGTGTGGCCTCATTACACCTCTCTGAAATGCAGCCCCCTGGCGCATACTGGAGGTTCCAGGTGGGCTAGTTGGCCCCCAGGGAGCCCCAGTATGCAAGGGGAATTAGTTCCCCCTCTGCAAACAAGCCAGGGGGCTGCGTTGCAGAGAGGTGTAAAAAGGGGCATCGCCTCATTACACCTCTCTGCAATGCAGCCCCCTGGCGCATACTGGAGGTTTCAGGTGGCCTAGTTGGCCCCCAGGGACCCCTAGTATGCAAGGGGAATTAGTTCCCCCTCTGCAAACGCGCCCGGAGGCTGCGTTGCAGAGAGGTGTAAAAAAGGGTGTGGCCTCATAACACTTCTCTGCAATGCAGCCCCCTGGCGCATACTGGAGGTTCCAGGTGGGCTAGTTGGCCCCCAGGGACCCCCAGTATTCAAGGGGAATTAGTTCCCCCTCTGCAAACACGCCCGGGGGCTGTGTTGCAGAGAGGTGTAAAAAAGGGTGTGGCCTCATTACACCTCTCTGCAATGCAGCCCCCCGGCGCTTACTAGAGGTTCCAGGTGGTCTAGTTGGCCCCCAGAGACTCTCAGTTTGCAAGGGGAATTAGATCCCCCTCTGCAAACACGCCCGGGGGCTGCGTTGCAGAGAGGTGTAAAAACATTTTTTTTCAATTTATATTAAAAAGATGTAATGTAATTAAAAAAATAAAATATCTAAAAATAAATAATTTAAAATAATTTAGTAAATCAGTATAAAAAATATAACAATTAATACATTTAAAAATTATCATTTACAAAACCATTGAAATTCACTGAAAAAAAACATAGGTTTCAGCCACGTTATATTAAGGAATTACCATTTAAAAAACCTTTGAAATTCACTGAAAAAACCATAAGTTTCAGCCACGTTATAGTTAAAAATTAAGTGGAGAAGTGTGGCTCAGGGGTTAGAGGCGGCAGACCCGGAAGCTGAGATCGGCCCTTGACCAGGGTTCAATTCCCCGCCTCGGCGGGTCTTGGGCTAAAAAAAAATTCCACGGACTCGATAATTCTCGCTCCGGTGCCTTCTTGACTCATGGGTTCACACTCTGCGACTCTGGGCAATAGCTTGCTTAATCCCCACAACGGCCCCTCGTGGCGGGATGCCTGGCTTTCACCATGTGGATACCCTGCTGGGGTTATCTCACAGGGGAATAGCAGGACGGGTTCCCTAAGCAAGCGCCGGGAAACCCACTGCGGGTAGCTGTGCGCTATATAAGCTCAAATAAATTTACATTGCGGACGCGCGAGTTATAGTTAGCTGAACTAACTATAACGGGGGAATTTCAAAGGTTTTGTATGAGTAAAATGACCAGCTAACTATAACTGGTGTGAAACCTATGGTTTTTTCAGTTAATTTCAAAGGTTCTTAAAATGGTAATTCCTAACTATAACGTGTGTGAAACCTATGTTTTTTTCAGTGAATATATGCATATGTATAATGTAACACTATTATTAATTTTACATTATATTCTATGTAGGGGTTATTTAGGTTATTAATTTGTAGTGTAGTTCCTATTTTCCCAATAGGCCCTGCGCATTGGAATAACATAAACAGTAGTATCGACGTAGAAGTGCGGATCTTCCAGGCCTCTACTGACTATGCTAAACTTAATTGGGGTTGTTACCAACTAGCTCAGAGGTCACTGGAAACTTTCTTGACTGAAATAGGAAGTGATCAGCTTCCCTGGCACAGCCAAGAAGGGATTCAGTTTTCCAACAACCATGCAACATGACAACTTTGCTCCTCAGATCAAGAGTCAATCTAGGGTCGTGTGAAACAATAGACAGTTATTTTACTCAGTCAGTGGTTGTGCAGTTTACTTTCACAATATGTAGAGAATAGAGAGACGGGCGTTTTCAATAAAGGGTAACATTTATTGAACAGTCTTTCTTCTCGTACAAGAGAAATGAATTGCCACAATTGCAAGACTTGTTATTATAAAAAGTACGTACAGTAAGATAAGTATTGCGAAATAATACTGTAAAAGCATTGATATGGTTTCTTAGCCATACAATGGTTTAAAATGAATAAAACATATATACATTCATATATACATTAGGCTAAAATACTCAACTGGTGCTTCTAACTACGCCTACCCCAGTGTACCTGACCTAAGCCTAATACTTGGGAGGGGAGTAAGTAAGTAGCTTTAAGTTAAGTTGGTTTTGCCAAGGTTTGCTTCAAGAATTCTCTCTAAGGGTTTAGTCAACACCATGCCTCTGGAATAGAATGATGGAGGTCTGGTATCTCCTTCAGGGGGTCGATATCCCAGTCACCCGCAAGGGTAGACTAGAAACGCCGAAGCTGGATTTCTCTGCAGGAGAAAGACAGCGTCTCTTCTCAGTGCGTCGAGGAGGAGGAGGAGGGGCAGCGTCCGCGGGCAGCTTGCATCTGTTGGGCTCTTTGCAGGGGACGGCTGTTCAGCTCCTAAGTTCACCACACCATCGTTCGCTAGTTAGCAGCGATAGCAGTAGCGATAGCAGCTATGGTATCATCAGCATGACAGCTTCTTCAGCAGCAGCGAGATAGCTAGCAGCATCAGCTTCAGCGAAACAGCAACGAGACAGCGTTTGCTTAAGGCAACGTTGGTAATATTTATACCTGAAAGGTGCCTTGTTTGACGTAAGTTTTTGGACATAAGACGTCAATAAAGATGTCACTAGGAAGTGATCGTCTATCAGTGCTCATTAGAGTTCTATTACTAATCAAAACACAGCAAGCGGGGATTTCCTGGTTGCTGAGTTTTTATCTTGTTGAAGAACTCGGAGTGTTAATCTAGGAATCTCAGATAGTAACTTCTGCTATGTCATTGCACTAATTGTTTGCAAAGGAAGTGGCAGAGAAAGCGATTCTGAAATGTGGCTCTGTTCGTGTGAGGCCAGAGACGAGTTTCTGAATATTGCACTTGAACGGTTATGCCAATATAGGGAATAAATGGATTTATAGCCGAATAGGGGCATAAGGTCACAGTATTGATCAGGGTCCTAGATTAGAACGCGACACCCACTCCACGAATTCATGTCCATCAAAATACTAAAACTAGAGCAATAAGATGCATGTGTAATATTGCCCACCCCAAAATACATATATGCATTTGAAATAGGCGTATTTGTAATACGTGAAAATTTAGGTACTGTACGTTTTTGAAGCATAGAAATCATTCAAAAATTATAGCATATGAAATCAATGAACGATTATGCAAAAAGAATTACACATGAAATATCTCTGAAACAGAAGAAGGGCGAGATAATTTCATCACATATAAATGCATTGCAGTAAAATGTGCTAGAGGCTGGTGTAAAGTCATTATGTCTCTAGATGTATTTAGAAATAGAAGTTGAAGCTTCTGTTCTCTAAGAATAGTTTTTACTTTGAGCAAAGAATTTTTCGTGCCAAAAAAAAAGGTGAATAATAAAAAGTGTTCAATTCAAAAGAATTATTGCTTGAACGGGGAAATTAGAGTTCCAACGCTTTTAGCAGTTTTTGTTGTTCAAAACTGAAGGCCGAATTCAGAGTTCATGGGAACGCTGTGTGTCGGAATGCTTCTCTAAAGTTATTGTTTCTGTTCGGGTGAGAACATCATATCAGACAGGCTCTCAAAGAATTGGTCTACAAAATCAGGTGACAGTTCGACCAAATTCGATAGTGCTGTAACTTGGCAGGTGTGAGAATGATTGCTGTCATCAAAGGCTGGATCAGCAATGCTCACAGAAGGTCGTACCTGGGTGATGTTGCTTTTGTCACTCGCTCCACTGTTACCACCTAGTCGTAGCACAGGAGTCTCAACGAATGCCGTCATCAGGATTGGTAGCCGCTGGGGACAACACAATGCATGAGCCGTTATCGGACTTAGCAAAGTATCGATATCCATTGGTACTGCTGATGGAAGTGAAAGACAGATGTCCAACATGCACTCATCTCCGCATAGCATACATCGTAGTACAGGTAAGATGCAATTTTGCCATATCGGTCTGAATGAAAGGAACCAGGTCATGTTTAGATCTCTCAGCCTGGCCAATCCAAGGACTCTAGTTATTCTGTCACGGTAGCGAACTGCTAGGATTGTTTCTTCCATTCCCATAGGAGTCATGTCTGAGCTGTGGCTTGCCATAACAAAGCAGGAGGGTCAAAAATAAAATCCCTGCTACAAGTCCCAAAAATAGGGGTATGCCGCCAAAAACAGAGTGGACAAAATTTGGAACGATTCCCAGAATTGCTTGAAATGGTGTTAGCAGTCCCGTAAAATTCGTCTTAAATATGCCTGGGATGCCTGTGGCAATAGACATGTTAAGGAGTTGGCTCAACATTTCTACGAAATGCACGGGGCAATTTGTTGATAAAAGGTCATGAACCTCCGTAGCTGTCCTTGCAACTAGGAGATCATACGTCTTTTTTGATGACGTTTTGGGCACTGTTGTCTGCAAAAGCACAGACTTCATTTTGCTTAAAGTATCAATTTGTATAGAATAGAGATTCAGACGAGGCCAGATGGGAGCCTCTATGTCTCCAGGCCCGCTCCGGAACAATGCTTGCATACAGCATTTGACCATGGAAGTTACGCTTACGAGATAACTTTTCCCTGGGACAAGGTCACAACATCTGTGATCCGTTCCTAGAATGTAACTCCCATTCGCGAGTTGCATGAAGAAGGGCTCTATCTGCGTTGCAGGTGTGACAAGCTGGTGGCATGAAAGGTTGTTAGAATTACCTTCACAGGCTCCGTGTAAATTAATACCCTGGCACAAAAATATACCGCTTAGTGAACGTTTACAGTTTTCACCACTAAGAAATAAATTTTTGTCGCTGTCACTATAGCATGAATGTGTGTATGGTAATTTCCATGCTGATTTAACATATCCTTTACCCAATCGTTCATACTGGTCAGTAGGTATGTATTCAAGGCACTTTTTAAATCGGAAAGTTGTTATCGGAATAGTGATAATTCCGTGTATTATCCATTCAATGACAGGACTTTCCGACATTGTCAATGGTAATCTTTCAAGTTTTTCGATGCTCAGGATTGTATAGTCTGCTCCTTTCTGTGCCAAGCTGATTTGTTTATCAGTAAGGTCAAAAATGGAAAATAATGACGTTGTGTTGATTAAACGCCAAGGCACATAGCCTGAACGAAGATTTTGCAGCGTCCAACCTAATTGTACAATAGAACGTAATTGTGACTGGCCATGCTGTAACATTAGAAAGTCTCTGTCTATTATGTCAAAGGCAGAGGATACAATATTGTTCAACGAATATATTCTGGAGGACAGAGTCATTAACCCATTGTCCACTACAGAAAGTGATTTTTCCAAATTAATACGATCAATATCTCGTATTTTTTCAGCTGTTTCAATTTGTGTGACTTTCCAAGCCTCGTTGTACGCAGCATAGATGCTGGCCGCTATGAAACGTTTTTGATGCTGTTTTCGTGGTCCCATAATAAAATCGCGCAAATCAGCACCCTCTTTAAGTAAAGACAAGTGTTGCTTAATTTCAGCCAGTGTGGATGATCCTAGCCATTCTAGGCAGAGTTTCCCTACACTGTATGTTGTTACTATCCCTGGATGTTGTCTCTGGGAGTATCTAGGGTCTTGTCTGGTCATTTTTAACCCCTGTGTTTTATTCAGGAATCTATCTTGACAGTTGTTTGTGTCAGTAGGCCAGATTAACCACTTTTTCCAATCAGGATGTGTTCTGTTAAAATGTAAAATTTTTGCAACGTCTATCTCAATATCTGTTGTTGCATTATCAGGTATTGGCTTCGGAATAGACGGTGTGTTTAGGTCTTTGATCTTAGCTACGCCAAGACAGGATGTTTGGTGAATTGTGTCATTTAAAAACATCATTTGTTCTGGTATCATGCAGGTTCTGAATAGTGCTTCTAGGCCTTGTACCTGCCAATCTTTCGTACCCCAAATGGTTTTTGTTTCAATGTTATTTTTCCAATAATCAAAACCAAATGTCATCATTTTTTCATAAAATGCTTCTGAATATATTAATTTAGTGTTTGTCAGCATTGTTTTCATTCCTGTTTTATCTAACAGTTTGTAATAAAACGTTTCTGCATCACTGGTGTTAAACCCTGAGAAGTACTTGAATTTCTCAAAGAATGTTTTAGAACTGCTTTTAGGTGGTGTAGCACAATGTTCCCATTGATTATACTTAAAAACATTTCTAGGCTGTGCAGATTTATGCAAATAATGATCGCTTAATGTGTAAAACAGAACAACTGTTCATAACTGGATGAACCTTGTAAATAATCATGTTCTGTGAATCTAGCTGACATTACTAAATCAGACATCATGTCAATAATACTGTTAAAGTCCCAATCATCAGAGAATGTACTAGGTTTTACAAAGTCACTTAAGGAAACCTTCAGTTGATGAGGATACTTCAGGATCTCGACCGGACCATAGATCTCATAGTCAGTTTTCTCCCATACTACCCCACCGGGTATTGGAATGGCTGTGACATTTACTGTTGACAGTTCTCTTTTCTTCACGTGGGAAGATCTGTGTGGTTTGAGGACTAAGTTGATGTTCTGACTTGCTGTGTCCATTGTACTATATTTTCCCTCAATGAATTTTCACAAACAAAGTACCATGATGAGCCAAAGCAGGAGGAAAAGTACACCTATACCGAACCAGAACTCTAACCAAGGGGAAATAAGGTAGATTTCCTTCAGTTGATGAAAGAGTTCTGTTGCTTTTTCTTTAAAAGTCTTTTTTGGAAAGGGAAGACCACTCGGTCCCCCCGAACGCATGGGTGCCCCGATCCCCCCGGGAAACCATTTTGGGCGGGGGGCGTGGTTCGGCTGGTATGCCCAAAGTGGCGTAGCCGGAGCACACCCTTTCCCGCCCAGGAGGGTTTGTCCTAGACACCCGCCCGGAAGACCGCACCCAGTGGGCGTACCTGAGGAGGGTCCCCGCCCTCCCGCAGATGGATAAATAGAGCGGGAATCCGAAGAAGCGTCCTCTTGTTCCTGTGCTCTGAAGGCTGCACCACTCGTTGCTCGTGAGCCCTCTACGGAACAAGCGGCAATTTTGAGAGCTTGTAATCTTGTTGTTTTTCTTTCAGTACCAGGAGTGCGGAGGATCTGGGACCTCATCGATCGACGAGAGCAGATTACTAAAAAAGAAGCTATGGCCGGCAAGAAAGCAGGAAAACGCACCGAGCTGGAGAAAGTTCTCCGCACCTTGTCGAACCGGATGGCGATCATGGACCGCAAATTGGGTAAGGTGGATTCCATCGGTCGAGGTTTGGCCGAGGTCAAGAAACAGTTAGCTGCACAGAACAATCCCTCGGGCCGTCCGAAGAAGGTGATAGGCCTGGCCTTGCCGGGGGTCGGCCCTGAGGGTAGGGGAAAACATAGCAAGAGGAGGGCGGTTCCGGGGGATGATCAGGTCCCTGAGGGGGCCCCAGCTGCTCCCATCACGCCGGCGGACAGCCCGGTACCGATTCCGGATATAGGCTTACCAATTCCTGTGGTAATTACCCCGGTTAATGATGATCAAATGCCCCTAGAACTGGCCATCCAGTTAGCACCAGTGTTGCCCTGGCTCAAGAAGAAAGCAGGAGGGGCAGTGGCTGCGGGGGATCCGGCCGAGGAAGCTAGACTAATATTCGAGCAGTTACGGCAGTCGAGAGAAGCTGGGACAGTGAATGTTCCTTTTGTTCCCCCACAGGTGGTGCCAGGAGTACCTACGGTTAGCCGGGAAAAGACAGCAGACACGACGGTTGAACCCGGTAAGCACCCATTGCCAATGGTAAGGGAAGGTTCAGTGCCTTTAAGGC
Organism: Lissotriton vulgaris; assembly: GCF_964263255.1. Taxonomy (NCBI): domain Eukaryota; kingdom Metazoa; phylum Chordata; class Amphibia; order Caudata; family Salamandridae; genus Lissotriton; species Lissotriton vulgaris. The sequence goes on along the minus strand of NC_141696.1, from coordinate 1,140,180,305 downwards.
GCGAAAGGGTGGCCCAGCACATCCCAGCGGCCACAAAGGAGATGATATGGGGGGAAAAGTATGTGAATATGTTTTCATTGTTGACCGACCATCGTGAGATGGAATATGCAAAGACCCAGAAAGATTTATGGCACCCCAGTGTATGGCGGGCCAAGATGGCAGAATTTAGGATCGACAAGACCGTAGCAAACTGGGTGAAGGCCTTTTCGATATTTACGGCAGTAATGGGGGAACGGAAGCCGGAAGTGATGACCGAATTGTCCTGTTACCAGAATAGGATTATGAATTTTTATACCATGTATGCGGGGGATGAGTGGAAAGGCTATGACATGCAATTCCGAAAAGCTAAAGAGTTTGATGCAACTTTGACCTGGGACTGCCTCGACGCGGTTTCGTGGCACAAGCAGCTCTTGCCTGGTTCGGCGGGTACGTCCTCGCCGGGCGGGAGCGGGCCGGGGACAGTTCGCCAAAAGCCTGCGCTGCCCTTTCGAGCAGGCGCCGGTGGGGAAGTTCAGCCCAAGACCGGCGGAAATGGCGGTAAGCGGGGGATTTGTTGGGGCTTCAACAGAGGCAATTGTAACAGGCCCCAAGGAACATGTAGGTTCAGGCATGCGTGTGCGGGCTGTGGGAACTCCTCACACCCGGAGAGTAGCTGTAGATCAAAGAACGGTGGAACGGGAGGAAAAGGGGGGTCTAAGCAAGAGTGAGGTGATGCTTGGGAAACGATTGCCTTCACCTGTCGACATCATGGCTCTGAGTCCCTGGTTGAACAAATACCCTGATCATGTATCCGCCGGGGTTTTGAGGAATGTATTCCTATATGGCTTCAACATCCCGGCGGGAGATTTTCGGGGGGACTCCTTTTGTAAAAATCAGTTATCTGTCCGACACAACCCAGACGTAGCAGCAAAGAAGATTTCCAAAGAAGTCAGCTTGGGGCGGGTGGCAGGGCCTTTCCCATGCCCGCCGGTGGCGGATTTCGTATGTTCACCGCTAGGAGTGGTTCCAAAGAAAGATCCAGGGGAGTTTAGACTCATTCACAACCTGTCGGCTCCAAGGGGCTCCTCGGTGAATGAAGCCATTGATCCGGATGTTTGTTCGGTTCGGTACGCAAAGTTTGACGATGCCGTTACCCTATTGAGTCATCTGGGCCCCGGAGCACTGATGGCGAAATCAGACATCGAATCGGCATTCAGGTTGCTCCCGGTACACCCGCGGGACCAGCGCTTGCTAGGTTTTGCGTTCCAAGGGAGTTATTACATGGATAAATGCATGCCTATCGGTTGCTCCATTTCTTGTGCTTATTTTGAGATGTTCAGCTGTTTTTTAGAGTGGGCATTCACCGAGGCCACAGGGCATAGGCACGTAATGCACTATCTAGATGACTTCCTGTTCTTAGGACCGGCCGGCAATACGAAATGTGCACAGGCGCTGCAGGACTTCTGCATCCTTATGCAGGAGTTCGGAGTCCCATTGGCACCGGGTAAGACGGTTGGACCATCTACTTCACTGGATTTTCTGGGAATTGAGCTCGATTCTGTGGAAGGATGTTTCCGTTTACCAAAGGTGGCCAAGTTTAAGGCTTCTTTAACGCAATGCCTGGACAAGGTGAAAGTGACCCTGCACCAGTTACAGCAAACAGTGGGTCAGCTTAACTTTGCCTTAAGAGTGATACCGATGGCCCGCCCCTTCTCACGCTCTATTGCACAAGCTATGGTTGGCCTCAAGGAGGGACACCACCGTACAAGACTGTCGGCAGAGGTTCGCCAGGATATACGCATTTGGTTGGCATTTCTGGCGGACTTCAACGGTCGAGTAGTGTGGAACAAACCGCCAGCATCGTCAGACGAACTGGGTTTGTGGACCGATTCAGCTGGGAGCGTGGGATTTGGCGCCATCTTTGGTAACCAATGGTCAGCGCAAGTATGGCCAATGTGGTGGCACTCCAGCGGCCTGACAGGTAACATTGGGTTCTTGGAGCTGTTTCCCATTTGGGTTGCTCTGATGGCATGGCCAGACGACTTTAGGGACCGCTAAGTGGTGTTTTGGTCTGACAATATGACTGTGGTTGAGTGCATTAATCAGCAGGCAGCCCGCTGCAAGTGGATCTTGAGATTGTTAAAAGAGATTGTTTTACGGTGCATGAAATTGAATGTACAGTTCAGGGCAAAACATGTGCCGGGTGTACTGAATAATGCAGCTGATGCACTCTCTCGTTCACACATGCAGGCTTTCAGGGGCTATCTACCCACAGCGGACCTAGTGGCGGCACCGTTCCCTGAAGCGCTATGGCTATACGGTGCCCCGGATTACAAGACCTCGTGGCAGCCAGCCTAGCTCCCAGGACAAGGAAGGTTTACGAAGGAGCGTTTCGTTCCTACTGCACATTTTTGGGTCCGACAGGGAGACAGAGCTGGGGTCAGGAGGAATCCTTCCTGGGGTTCCTGGTAGCGCTGCATAGAGAAGGCCGATCAGCGGCAACGGCCAATAGACATAGGGCGGTCATTTTGTTCATGGCACAGCTACACGGCATAAGGGACCCGACGGGTTCCTTTTTAGTCAGGAAGGCGCTCCGCGGCTGGCAACGCCTCGAGGGTCGCAAACAAGACACGAGGTGCCCGATTGGCTTAGAAAGATTGTCTCTGCTCTTAGCAAAGCTGGATGAGATGTGCTCCTCCCCTTCTGAAGCAGTCCTGTTCCGGGCAGCTTTCGCCTTGGCATTCCATGGGGCTATGCGGGTAAGCAAACTCGTGGCGAGGAACAAGAAGGATATGGATGGAGGCTTGTGCAGGGATCACGTACAAATAAGGGGTGATTGATGCCAATCTCGATAGCCAGGTCCAAGACAGACCAGGGAGCTAGGGGAGATAGTGTTGTTGTGTAGCGCACACGAGGGTCCCCCACTTGTCCGATAAAGTGTTTAGAGGAATACTTGGCACAGAGGACGGCAACATGGGGAGGGAGCCTGCTTAGGCACAATGATGGCACCCCTCTGACGAGATTTCAGTTTCAGAAGGTGCTAGCACTTACAATCGCTGCCGCGGGCATGGACTCGTGCAATTTTGGGACCCACTCATTTAGGATAGGGGCTGCTACTGAGGCTACGGCCCAGGGTCAGGGTGCGGAGGAAGTGAAACAACTAGGCCGTTGGTCCTCGAATTGCTTCAAAAGGTATGTGCGATTGCACATGTTGTAAAGGCCAATTGACATGCAATCACGCTTCTTGTCTTTTGTTTGAATTACAGTTTCGCAAGCCTGTCACGCGGGGCGGAATTGGGAGTCGACCCAACATCAGGAGACCAGCGGTCGAGGATCACCGACTGGAGAGCGAATGGTATGGGTCGTGGGCCACTCATATGTGAGGCGCGCCGGGGACGTATTCAAGGCAGGTGACGCGATTCACGCATCTGGGGAATACGGGTACAGAGTGACCTTCCATGGGAAGGGTGGCCTCTGATTTGACCAATTTCAATCGTTTCTGGAGGGTCTTTTAGGGCGGCAAAGGTCACCGCCATCTGTAGTCATAGTACACCTGGGGGGCAATGACTTAGTGAAGCTGGGAAGACGAGTGTTATTAGAACACATTTTGTCGGCAGTTAGCTGGTTGGCTAAGAGACTCCCGGGGTGCACGATTGCCTGGTCCCACATGATCCCCAGGAAAATTTGGCGGGGGGTCTCTCAGTGTCAGCGTTGAACCACTCGGTGAAGAGGGTCAACAATAAAATTGGGAAATTGTTTCGCTCCGCGCAGTTGCATAGCATTCCCCATGGGTATATTCGGGGTGATCACATGTATCTGAATGATGGGGTTCACCTGTCCAGGGAGGGGAATGATTTACTCATAGGAGACTTCATAGCTTGGCTAAGGGGTTTGAGGAAGCATGACCTTTAGGAGGAGTGGGGGGGCCGGATAGTCGGTCAACTATCCGGCCTGTGGCGGTAAGGTCATGATCGGTGAGCAGTAATTTCAAGGTCCCTAGAGGGGGGCGCCACCCAGAATGGATGGGAGCGCCCGGGGGGAGGCGGCCATTGACCCCTTCCACGGGGAGGCGGCACCCACTAAGGATGGGTCGCCTAGGGGGAGATGGCCATAGGCCCCTCCCAGGGGGGAGACGGCTAGATGCCCCTCCTACAAATTTCCCGGGGACCGGATATCCGCTCCGGCGGAAGAGAGTGTGGGTATGGGGGGGAGTCCACGCTGTCCTTCCTACAGATACCTCACACGGGAACTCGGACGACCTTTAAGATGGTTTCGAGTGAAAGGGGGCCCCCACGACAAGGGAAGTTACAGTTGGCAATGAGGGTAAAGTCCTCTGCGCATGCGCCACTCACACCGTGAGGGCGGGATTTTGGTAGTAGGGATCTGACACCGGTTAAGACCTTGCTGTTGGCTTTTAATGCTAGAATGTACAATTTTAATTTGGAATGTATGCATTTTCAGGATGCTAGACTCGGCTAGGAAACCTTTGTATTAGAGATCTGTTAAGGTTAGCCAAAGAACATGTCTTCATCAAAATGTAATGAAAGTAAAATTGTACATAATTCATGAAACGTTTTAATTTAATGTTTTACATTTTTTTCATATTTTAATAAATACGGCCGGGGGGGTAACTCCCCCCCGCCTTCCAAAAGTTCAAACCTGTTTCTGTCTCCTCCCATTGGGAATTGGTGTTGGGACGGGGTGGCGGGCATCCCGGCCATATGGAAAGGGAAGACCACTCGGTCCCCCCGAACGTATGGATGGGTGCCCCGATCCCCCCGGGAAACCATTTTGGGCGCAGGGCGTGGTTCGGCTGGTATGCCCAAAGTGGCGTAGCCGGAGCATGCCCTTTCCCGCCCAGGAGGGGTTGTCCTAGACACCCGCCAGGAAGACCGCGCCCAGTGGGCGTACCTGAGGAGGGTGCCCGCCCTCCCGCAGACGTATAAATAGAGCGGGAATCCGAAGAAGCGTCCTCTTGTTCCTGTGCTCTGAAGGCTGCACCACTCGTTGCTCGTGAGCCCTCGACGGAACAAGCGGCAATTTTGACCCACCCACCAGCCCCTATTGCAATGTTTGTTTGAATAAAGTAAATTGTGGAGGATATCCGATTGTATTAAAGAGATGCAGTCACGTTTTTTCAGTTTTTATGTATGCCTTGGATTAAAGGATGTCATAGGCCTTTTTCCTTTGTAGATAAGTAAAGGAGTGTCTTATGCTTTAGGACTTTTTTCCCTTGTAGAAATGTAAAGTTGCTGACTCGTCAAGGCTGTGTCAGATTAGGCAAATTTTTTCTTCCCTTAGTAGGTAAAACAACTGTCGTATTTATTTTTTGGTCGGGCTGTAAGGTCATGATCGGTGAGCAGTAATTTCAAGGTCCCTAGAGGGGGGCGCCACCCAGAATGGATGGGAGCGCCCGGGGGGAGGCGGCCATTGGCCCCTTCCACGGGGAGGCGGCACCCACTAAGGATGGGTCGCCTAGGGGGAGATGGCCATAGGCCCCTCCCAGGGGGGAGACGGCTAGATGCCCCTCCTACGAATTTCCCGGGGGCCGGATATCCGCTCCGGCGGAAGAGAGTGTGGGGATGGAGGGGAGTCCACGCTGTCCTTCCTACAGATACCTCACATGGGAACTCGGACGACCTTTAAGATGGCGTCGAGTGAAAGGGGGCCCCCACGACAAGGGAAGTTACAGTTGGCAATGAGGGTAAAGTCCTCTGCGCATGCGCCACTCACACCGTGAGGGCGGGATTTTGGTAGTAGGGATCTGACACCGGTTAAGACCTTGCGGTTGGCCCTTAATGCTAGGATGTACAATTTTAATTTGGAATGTATGCATTTTCAGGATGCTAGACTCGGCTAGGAAACCTTTGTATTAGAGATCTGTTAAGGTTAGCCAAAGAACATGTCTTCATCAAAATGTAATGAAAGTAAAATTGTACATAATTCATGAAACGTTTTAATTTAATGTTTTAAATTTTGTTTCATATTTTAATAAATACAGTCGGGGGGGAACTCCCCCCCGCCTTCCAAAAGTTCAAACCTGTGTCTGTCTCCTCCCATTAGGAATTGGTGTTTGGAGGGGGTGGCGGGCATCCCGGCCATATGTTTCTGGCATCATTTCGGGGTTACTTTGATCCTCGGAAAAGTTGTCGAAGTCGATGAAATAACCAGAGGCAGTTCTGTCAATTGTTGGGATTGTTCTTTCAATCTGTCTTTCGGTAGCACTTTCTGATGCCACATTATTGTAGACTGGTGTTTCTTGACAAACTGTTTCAATCTGTGTCTCAAGAGGCACGAGTTCCATGGCATTATTGCATAGTCCTTCTCTGTGCACTGCAGGCTGATCGAATGTGATTAGTCTTTCAGTTTGAACCTCTTGGATTATTGCAAGTTTGGGTATTCTGTTGTTTCTTGGGAGTTCACTGGGCCTACTGTTGATTATAGGCCACATGCTTGTGGTTTTACCAGGTCGATAGATACAACTCTGTTCTCCTTTTTACCAGCAAGGGGCGGTAGTACTACTGATCTTGTTCCGGTGACTGCCAAGACAGGTACTGCTTTTCTGTAAGAAGGCCCAAATTCCTTCTTCACCGCGATTTTTTCTCTGACTAGATCCCCAATCTTTAGAATCCAGACAGGCTTTGCTGGGGCTGTTGCTTGTGGTGCCTCGTCAGTGGTATCTGGCTGTTGTTTTAACTTTATGTTGCTTAAGGATTTTCTTGTTTCATTCAAGTCCTGTAAAACAGCCAAACGATCTTTGATGTCAAAGTCTGTTTTATTATCTTGTACCACTGATACTTGACTATCTAAGTCCTGAATTCTCATTCTAATTCCGAACAATAGTTTGAATGGGCTGAAACCTTTTAGAGAATTTCTTGGCAAATTGTTAAGACTGGTTTGGACACTTATTAGATGTTTGACCCACCCAGCGCCTGAACCTGATACCTTCGCTGTTATAGATCGCTTTATGTCCCGTTTTTTTCTTTCTACCACACTATTCCCTTCGGGGTGTGACGGACAAGAATACCGCAACCCAATTCCCATGCTGGCCATGGCCTCCTTATAAGCTCGAGAGCTGAAAGCAGGACCCTGGTCAGAATGGAACGTGGCAATTGCGTATGTGCTGATAAAGACTCGCAGATCTTTTATAACCGTTCTAGCGTCAGCCGAGCGCTGGGGGCCACATTTTTTAAGCGTGTTTAGCCTTAATGATGTACAATGGGACGCGTTTCTCTTTTTTGATAGCGCGGATAGATTGCCTGATGCTTTCTATTAGGGCTTCTGACACTACACTGGCCGGTTCTTCACTGCGATCTCTGTTGCAGTCTTCACAGTTTTTTGCAAACTCATGAATGCCTTCACTCATTTCCGGCCACCAGTACTCAGATTCTAATTCTCTCAGAGAGTCCCTGATTGTTTGGTGTCTCAGACCCAATTCCATATGTGCTTCCTGTAATAGGAAGCCCCTCCGGTCCCTGTTTGGAATTACCCTATCCCCCACTCCAGGGATTCGAGCAAAATTACGTATGCATAATTGAGTGGATAGTTCACGGGCAGTGCTGCACAGTCGCCTTTTACAGTCATTTTTACTGCCAGCATGGTTTCTCCGTCTATGTATTTTTCTGCACGCTTTTTTGTGGCTACGGAAGCTGGTTTAGTTGCTTCCGCTGTGGCTGTGTTAGCCAATGGATTCCCTGCAACGTGAACGCCATCACGTTGAAGACTCTGTGCGTGTATCACGTGAGTCTTTTGTAGTTCTTTCTGTAAAAGAGCTACCTGTTTCCAGAGCAATTTATGCTTTATTGTGGCACCTGTGTCATCTTTGTAATCATTTTCAATCCAACTCTGCAGTTTATTATTGTAAGAGTTGACGCATAAATGAGAATCGCACACGATTAGTGTCGGGAATTCACGTTCTGCTTTTTCGAGCGCATCTTTAAAGATCTGATTTCAGCTCTCTGAGCCGAACAGGTTCTTACTGATTCAGTTTTTGTCACTTTCGGTCTGAATTTACCGCACAGCCAACGACCTTTAACAATCGCACAGGCTGCATCGTAGGATTTTTTCTCTACGTTGAAATGCTGTACAAATCTATCTGAGAGATTATACAGGCGTACTGTGGGAGAGGCAGAAGTTCGATTGGCAGAGGATATTCTTCTTCATATTCTAAATCATTCAGTTCTTCGAATTGCGGGGCGAAATAGTATTTCACATCATCCGCTCCAAGAGAATCTATACACGGTATCCATTTCGGATCCAGTGACACTGTAGGCAGGTTTACTGGGCTGAATTGCGCCTCGAAGGCGGATTCCGCTGTGAGGATATTAATCCTTTTGCCGTGTGCTAGTTCTCGTTCATTGGCTAATGCAATTTGCACTGCTTTCACAGTTCTTTCTGTGTGACTGAATGTTTTTTCTACTTGTGTGTACAAGTGAGATTTAATTGAAATTGGTACCTTTTCTCCCTCATTAGAGGTTAGGTACGTGAATCCGCATCCTCCTGGGATGACTTTGATTACAAGATCGCGTGTGTTGTCACGTATATCAAATTTTGTTTTAGCTAACATGTCTGTTTGCAGTGATCTCAAAATTTCTGTGTGTTTTTGAGTCCAATTGATTTGTTTAAAATCAGGTTTTATTAGTTCGTAGAGAGGTTTAACCCTCTCTGCGTAATTTAGAATGTATGTTCTTCCGAAATTCAGAAAACCTAGTATGGATTGTAAATTCTTCAGCGTTTTTGAAGCTTGGAGTACAGCGCACTTCTCTAAGAAGTTGTCCGGTAGGCTTTTTCCTTCACTTGATAATTCGTATCCTAAAAATAATACTGTCAGATGGGCAATTCGGGACTTTTTAAAGTTGAATTTGTAACCCTCTGCTGCGAACCCAAGTATAATGGTGTTCACTCTTTTCAAGTGAGTATCCAAGTCCTCATCTGTGAGATAGATATCATCTACGTAAGATAATGCCTCATCATCATATATTTGTAGTAACTCTGTTACTCTAGCTGAGAATAGTCCTGGGCTGTTCTTGAACCCCTGTGGGAGTCGACAGTAATTTTTCTGAGACCCCATTACGGAGAAAGCGGTCAAGTACCTGCTTTCTGGTGCAATGTTTTGACAAAAGAAACCATTAGATATGTCTAATGTCGTTTTATATTTTTTCCTAACTATGTTGTTCATTAGGGCTGCACTATGCGAGTTTTGTACTGCAAAAGTTTTGCAACATGCATTAAGGTGTCCGTAGTCCAAAACTAGACGATATGAATTGTCTGGCTTGGAGACAGGAAAGAAAGGATTGTTCATTTGAGAGGTGCATGTTTCAATCACCCCCTGGTATTCAAGTTGATCTAAGATCTCCCTGACTTGTTTTTAGCTTCTTGCTTAATGGGATACTGTCGTTGGGCAGTTGGTTCACTTTTTAATTGGATTTTGTGAGGAGGTGAGTCCTCATCCCATCCTACATGATTTTTATATAATGCCGGTGCCTGGGCTACCGCCCATTTCCTTGCATAAGTATATTTTTTGTGAATCGGAATGTGATTCGAGAAGGCAGGCATAATCATTTCTTCGCCACGAGGGCACTCCCTGACAAATTCTGGGGGGCCAATCTTTTTCAGCTAACAGAATATCATAGCCTTTTGAGAGTTTATCCCAAAAAAGACCCTTTATTTTCCTAGTCTTATCACCCTCTATACGCTATGTTATTTCGTATATTTTATGGGGCTCGCTAAGTCTGGTGTCGGCAGTTTCAACCTGAATGTATTCATTCGTGTCCACTGTCTCCAGATGACTCATCAAGATCTTGCGGGCTATACTGATTTCTGCTGCACTGTCTAACATTGTCTGTGCCCACTCCCCGTTTTTCAACTGTGTCCTCAGTATTCTCGGCATGGTTGATTACTCTAATACTGGCTACCTTCTTTTTTGGAAATTGAGATTTTTTACTCTAAGCAGGTTCCTTGTCTTTGGACTTGGTGTGCTCTCCTGGGTCTGACCGTCCTCTTCTTTTCGATTTCTGCGAAAAAGATCGAGAGGGGCGTGTATCAATACTTTGATATCTATCAGGTTTTTTCAAATTATCCCTATTTCTAAGGTTATAATCAAATCAAATCAAATCAAATAAGCTTTATTCAATTTATCAATAAATCATAAAAGCATGCAAATACAATTTATGCAGACAATTTAAGAACAGTTTTCATATGAACAAAGTTACAAAAATAGATAAAACATTTCTCCAAAAATTAAAATCTAGAGCAGTCAGCTAAGGTTATATCTTTTCTCAGAGGGCTCCCTCTGGGGAGACTGGTGTTCTCGAGTCGGAGTTCTTTCCCTCCGTCGAGGAGACCTTCCTCTGGACTGGAAAACTTTTTCCTTGGGAGTGGATTGTTTATTTCCATCCCAGCTCTTTTTAGGAGTATTTAAATTATTTTTAATAAATAATTTTCAGGGTTTTCGAGCAGTTGGGGCTTTACTCCTTTCCCACCCAAGCTGTCTCTACCTAATTCTTCATAGCATTTTTCTATGATTCTGGCAAGCTCAACTGGCTGATCTGTTATATCTGTTTCCTTTAACTTCTGGCGGATCGCCACAGATGCTGCTTCTCCTTTTATATTGGCTAATAATATAGCCGAGACCTGCTTGAAGTCTTTCAGTAATTTCATACCAAGAGTTAAAGCAGGTTCAGGACCGTATTCATTTTGAATCTGTCTTAGTACATCTGGTATTACCGCCATAGACGGAACACCATGTGTTTTTGTGTAAATGGAAGCAAAGACTGTACCCCAAGTGTCACAGTCCTCCACGTGTGGTGCGATTCCCATAGGAAGACAGATGGTCAAGATTCTGTGTTTCTCAACAGGGGTAGTATCCGGAAATACTGCCTCTATTTGAGTGATTTTCTGTGCTAACCAGAAAGGAATTTGTTCCCGTTTTATAGGTGTTTTACCAAGACATGATTGTATGTTCTGTGGTGTAATTTTTTTAGTGTTCCCCTGATGAGGGGTCAGCTGTGGTACATTAACAGCTGGTTGGACTGTTGCAGTCCGCATTACATATTGGACTAATTGCCTATGTATTTTAATAAGTGTTTTTAGCTGTACTAACAGCTCTTCTTTAGACATTTTTGCAATGTCCGGGTGTGGTGGGTAGCTGGCTAGAACCGGCCACGTTGCTCCTGGTCTACCTAGTGGACCGAGCCTGGTAATATGATCATTATGTTTTAGGGCGCCATTAAACCAGAGCAGGTGCTCTTGGAATTTTAGTGGGATTTCAGTCTCCTCGAAAGGAGCGTACTCATCCGGAGGTTTCTCTATTTTGTAATAGTGAAACTCTTTTGTTCTAGAGTTTGCCGCTTGAAAGTTTATCCATGAATAGAATACCTCTGTCTGCTGATATTCGTGTGCCTCTATCACAAAAATTACTGTACCACCTTGTGGTGTCAGTCCGTTTTCTATAAGTTTTAAAGTTATAGATTTTCTTAAATGTGCCGGGATGATTATCGCACCTGGTTCAGTAGTCCCGTCGGGACCCTGCTGAGTCGCATCTACTGCGGCATCAGTTCCGTTGTTTTCTACTGACATTTTATAAATGCAAGTTTTGCAGAGTAGGTCTCCAAGGAGACAAAGATTAGGTGCACAATATTTTGGAACACTGTATCCTTCAACGTTGAATAAACCAGAGCTTTACATAGGAATCTCTTCCTACTGAGTTCGGGCGGATTTCAACCTTTCACCCACTCCAGACGTCTATTGGAGTATTTACGGGAGAAAGGGGTCTGTGTGAAAAATGCACGACTGAGTTACTCTAACGTCTTGCGTTAGTTTATCGCCTTACCAAACGTTGGGCGCCATGTAGTGTAGTTCCTATTTTCCCAATAGGCCCTGCGCATTGGAATAACATAAACAGTAGTATCGACGTAGAAGTGCGGATCTTCCAGGCCTCTACTGACTATGCTAAACTTAATTGGGGTTGTTACCAACTAGCTCAGAGGTCACTGGAAATTTTCTTGACTGAAATAGGAAGTGATCAGCTTCCCTGGCACAGCCAAGAAGGGATTCAGTTTTCCAACAACCGTGCAACATGACAACTTTGCTCCTCAGATCAAGAGTCAATCTCTAGGGTCGTGTGAAACAATAGACAGTTATTTTACTCAGTCAGTGGTTGTGCAGTTTACTTTCACAATATGTAGAGAATAGAGAGACGGGCGTTTTCAATAAAGGGTAACATTTATTGAACAGTCTTTCTTCTCGTACAAGAGAAATGAATTGCCACAATTGCAAGACTTGTTATTATAAAAAGTACGTACAGTAAGATAAGTATTGCGAAATAATACTGTAAAAGCATTGATATGGTTTCTTAGCCATACAATGGTTTAAAATGAATAAAACATATATACATTCATATATACATTAGGCTAAAATACTCAACTGGTGCTTCTAACTACGCCTACCCCAGTGTACCTGACCTAAGCCTAATACTTGGGAGGGGAGTAAGTAAGTAGCTTTAAGTTAAGTTGGTTTTGCCAAGGTTTGCTTCAAGAATTCTCTCTAAGGGTTTAGTCAACACCATACCTCTGGAAGAGAATGATGGAGGTCTGGTATCTCCGTCAGGGGGTCGATATCCCAGTCACCCGCAAGGGTAGACTAGAAACGCCGGAGCTGGATTTCTCTGCAGGAGAAAGACAGCGTCTCTTCTCAGCGCGTAGAGGAGGAGGAGGAGGGGCAGCGTCTGCGGGCAGCTTGCATCTGCTGGGCTCTTTGCAGGGGACGGCTGTTCAGCTCCTAAGTTCACCACACCATTGTTCGCTAGTTAGCAGCGATAGCAGTAGCGATAGCAGCTATGGTATCATCAGCATGACAGCTTCTACAGCAGCAGCGAGATAGCTAGCAGCATCAGCTTCAGCGAAACAGCAACGAGACAGCGTTTGCTTAAGGCAACGTTGGTAATATTTATACCTGAAAGGTGCCTTGTTTGACGTAAGTTTTTGGACATAAGACGTCAATAAAGATGTCACTAGGAAGGAGTGTTAATCTAGGAATCTCAGATAGTAACTTCTGCTATGTCATTGCACTAATTGGTTGCAAAGGAAGTGGCAGAGAAAGCGATTCTGAAATGTGGCTCTGTTCGTGTGAGGCCAGAGACGAGTTTCTGAATATTGCACTTGAACGGTTATGCCAATATAGGGAATAAATGGATTTATAGCCGAATAGGGGCATAGGGTCACAGTATCGATCAGGGTCCTAGATTAGAACGCGACAAATTGAAAGCTACTACTATGAAAAGCATATATATATATATATATATATGTATATTCACTTAAAAAACCATAGGTTTCAGGCCTTATATAGTTAGGAATTAGAATTTAAAAAACCATTGAAATTGCTCCTATACAGTTAGTTGTACTAACTATATTTCGCGCACCAGCAATCCACTGCTGATGATGTCACATATTACATCATTCATGACATGGTCAGTGACATCACTGATGACATCACTGATGACATCACTGATGACATCTCACGGGGGTACGTGCATGGTACGCGTACCGTACGCGTACGGTGCGCGTACCCCGCAAATGTTTTAGAATAATTTTTATTTTTTTGCCCTTGGGAATGTTGACAGTCGACTGCCAGCCTCCTTCAACTAGGTGTAACAGAAGGTATATTAGAGTGTAAGGAAGTGCATTGTATTATCACATGAAGTATATCATCAGTGGTGTGATCATTGATGTTAAATGAGATGTCATCAGTGATGTCACCAGTGATGTCACTGACCATGTCATGAATGATGTACTATGTGACATCATCAGCATTGGATTGCGGATGCGCAAAATATATAGTTAGTGCAACTAACTATATGTCGAATTTCATTGGTTTTATATCAATAGAATGTCCAGCTAACTATATAGGAGGAATTTCAATGGTTTTTTATATGTTAATTCCTAACTATATAAGGGCTAAAACCTATGGTTTTTTCAGTGAATTTCCAAGGTTTTTTGAAGGCTAATGCCTAACTATATATAGTCTATAACCTATGGTTTTTTCAGTGAATATATATATATATATATATATATATATATATATATATATATATATATATATATATATATATATATATATATATATATATATATATATATATATACATACACACACACACAAAAGAGTTACCCCCTAGGACGAGCCACAAACAGGTAGGTTCAGTTCATCGTTTTATTTCTGGAAGCTGGTCCGGCCGCGAGGAGGTCCTGATGCCATTGCAGCGTTCCTTGACGCTTGTACTTCAAGCGCTGCTAAGGACCAAGGGGGCCTGAACCGCAGAAAGACTTGGCAGCGTGCAAGCAGTGCTTTTAACGCTTTTCAACCTAATGCAAATTATTTTCAACTATGAGGCAGAAGCGACGAGCCACTGGGTGAGAGAACAATATTGGAGTCTATGTGGGAGTATAATGGACTACCAGGACCACAATGCCAGTAGTTATGCCCACTGAGGAGGGACTCTTTACTTTAATAAATTGCGTTCTTCAATGTCCGCTTCTAGCCTCATTCCTACCAGTGAACAAGAGCTCAAGGGAGCTCGAAACGCGTATGGCCTGAAACGCGCGCAGCCTGTCACCACTGCTGCCACCTGCGGAGATTGTGCGTGTACCTCATGGTGTGTGACCCCCTCTTTTGGGCAACCTTTGCTTACGATGTTAAAGCGGCTGGTCCGGCCGTGAGGAGGTCCTGATGCCATTGGAGCATTCCTTGACGCTTGTACTTCAAGCGCTGCTAAGGACCATGGGGGCCTGAACCGCAGGAAGACTTGGCAGCATGCAAGCGGTGCTGTTAACGCTTTTCAACCTAATGGAAATTATTTTCAACTATGAGGCAGAAGCGACAAGCTACTGGGTGAGAGAACATTAATGGAGTCTGTGTGGCAGTATAATGGACTACCAGGACTACAATTCCAGTAGTTACGCCCACTGAGGCGGGACTCTTTACTTTAATAAATTACGTTCTTCAAAGCCTGCTTCTAGCCTCATTCCTGCCAGTGAACAAGAGCTCGAGGGAGCTCGAAGCACGTATGACCTGAAACACGCGCAGCCTGTCACCACTGCTGCCGCCTGCGGAGAGTGTGCGTGTATCTCATGGTGTGACCCCCTCTTTTGGGCAATCTTTGTTTACGATATATATATATATGATTGAAAGATTTAGAATGAGAGGATACACTGAAAAAACAATCAACAGGGCCAGAAGGATTGTGGCTGAAAGAAGCAGGGAAAGTCTGTTAATAGAAAAGGACAAAACAGTGGAAGATATGGAAAACTTGAAAACACGCTTCATCACAACATACAGCAGCCAAGCGTTTATGATTAAACGAAGTTTAAAGAAATTTTGGCCTGTCTTGCAAACAGATCCCGAGATTGCAGGATATGTGGAATCATACCCTCAGATAACTTTCAAAAAGACTAAGTCTTTAAAGGATGACTATGTAGTGCTGTAATCCCAGTAAAAGACAAACCAATGGGGATACAAGGATTTTTCCCTTGTAGAAACTGCAAAGCGTGTAAACATAGCAGGAATTGTAAAGAGGTTAAGCTTTCACCACACACAGAACCCTTTGTGATACAAGATCACACATCATGCAACACGGAGTTTGCAGTTTATGCTTTATTCTGTCCCTGTGATAAGGCCTATATTGGAAGTATGATACACAGAGCCAAAATCAGGATTTTGGAACATTTAAAGGCCATCAAGAACTGCGACAAAGCTTACCCCATGGCAAGGCACTTTCAGACAGAGCATAACCAGAACACAAACTTACTGAGATTCAATGTGTTAGACATGGTTAAACATGATGATAGAGGGGGAAACACAGTCCAAAAACTGCGGAGATTAGAATCCAGGCTGATTATTAAATATCAAACAACAGTACCGATCGGACATAATTGTGATGAGGAACTGGAAACTCATCTAGGCTAGGAATTGATAAATATGAATACAGAAACTTTAAGTCCAGGACTGTTAGCTGTGAATTTTGTGGTTAACAACAAGAAGCATTGGAGATGCTAAGAGGTTGATTTATAACAAATACAGAGGAGAGAATTCTGAGTATATTGTTAATGGCGTTTAACCTAATGTAATATTAAGAGATACCATGTAACATCGCTTTGAAAATGCAACACCAATTTTTTATCCACTCCAGTCTATAGGACAAGAATGATGAGTTTGTTTGTCTCACATCAGAAAAATAACTATGATAAGTTTTTTAAATTCACAGGGTGAAGTTGGAATATGTGTGGTAAATATAATTTTTGTCTATGTATTTCATAGATACTAATGAAGAATGGAAGAGGAATGAATTTTGATACATGTCAGCCGAGTATTAAGAGGACGAAAAGAGAGAAAATGTGGACTTAAAACTGACCGCGTGGAAATGAGAGAATTAAATCGTTGCCCAAGAAAACAAAGTGTATGCCCACTAGGGCAAAAAGATTTTCTATGGTTTAAAAAATTAAAACCAACCAGGGGTTGGTATAATTATGCGTCATAAAAAATACAGTGATGGTATTGTAAATACCCTTTTCATTGTAAAAGGGCAGTAATGTATCTGCTAAATGATGTATGAACTATACAATAGAAGAAGCTATGAATATAAGCCCACTAGGGCAGAATAACTCTAGGGCACTTAGATAAAAATCTGCCACAAGGACGAGCAGAGTAGCAATTACATAGAATGTGATTTGTGTTGACATTTCTTCCTAGGGGAGTATGGAAAATTAAAATATGTATATGCATATGTTATAATGGGTTAGAAAGCCTCAAATAGATAAAGCAACTTGAGGATGCTGTCATGTCCTTACTCGGTTAATCATTACCATTAGTATCTTTACACTGGTTATTTTTGCAGCACTAGTCTGCTTTCCATGTTTATGCACTTGAATGTCACATGTTTGTTTAAAAACCTATCGTGAGCACAATACTGTTACTCGTGAACAAGGGAGGTGAGCTCCTGAAACGCGTAGAGTTTATTGCCAGAAACCTGCATTAAAGCGTTTCCTCAAACAAGAAGTTGTTCGTGTGGTTTTGACTGAGAAGGAAAGTCAAAAGTCGACTTTATATATATATATATATATATATATATATATATATATATATATATATATATATATATATATATATATATATATATATATATATATATATATATATATATATATATATATATATATATCCAAACGGGTCCTCAGCAAGGCACTCAGAGCAACGTTCAGCCACGCTACCTTGAAGAAAAACTCCTGAAACGCGTAGAGTTTATTGCCAGTAACCTGCATTAAAGCGTTTCCTCAAACAAGAAGTTCTTCGTGTGTTTTTGACTGAGAAGGAAAGTCAAAAGTCGACTTTATATATATATATATATAATATATATATATATATATATATGAACCAAATAATCTTCAAATAACCACACTCCTGTCGTGGAAAACGAAGACACGGACCCAATGGCTGCAGTCAAGGAGATCTTTAATAAAAACCTCGCTGGTTACGCGTTTCGAGCACCAAGTGCCCTTGGTCACACACCGCGCACCAGGTCAGCTACAAATTTATACATTTTTTTAACCAGTGATGCTCCACCCATTCTCGTGGGTCACAAGGTGTAGACATAGAGAAAATACGTAATCAAATATAAAATACGTGCTCACCTCTATATACAATTGAACTGAATACCAGTGTTGGTGGCATTAAGAGAAATTATAACTGCATGAATGCAATATTATTGACTCATTAAACCATAACCATGTACAAAGAATATATATATATACAAGTACAAATATATTGTATATACACCCCTCCATCTTATATTGAAACTGGTCCATCAAATTCAAATCCATCTATAAGCATCTAGAAAAAAAATATATATATATATGTACAGACTATCTCATATACAATATCCAAATGTTATGTAAAAAAATATATATATATAAAAATCTATATATACCTATACATATAAACATTTTTATGTACTACAAAAATATATACTCTCTTCTTATTTACAAATTTACATTCATTACCTGTCAAATATGAAAATTTCATGGTATTGAGATGGACAAAAGGACCCATAGAAATACAAAGTTGTTAACTATGATTTGGAAAAAATGTGTGACATCAATATGTACATGTATCTATAGCATGGCAACACTGATATTGAATTGACCCACTAGTGATAAATCAAAATAAGATCTATATTGAAAAAATAGTGAAAGTGCGAAATCGTGAATTAAAAACAAATTGTTGGTTGACTTGAAATTCATTAGTCACCAAAATATTTTTGGGAATGGATAGAGAGATAATATTTACATGAAGGCAAAACCCCTCAAGATCAGTGTGATAAATGAATCCTTGCTGGACTCCCATTTGATGCCTAGTCGGCGCCATCTGGTATCAGTTGTTATTTTCAGAACGACCTTGAGGAGAAAAATATGGAGAAAACCTCATGAGAATATTATAATGGTTAAAGCTATAACAAATGGTGCAGATCTTCTGTGGTGTTGAGCCCATTTGGGTACTTACTGTCTAGTTCTATAATGTATTCGGTTTCTTTTTTACGTAGCAGTCTTTCTCTATCGCCTCCTCGCATGAGGGGCGCGACCACATCGATAACATAATAAGATAAGTTGGATAAATCATTATTATGTGTGGACTTGAAATGACGTGCTACTGGGTACGTGTTGTCATTGTTCACAATGGCACGTAAGTGTTGCAAGATCCTGGCGTGCACCTGTAGCTTGGTACTGCCCACATATCGTAGGCCACAGGTACACGTCAGGACATATATTGCAAACTCACTGTGACAGTTGAAGTACCCCCGGATGGCTTTCCTCCTAGAGCTAAAAGGTGTAAAATAATGGGATGTATTGACACCAAATTTACAAGCCCTACAGGAGGAACATTTAAAGAAACCTTTTTGTTTGAGCCAGGCATTGCCATTACTTAATTCAGGGCTATTTTTGACCAGACAGTTGTGCATGCTCGGAGCTTTTCTGTATGTTATCGTAGGGGCATTGGGGATGATATCACCCAAGACACTGTCTGTTCGAAGAACAGACCAGTGCTTTTTCACAATGGATCTTATCTGTTTTTCTTGACTACTGAATGCCAGTATGAGACGAGGGGCAGGATTGTCTGATTCCTGTTCTACAGTTTCACTAGTCAGAAGGGATTCCCGAGATTTAGCTCGGCATCTCCTGAGTGCATTATTAAGAACCTTATCATTGTACCCCCTGGCTCTCAGTCTATTCATTGTGATCTGTGCCTCTTGTTCAAAGGTTTCTGGAGTGCTGCTAATTCTCTTAACTCTGAGCAACTCTCCATAAGGAATATTGGTGATTACGTGTTGGGGATGCTTACTGCTAGCGTGTAATATACTGTTGCCAGCCGTTGGTTTACGATACAATGAAGTGGTAACAGTATTGTTGGCAATGGCAACATGTACATCTAGAAAGTCTGCTTTCTCTCTGCTGATGTGGGCCGTGAAGAACAGATTATCATTGTTCTGATTTAGAGCATCAACAAAAACTCTAGCGCTTTCCTCATCCCCCTCCCAAATACAAAACACATCATCAATAAACCGTTTCCAGTATTGAACCTTTTCAAAACCGGGAGTGTTGGTGAGACCGTGCTCCTCCCACCAGCCTACATGCAAGCATGCATAGCTGGGGGAGAAGCACGATCCCATCGCCACACCTCGTACTTGTCTCCATACATCTTTAGCAAACATGAAGTAATTGTTGTTCAAACACCAATGCACTAATTCACACAGCATCTTATTATGTGCATAATATTCACAATATCGGAAACCTAGATAATGAGTGATGGCGTTCAATCCTTTGGTGTGGTCTATAGAAGTGTATAAAGACTCAATATCCAAAGTTAAAATACACCACTCTTGGCGCCACTGGATGGAATTGAGTTTGGTGAGAAAGTCCCCCGTGTCTTTTACATAACTAGGCAGACCTTTAACAATGTCCTGCAGAAAAAAGTCTATATAATGTGAGATATTCTCCCCCACACTGTTTATAGCCGCTATGATGGGGCGGCCCGGGGTCGGAATTTTCTGCTTGTGGATTTTTGGGATCAGATACAATCTTGGTAGCACCGGATGTTCTCTGTGCAAGTAGTCAAATTCTGATTGAGAGATCAAATTGGTTCTTTTATAAGACAATAGCATTTTCTTCAAATTGTCTTTGGCTCGTTTATAGACCATCCCATTAGATCTTTCGTAGCAGGTAGGGTCATTTAACTGTCTCAAGGCCTCGACCACATACTCTTCCTTCTTCCATAAGACAATATTACCCCCCTTATCAGATTTGTTAATAACAACTTCCTGATTTTGACTAAGTTTCTTCATTAGAGTGTTATATTGTATGATCCTAGCATTGTTTTGATTGGATTTTGCCTGTATGGTACGGTTAAGTCTTTTTAAATCATCCGTCACGCACTCATGATAAATGTCAATTGCATCTTTAGGCATGACGGGTAAAAAGGTGCTTACCGGTTTGAAGGGACTCTCTCCAGCTCCTTTTTGGCAAATATCCACATTACTCAGTTCTCTTTGTGTGTTAAGAACACCATCCTCCACCGGTGACGAGGCCGCCGTATTGTCCAAATTGCACAGGGTGAGCAAGAGTCTAGCATCTCTCGCTGCTGGGGCTGCTGGAACTGTGGCTGTGGCTGTGGCAATGGCACTATTCTTTGCTGTCGTGCCCGCGGTACGTTCCCTATTTTTGGTTGCGTTTTTGGATGCAAAAAACTTTCTCAGTTTAAGCTTTCGAATAAACTTAAAAACATCCGCTCTTGTGCTGGTGTAATTAAACGAACTTTCTGGACAAAAGTTGAGTCCTAGAGCCAATAATTGCTCTTCTGCTGTGGTGAGGGTAACATCGGAAAGATTGGTAATGGTACAATCCTTTATTGCTTCTTCTTGTTGAACCATTGTTTCTTTTTCTTTTGCTGTTGAGGCTGCTGTTGCTTTCCTCCTTTTGCGTCTTGCGTGGCGTCTTGCGTTCCGCTTTTTGCGTTGTAGTTCTTTTTGTGCCTCGGACGCAAAGTTTGCAGCCGATCGTCTACTAAAAAATCCATCTCTTCACCGATTTCTAAAATTCTTCCCGGTTGTGTTTCTGTGTTACTAATCTCAGACAGAGACATGCTGGATGAGCTGGCCAGAGAGACTGTATCTGGATCTGAATTTTCCATCGCATCATCCTGTTGATTTGCTTTAGCCAAGTTGCTGCTAGTTCCCACTTTGGCAGTTTGTTTGCTCAGTTTGGCTTGTTTTGCTCGATCATACTTCCTGGCAAACGTGTAAATTTGTCCCGTCTCGTAGTCCTTCAAGTCCCTCGCGAACTTGTGCACTTTTCTAATCTTAATGCGCTCCTCGTGTTTGTTCAGTCTCTCACTTATTTCTTTGCGCATATTAGTGATTAGTAACTTGGTTTCCGGGTCTGTAACAGCATCCAGCTGCTCATTAATACCCTTAATGTCCTCCAGCAGTTTATCACGGTCAATGACCGCGTATTTAATCAATACTTTAACCAAGTTCATTGACGCATCCAAATTCAGCTCGCCCCACTCTTTTAGCATAGCTGGATTGGGGTCCTCGAAGCTGGGTGCCAGCATGATCCGCAGACCTCGCGGAACTCGTCCGGCCTCAACGTATTTGGTGAGAGACTTGTGCTCCCACCACTTCGTAATCTCCGATTTGGTTTTTTTCTCCAAAGTTTTCAGCAGCTGTTTGACATCCTGCTGCGCTTCATTGGGCTGACTGTTCGCCGCGTTAGCTGTTGAAATGTTTCTTCGTATATTGCTGAAGAGTGTTTCCGCGGCGTCCTCCCTCTCTCTCTCCAAGCTAGCTGACATAGTGCGACTGGAGAGGTTTTTGTTGTTATAAACTGTAACCCGGCGGCTCGCGCCGCTGCCGGTCTCTTGACTACACGCCAATTCTCGCCACCTACATATACATATATATATTACCTACTGGCGATAGCCAGTAGGTATATATAGTTAGGATTATTTGTCTATGGAACTTTTGAAAATTCTATGTCTAATAACTTTGGCGTTTGTGGATGGAATCGGCTGAAATGTTCAGGAAAATGGCACATTTTGTTTCTGAGCAGCCCCTGAAAATTTGGGGGGGTTTCGTCAGGGGGGGGCCGAGAAAAAAGGGGGGTCCCAAAACACGTTTTTCCCATGTTAATTTCCATAGGGCCTTTGGCCTCACTTTTAGCTCGAACGGCTGAATGGATTTGCACGAAACTTGGCAAAATTGTAGGGACTGTTAGCCCGATGTGCCTTTGCTAGGTCTCAATATATGTGCTCCAGTTGATTTTGAGAAATTAACGTTCAAAACAAGATATATATCTGTAACAGCGCTCCGGGCTGCGCTCCGGTCCGCTTACTTTTCGCGAAACGGAACTTTGCGATGCGAAGCTGATTGGCTCCCCGGTGTCTGTCAACATTCTAAACAGTCCGGAGCGGCCGCCATCTTATCTCTCGGTAGGATCGAGAGAGAAGAAGAGGTGAAAAACGAAGGGGGAATTTAATGAAAGGGGGCAAGGTATACCCCTCTTGACCCCCTAGGAATGTTGTTGGGGTTATTAAAGGGTCCTGTGGGGAAAATAAAAAAAAAATTATTTTTCACGGTAGAAGCGCTTCACGGGCCGCGAACTGGGCCGCAAACTGGTAGCGAAACGGGAATTCGCCATTTTGTGCTTCGTTTTAATTAAATTACTAGGTATAAGGGGGTGCGGGAGACGTATCCTAATCCCCTATGTTTTCTGAGGGTGGCTGAGGAGGCTCATATATGTTGATACATCTCTTCCAGCGGCTGTGCGTGAGCTTTTTTTTTTTTTGCTGCGTGACGTCTGTTAACGTTCGATTCGATGGAAATCAGGAAGTGTTGACCGCCAATTTGTCAGTGCGATAAAATATTTTGTTATAAATGAATCCTTATTGATAAACATTGTCTGCGCCATCTTGCCTTTTTTCCAATGCCACAATTTTGTCGTGCACGGCAGCCATTTTAGATGCCAGGCCGGTCCCAGGCTATCACCTAGCCCTGCGGATGTAGTTTATGGCCCCAGCTGTAGAGAATCCAGACATGCCAACCCTACCGATTCAGGCGTGAGACTACTGATTTCAGTGCTAGTCTCCCGCCTCCCGATTTCTGCAAGCAAAAACCCGGGGGCATATTACCAACAACTAGCGATAATTTTTGTCTCTAACTTGTTTAGAGACAAAAATTATCGCCGCACATCGGCGATTTTTATCGCAGATAAACCTTGCTATTAGCAAATGCGAAAAAAAACGGCCGCAATGAATGAATATCGCTGAAAAGTCAGCGATATTCATGCATTATCGAGCAAATGCTCTTAGCCATGTTATCCACCTCCCATTGGATAACATGGCTAAGAACTGCTCAGGTCAGGTGTTAGCTTTTGGAGATATTCGCGCTTAGCGCGAATATCTCCAAAAGTTGGTAATAGGAGATAGCGATGTTAGGGACTGTTTCCAGTCGCTAACATCTTGGCACGCCCACTTTGCATGTCATTAGTGATAAATATCACTGACATGCAAAGCGGGGCCCAAGATGGTCGCTATCTCCTTTTAGCTGTCACTAACTGGTGTTAGCGACAGCTTGGTAATAGGGAGATAATTTTATCTCCGCTTTCTTGGCTTTTAAAGCCAAAAAAGCGGAGATAAACTTCCTTGATAATATGCCCCACGATTCCTCGGGGGTTTCAGCTGACAAGGCTTGGTATTGTGTTACGTGGTAATTCTTCCAGGAAACGTCAGAGGGTCGATGCAGGGGTTCTAGAAGGGGTGATAAACCATTTAAGCCTCATGAACAAGCGCATGGTCTTTTAAAGATCTGTGAAGTACTCGGGGCGGCGGTGTGTGTGTGTCCTCTTTCAGGAGCGGGCGGGGGGGGGGGCACTGCCAGCAACTTGCCAGGCCAGGCAGTGTTCAACACTTGCATCACCCTTTCTCTGCCTGCTATTGCGCTCCATGCTTCGGAAAGGTAAGAAAAAGAACGTGCATTTGAGTTTGAAATGTCCGATCCTGTAGCAGTACACTTGCAAAGCCCACACATGACAATAACCCGATTCAAGGCCCCATTCACCCGATTTTTTTAAAATATATAGCACTCCAACAAAGTAGGATTATAAAACTTTATTAACTTTTAAATATAACGAACGGAACAAAAACTGTAACAAACATTTAAACATTTTTGACAAAAAAAAGCAACAATGGTCAGAAGCTGTCTTTTGTGCGAATAGTCCCAAGGCAGCACAACGTGCTGAGTTCTGGACGGCACCCAGGTGATGTCACCTGGGTGCCGCACTGGTTTTTGGTTTCCTACAATGCAGCTCAGAAAAACAGCGTGGGGCGTCCCGGGTGGTGCGGGGGGAGGCCTCGTCAGTAGCGGTCTGTTGTGCGAATAGTCCCAAGGCAGCAGAACGCGCTGAGATGTGGATGGCACCCAGGTGATGTCCAGTAAACTGCCGCACTGGTTTTGGTATCCTACAATGCTGCTCCGAAAATTGGCGTGGGGCGGCCCGGGGGGGGGGGGGAGTGGGGGAGGCGGCGTGAACGGGCCTCCCCAGGTGGCAGCCATCCAGCTGAGTTGCGCCCGCTCTTGCGGCTACAGCGTCTCGCTCACCATGTAGTTGAGTTGCTCCCACTCTTGCAGTGCAGCGATAGGCGGCTGCCACAGGACTCTTAAAATGGCGGCCGGCTCTTCGGTTTTGGGCCTGGTCCACTAAAATGGCCCTGGGACACCTTGGAACTCGGACGCTTGCCTGCTAGGGCTTGGGCTCCATTCTCGAAAGCGTCCCCTCAGCCGTGAAGATTCTACAAAAGTCTTGGGGGCCCTCGACTCCTGCAGGCTTCCGGTGGGGAGCGGCTATTTTAGCGAGGTCAAAAAGAGATCCAATTAGTGGCCTACTGATTTTGCTCGATTACTTTTATTTTTTTACACGATTTTTCATGATTTTTCACTATCTGCAAAGACTAAACAGAGTATTGCGACTTTGTGCTTGTTTGTAAATAGAGAATGAACCAAAGAGAATCAATTGTAAAACAGTAAATGCTTGGATAACAATCAATCAAATGGAGAGACAAGCAGGCATGACGGATTACAACGGGGGTAAAGGCCTGCGTTAACTACTCTTCACTATCTGCAAAGAGAGAGTACTACTAAGAGAAAAGAGGGGAGGGGGCAGCGTTCAAAGCACATCAGCGTGCATAAACACGAAAAAGTTTTTACCTATCACGTACTTGACATTTTACAGCTTTTGATATTTGCTATTAAAAAACCAATGAAATTCACTGAAAAAACCATTGGTTATAGGCCATATATAGTTAGGAATTTGCATTTACAAAACCTTGAAAATTCACTGAAAAAACCATTGGTTATAGACCATATATAGTTAGGAATTAGCCTTTTCAAAACCTTATTTTACTCACACAAAACCATTGAAATTTCATATATAGTTAGTTCCACTAACTATATATCGCGCACCCGCAATCCACTGCTGATGATGTCACATATTACATCATTCATGACATGGTTAGTGACATCACTGATGACATCACTGATGACATCTCAAGTACTGGGTACTACATCGACCACAGTGCTTTGCTGTCACCACGCCCGTAATGGGCAGGGCTAATTGACTTTTGCAGGATGCTGCGCATAAAACCTTGCTGCTTACCTATCCCACCCACCAGCACCTGGCCATGACTAAGGGAGAACACTTTCCAGAAACGCGTAGGCGAAGGGTGCCACTCATTTCTCGAGGAGACATCGAGCTCTGCTGCTGCTGTGCTGCCAATAAAGGGAAGAAACGAACGGAGCGTGGGTGTTCTCAATTGCAGAGCGCAACAGTTAGAATATATATATATATATATATATATATATATATATATATATATATATATATATAAATATATACATATATATATATATATATACATATATATATACATATATATATATATATATGGTAACAGCCTGAAATGGGCACTGAAGATTCCAACTATGGATGAAACGCGTCTGCCTAGCGTTTCAGGGACCCTTTAATTTGTCAGCGCTTTTACATCATTAATAGCAACCTTTGTTCCCCCGGAGCTGTGCCACACTTCCTTCTTCCTGCTGGTAGGAGAGAGACTGTTTTGAATATATATATATATATATATATATATATATATATATATATATATATATATATATATATATATATATATATATATATATATATATATATATTACCCACTGGTGGTCGGCAGTAGGTAGGTAGTTATAGTTATATAGTTAGGACCTAGTTTCCATAGGAAGAATGTTTTTTCTTTTCCCAATAACTTTGGTGCCGGTTGATAAAACTTTGTGACATTTTCAAAAAAGTGGCCAGCTCAGGTCAGCTTCTGTCTTGAAAGTTTCAGGGTGATTCGTCAAGCGGGGGCTGAGAAAATAGGGGGGGTCCCAAAATGCGTTTTCTCCGTGTTAATTTCCATAGAAAACGTTAAACAAAGCTACAGCCCAAACTACTGAAAGGAATCACACCAAATTTGGCAAGAAGGTAGTCTTGGTTCAGATAGAGCCGTATTTTTAAATGGTGTAAATCCGTTCAGTAGTTCCAGAGAAATTTGAAAAAGAATGGGTTTGATATCTGTCCTCCATAGGAAACTTTAGACAAAGCTACAGCCCAAACTGCTGAACGGAATGACACCAAATTTGGCATGAAAGTAGGCCTTGCTTCAGGAAGAGCCGTTTTTGTTAAATGGTGTTAATCTGTTCAGTAGTTGCTGAGAAACTAGAAAAATATCAATATCTGAGCACCGAGGAGGGTTCGCACACCCTCCCGGGCACGAGCTTCACTCTGATCGGCAGCCAACACTCCAAACCAGGAAGTGTTGGCAGCCATTTTGTGACTCGGTTACCGAGTCAGAATATAACTGTGGAAAAAAGGATAAAATACAAGAATAGGAGCAGGGTAGGAACAACCTGACCACTCGGCCTGCCCCGGGGGTTCCACAAGGAACCCCAGGGCCCTCCTAATTTTTTTAATTAAAAATATTGAAGTCACGCTGGGTGCAAGCATCCTGAGGTGAAAATAAAAATAACCAAGCGCAGGTTCACACGCTTTGTTTTTCAAAGACTCCCGGGTGGGCCAGGTCTCCGGGGCACTCAGTAAATAATTTGTGGGGGCCCGCAGGGGCTACCCACAGACCCGGGTACCAACACCTCCCCGAGCCTGAAATGAAAAAAATGTGCTGGTGGTCCCAAATTTCACACACTGACTCAGGGAATACCACCTCCCCAGGGCTTTGATAATTTACTGCAGTTTGGCACATGTCCTCCCCTCAGCAACGCAGCCCCCTTCCTGGAGCCCATAGTGGCCCTGGGGACTGCCACCACCCAGGGCCAGCTCCTGCAGTGTCCCAGGGTGACCACCTCTGGGACACTGCTGTTGGGTTGCCCACACCCGGGATCCTGTTGTTTGCTATGGCAGGGCAGGAGCACAGCTCCCGCTCTGTCATACCAAACTCTGCTTTGCTTCATTGAAGTTAGAGCAGGGAAACCTGCTCTTGATTTAATTAAGAAAAGCAGGATTGCTTTTGGGCAATGAAAAGATGTCTGTAGCTAAAGTAGTCAGTTGGTAGAATGAGTTATTTAAAATGGTGGACAAGATGCTGTTTTTAAGAAAGTAGAGAGTTGATTGTCTTATTAAGAACTTTGTAAATTCAAAATGAGGTGCATTTTACTTTCTTTAAAAAACATGGTTCTTATTGGTTAGTAAAACATGTTTGAAAGGTATAGTAGAAAGGATAAGGTCATATTTTGCAAAGTCAACCACACCTGCTGTTTGCATTTGCAACACTGTGTGGTGAACTTGAAAATATGGTGAACTTGTGACCTGTTAGCTCAGTTGAATGTTTCATGAACTGTTACTAAAGAAACTGGCATTGAGCAGAATAGGGGTAGAAGTCAGTTGCTAAGGGTTATTATATGTAACCAATAGATGTGCTCCCGCCTGATAATGCAGACAAAGGAGCTTTCAACCCTAATGTTACTTTGCCATCTGCTTGCATTCAAGTAATGTGATGTGGCTTGTAGGGGATGGGGTGTGTTGTGTGCTACTTTGGAATTCATATTTGACATGTCTTGCATGTGGCAAATTTGTGGCATCACTGTGTGTTACGTTACCTCACAACTGCTCCTCCCTCCCTCCGAGCCTATTTATTTATGTGGGCTGCATGGTTGTATCACTTGCACTCCTAAGGCACATCATTGTCATGCTTTTTTGTGCATGTCCACAAGCCTGACAATGACACACTGATGTTGGCCGTTGAACTATCACTCCTGTAATTCGAATCTCAACTGAAATTCTGGATCCAACACAGATGCCTACCTTTTACTTCACTGGTACGCTATTGTCCACATCCCCACAAGCCCCTCTCATAATTATCATGTTTTTCCTTCTATCCGCAATTACATCCCTTTCCCCTTCTCTGTTCCCAGAAACACAGGCCTGATGAGACCCCGTGTCTAGAGACGGTTGAAACGTTGTCGACACTTTACAAAAGAGAGAGCCTGAAGGGAATTATTATTCTTAATTGTATTAAGCTCAAATTTTTACCTTTACTAATAACCTGTTTCCCAGCTTTCTTCAATATATCACACAGTCCTCACTAAAATAGGTTATGGTCACTTCACTGGGGTTCACAATACCACTCCATATCGGTAAATATTTCAGTATCTTATGTTTGAGGAAATACGTCTGTGATACAGACTATAAATGCAAAATAAATGTACCGACTTCTGCTGAAGTTAGGTACACCTTGATTTAAAGGTTTGTAGGCTTTGTCAAATACATATGTGTGTATAGAGAATTGGTACGAATAATACTGTGACTCAATGGAGGGTCATGAATGAATAAGATTAATTCTGACTGCGATTTAATCAGAGCAACTACTTCAGTTGCAGATTGTGTACTGATCAAGATAAATATGTTCCTTGTCTGGCTGGGTCCTCCGACTCGTCCTTCACCTCCGACACGATGGGCATTCAAGGCATGCAATGTTGTAGCTGTCAGGGTGCTGTGGTTAGTTACTTCTCCTTCTGGAGCTCATGTCGAATACAGCTTGTGAAAACCACGCTGGCCCAGTAGTTCTTTGCAAAGAGGGAGTCTTTGAAGCAGAGACAGCTATTCTCTGTGTAATATATTGCATCAGGATCCCAGGGGTACAACCATCCACAGGAGCGGCGCAACACCAGGAAAGAGACTCCGCAGGCAAAGTTGAAAGTTAATGATGATTTATTCTAGCATCAAATGTCCAAATTTCGGCTGCCCGACATGTGGCCTTGACCACATAGCGCTGTAATGATATGTGAGTGATATATATACAGGTGTAAGTGGCAGTGTTTTTACTATGTTCTTCATAGTGACTGGACTGTTTTGCAACGTGTGGCGACTGTGAGTAAGACGCTGTAAAATGACTGGATGACATCACAAAGTTTACTACAATGAGTAAAGCCAGAGTAAACAGTATATATATATATATATATATATATATATATATATATATATATATATATATATATATATATACATATATATAACATATTGGCGGCCGCCAGTAGGTAGTTGTAGTTAGGAACCTTGTTTATATTCAAAAAGTGTTTTTTCTTTTGCGCTGTTGGACGAATGTTAGCAACATTTTAAAAACTAATGGGACGCTACGGTCAGCTCCTGCATTGAAAGTTTTAGGGTAATTTGTCAAGCGGGGGCTGAGAAGAAGGGGTTGTCCCAAAACGCGTTTTCTCTATGTTAATTTCCATAGGAAACATCAGCCGTGGCTACAGCCCGAACTGCTGAACGTAATTTCAAAACAATTTGGCGAAAGGGTAGCGCTTGGTTCAGAAAAGCACTCTTTTCGTTAAATGGTGTAACTCAGTTCAGTAGTTCTTGAGAAATTTGTACTTAAAAAAGCTATTGATGATCGCGGTGAATCCGTGAACCCTCCCGATCTTGAGCCTGACTCTAATTGGCTGCCAACACTTCAAACCAGGAAGTGTTGACAGCCATCTTACGACTCAGTTATTCCAAGTCACAAGAAAAAAGGTGAAAGAAGTATTTGGAGGTGGTAGTGCTACCTCACTGATGCAATTTTAATGATATGCAGGGTGCATGCGCCCCCCAGCCCCCGGGAGTACTACCTCTGCAGGGCTTTTCATTAAAAAAAGGCATACAGGGCTCCTGCCGGCCCTCATGCTCCCCTGGGTACCACCACATCCCTGTGGCAGTCACCAATTATGGGTGGGAGGGCTTCACAGACCCCACCAACTCCGGCGACTGCCACCTCTCCGGGGTTTTAAAAAGTTTAATAAAGTGTGGGGGTGCTTGTGTGCTTGTGCCCCCACACTGCCCCGGGGACCACCACCGCCCCAGGACTTTTATCTTTAAAGGCTGAGGGTGCCTCGTGCACCCCCGCTGCCCCAGGGACCTCCACACCCTGGGTCCTGGCTCCAGCAATGTCAAAGGGTACCCACCCCCGGAACATTGTGGTTTGCTATGGCAGGGCGGGAGCACTGCTCCTGCCCTGCTATAGAAAACTTTTGCTTCGCTTCATGGGAGCAAGAGCAGGAAAACTGCTTTTGCTTCAAGGAAGGGCAGCAAAGGGAGCTGATTGTCAGCAGTTCCCTTTGCTCAAAAGCAATGCTGGCTTCCACAGAAGGTGGGCAGCCAGCAGGGACTGCCGGGCATTCGGGCTCCCCCCTGTTGTCCCCAGCTTGAGGCCAAGCCCCAGGGATGGGGTCCCTGGGGCTTAAAATGGCCAGTGAAAGAGGCCACTCGCCTCCCCTCCCTTTAAAAAATAAATTGAATGGACGGGCCTTGGGGGATGGGGTCCCCAGGGCTGAAATCAGCCTGGGAGGGGAGCCGGGTGGCCCCTCTCACTAAAAATGAATAAAAAATAAATGGCCAAGCCCCGGGGATGGGATGCCTGGGACCAAAAATGGCCTGGGGAGTCGGCCACTCGGCCCCCCTCCCTACAAACAAAAAGGAGAAAATGTCTAGGCCCGGGTATGGGGATCACTGGGGCCAAAATCAGCTCTATAGACCCTCTCCCCTTTTAAAATAAAAAATTAAACAAACACCCAGCCCTAGGGGATTGGGTGCCGGGCCTGAAATCATTCTCAAGAGGTGCGCGCTCCCCTTACTTTTTTAAGTGGCTCAGGCCCAGGAGGATAGGATCCCCAGGGCCCAAAAGAGTCAAGGGAAGGGGGGCCATACAGCCCCCCTTCCTGAAATAAAAAGAAAAAAGAAAACAGCAACTTGCTGGATGTCCCAACCCCTTCCAGGACGACTCTCCAAAGTGGCCTCCTGGCACGATGGCACCCTCAGGAGGCCAAGGGGACTTCATCCCCCAACCAAGTGAATGCCAGGAGGCAGTGGTGGAGAAAGGGGCAAGCCTGTGTCTATCTCTCAGCAATCCCACTGTGTGGGGCTTACTGAAGGTAAAAGTTAGGCTAATTGGCCCCTAAGGACCCTAGCAGCACAGGGGACTTCAATCTCTTTGCTGCTGCCTAAGTTGCACTGGCTGCCGATGGCGAAAATAATTCATTTTAAGTCTCTATGTGTGGGCCATAAAATCTTGACTTGTCAAGGTCCGCAGATTTTAGCGGATCTGCTGGTTCAATATATACCGAGCCCCCCTCTGCAATCAGCCAATTCAGGCTTGGTTTGTACTCCCCGTTTTCACAGAGCCAGAGCAGGCAGTCGCTCTTTTAAAGTTCAGGCGTCACACCTTTGGAATTCTCTTCCAAATCCCATTAGAGGACTCCAGAACCATCTGGCTTTTCGAAAGGCTTTAAAGACCTGGCTCTTTCCAGCCTAGGCTCTCTTCGAGTGATCTCAGCCTTTGCTTAGATAGCGCTGGGACGTCCCGTCACTGGGGCAGCTATGTGCTTTATAAAACTTTAAATAAATAAATCCCCATCCATGAGCGCACCAGGGAGTGTGTTTGCAGGGTGGTGGGCGGAGGGGTTTTGGCCTGCAATGAGAACTGAACTTAGGAATCCTGCTTTATGGGACTTCCTGGAGGTAATCGGAGGGGTAGTTGGTCCCCAATGTTGTTCTTGGGGTCCACCTACCCCTGCTGTTACCTCCAGTAAGTCCCACACAGTGGGATCGCTAAGAAGCTTCGGTGGCCATTTCCTTTTCTCCACCCCGCTGCAGAAGTGCCTCCTGGCACACTACTGGTTGGGGGATGAAATCCACTTCACTTCTGAGGGACTTTGGAGCCAAGAAGCCCTTTGCAGTGTAGTTCCTATATTTCCAATAGGTTCTGCGCATTGGAATAATATATCCTATAGATGTGACGTAGGACTTAAGTCGACTAGGTCTCTATCGAATATATTAGACTTAATTGTGAGTGCCAGCTAGCTCAGAGGTCACTAGAAACTTTCTTGAATACACAAGAAGGGATTCGTTTCTGACAACCGCATAAAATAACAACTTTGTTCCCCAAAGAATAAAACTGATCTTCACAGTTCTTGGAAACAATAGATAGACATTTTAGTCAGTCAATCATGCATACTTCGTTTCATCAGAGGTGCAAAGAAATAGAGAGACGGGCCTTTCCAATAAAAGTATTTATTGAACAGTCTTCTTTCTCATGCAGAAACAATGAACTGCTACAATCATAATACTAGCTGTAAAGTATAATGCGCACAGCAAGAAGAGTATTATGAAATAATACTGTAAAACCATGGTATGGTTTCTAAGACATAAAATGCTTACATAAATAACAAAGACTAAAAGTACTCAACTGGTGTTTCTAAAATACGACTACCCCGATGTATCTAACCATAGTCTAGTACGAGGGAAGAAGTATGTATGTGTTTAGTGTCTTTGCCAAGAATCTATCCAAGATTTCTCCTAGGGTCTAATCAGCTCCGTACCTTGGTTTAGAATGAAGGAGGTCTGGTATCTCTGTCTCTGGACTCGATTTCCCAACACTCCGCAATGGGAGCTTGGAAACACTGGAGCTGGATTTTCAGCGAGAGAAAGGCAGCCTTTCTGTCAGTGCGTCAGCTGAAGGGTCAGCTTCCTTTGGTACTTGCTGTAGCGAGATGCGTCAAGCAAGTAGACAGTTTGACTGCTCCAAACCACTGTGTGTTTGCTAGGGCAATTATAGGCATATTTATACCTTGAAGGTGCCTGGATTGCCGTAAGGTCGGACATAATAACGTCACCAAAGAACAGTAGTTCTTTGAAAATGCCATGATTTCTAGGACAAACCAATATTCAAGAAAGGGGACTGCTGAAGCTGAGTTTTCCAAGAAATCGTTGTGGCTGTATTTGGACTGGATGGGTTATGTCTAAATATGGGTATGATTTTTATGCCTATATAAGGGTAATGTGAATTATACCTATATAAGGGCATCAATGGGTAAAATTACACTAGGGTCCTAAAATGCTATACAACACCTTCTGGTATCTCAAGCAAGTCCAACACAGTGGAATTCCTGTGTGTTGGTCAAAGGGCCAGCCCCCTTTCTCCACCACTCTGCAATAGCAATGGCAATGGCAACGGCTTCCTTAACTACTAGTTAAGGAAGCATTTTCAATGTAATATGTCTCGCATTTGCAAGAGTTAGAGCTATTGGCGTTGCAAATATAAATGTTTTTTACAAATATTTTTTGGAGCGGTGTGGATATATGTTGTGTGTAGTGGAATTATGTGGTATGTTGTGCAGTAAAACTATGTGGATAGAAAGTATGTGATATTTAGTGTATACGAATATATAGAGTGGTATTATGTGTAATGGAGAGTAAATATGTGGTATGGTAGCCTGGGTTGTGGAGTGGTAACCTCAGGTTTAGTCTTCCTCATTACCATAGGAGCTAAACTATAAACTCAGACAAAAAAAGAAGGCACCACTGAGGAGCACTTATGGAGCAAGTCAGAGGTAAGAGCAGGGCCACTGGCATTATTTTCGGATGCACACATTTTCGCATAATTATACATTTTCTGCATTTGACATATAATCCAGCAGCAGCTGCATAATCTGCAGATTTGAATAAAAAAACTTGTTTCTAGCTCAAACGGCTCAAACGTTACCAAAAATGCAGTGAAAGTGTTACACCGTGGTGGAAGGCCCTTTGCAAATCTGAAATGGTCACCTGTTACTCATTACTGAATGTGGGTGTTAAATTAGTACTAATGGTGTGCAAACCACTCTTGCTTCTTTCTGCGCCTCACTTGCTTCTTTCTACAACTCTCTTGTCTCTCTTGTCTCTCTTTCATCACTTCTTGTGCTTCTTTCTGCACATCTGATGCTTCTTTCAGTACTTCTCTTGCCTCTTCCTGTACTTCTCTTGACTCCTTCCGCACCTTATATGCCTCTTTCTGCACTTCTGTTGCCTCTTTTTACACCTCACTTGCTTCTTTCTGTACCCCTCTTGCCTCTTTTTGTGCCTGTTCCCTTTTTCTACGCCCCTGCTCCTTCTTTCTGTACTTCTTGTGCCTGTTTCTGCACCTCTCTTGCCTCTTTCTGCACTTCTCCTGCCTTTTTCTGCAACTCCATTGCATCTTTTTGCACTTCTGTTGCTTCTTTCTGCACTTTCTTGGCCTCTTTCTGTACCCCTCTCGCCTTTCTGCACCTCTGTTGCTTTTTTCTGCTCTTCTCTTGCTTCTTTCTGTACCTCTTTGCTTCTTTCTGCACCTCTCTCGCCTCTTTCTGCACCCCACTTCCCTCTTTCTGCACTACTCTTGCCTTTTTCCACACCACTCATCCTTCTTTTTGCACCTATCTTGCCTCCTTCAGCAACTCTCTTGCCTCTTTCTGTATTTTTCCTGCCTCTTCCTGAATTTTCCTGTTGCTTCTTTCTGCACTTCTCTTGCCTCTTTCTGCACCCCTCTTGCCTCTTTCTGCTCCCCGGTTCCTTCTTTCTGTACTTCTCTTGGTTCTTTCTGTACCTATATTTCCATTTGCTGCACCTCACTTGCCTCTTTCTGCACTTCTCTTGCCTCTTTTTGTACCTCTGATGCTTTTCTCTGCACTTCTCTTGCCTCTTTCTGCAACCCTCTTGCATATTTACTACCCCTGTTCCTTCTTAATGTAATTCTCTTCCTTCTTTCTGTACCTCTCTTGATTCTATCTGTATCCCTCTTGCCTCTTTCTGTACCCCTTTTCACTCTTTCTGAACCTCTCTTGTCTATTTCTATACTTCTCTTGCTTCTTTCTGTACCTCTCTTGCTTCTTTCTGCACCCTGCTTGACCATTTCTGCACCTCACCTGCCTTTTTGTGTGCCTCTCTTGCTTCTTTCTGCTCCTCCGTAGCCTCTTTCTTAATGAATTAATGAGGGGGTATTTATAAAGAGCACAACTATTCAGAAAGAGTGTCCCAGTGCTAGAGATCCTCAGAACTAGTCTGCCGCTATCCCTAGAGGGAGGGAGAGACTTAAGATAAGTGTCAGAAAAGCCAGGTTTTTTGCAGCTTTCTAAAGGTAAGTAGGTCAGCTACTTGTCTGAGTGTTACCAGCAGGAAGTTCCAGACGCATGCGACCTGTTCTTGGAAAGAGTGACCTTCTATACTGGAGCAGAAAATCTTAGGGACTGCAGCTAGATCCAGGGATGATGACCTCAGGGTTCTGTGGGGGGCATATTGTGTGACTCTACTTCTAAGATAATGTGCGCCCATACTATGTAGAGCCTAAGGCCAAGACCAATGCCTTAAAGAAAAATATTTTCCTCACAGGAAGCCAGTGCAAAGCTTTCAGGTGAGGAGAGATGTTGGTTCTAGGTTCGAATTGCAAAAAACACAGTTGATGGACAGAATGCAGAACAATGTCTTACATTCACCCCAGTACAAAGATCTGGGCCTAAATCCATCGTTTTTTTGCTCTCCACACCACCCTAGGTCAGACAATGGCTATATGCAAATCAGCCTTGACCCTGTGCCTCATGGGAACAGTCCAGCCCGAACTACCAAGCCATGTCTTTCCTAGACCGGAATCAAGCATCCAAGGACCGGTTTCTGGCTATCAGCCTTCTTCAGCCTGGATAGCTTGACTCCAGTGATGTGGAGAGCCTGGGACTCACGTCTGAGCATACCCAGCCCACTCGGGGTGAAAATTGCAAAAAACACAGTTGATGGACAGAATGCAGAACAATGTCTCACATTTACCCCAGTACAAAGATCTGGGCTTAAATCCATTTTTTTTGCTTTGCACACCACCCTAGGTCAGACAATGGCTATGTGCAAATCAGCCTTGACCCTGTGCCTCATGGGAACAGTCCAGCCCGAACTACCAAGCCATGTCTTTCCTAGACCGGAATCAAGCACCCAAGGACCGGTTTCTGGCTATCAGCCTTCTTCAGCCTGGATAGCTTGACTCCAGTGATGTGGAGAGCCTGGGACTCACGTATGAGCATACCCAGCCCACTCTGGGTGAAAATTGCAAAAAACACAGTTGATGGTCAGAATGCAGAACAATGTCTTACATTCACCCCAGTACAAAGATCTGGGCCTAAATCCATAGTTTTTTGCCCTAGGTCAGACAATGGCTATATGCAAATCAGC
Source organism: Lissotriton vulgaris (assembly GCF_964263255.1). Lineage (NCBI taxonomy): Eukaryota > Metazoa > Chordata > Amphibia > Caudata > Salamandridae > Lissotriton > Lissotriton vulgaris. The sequence goes on along the minus strand of NC_141696.1, from coordinate 1,140,143,697 downwards.
CTTGACCCTGTGCCTCATGGGAACAGTCCAGCCCGAACTACCAAGCCATGTCTTTCCTAGACCGGAATTAAGCCTCCAAGGACCGGTTTCTGGCTATCAGCCTTCTTCAGCCTGGATAGCTTGACTCCAGTGATGTGGAGAGCCTGGGACTCATGTCTGAGCATACCCAGCCCACTCGGGGTGAAAATTGCAAAAAACATAGTTGATGGACAAAATGCAGAACAATGTCTTACATTCACCCCAGTACAAAGATGTGGGCCTAAATCCATCGTTTTTTTGCTCTCCACACCACCCTAGGTCAGACAATGGCCATATGCAAATCAGCCTTGACCCTGTGCCTCATGGGAACAGTCCAGCCCGAACTACCAAGCCATGTCTTTCCTAGACCAGAATCAAGCATCCAAGGACCGGTTTCTGGCTATCAGCCTTCTTCAGCCTGGATGGCTTGACTCCAGTGATGTGGAGAGCCTGGGACTCACGTCTGAGCATACCCAGCCCACTCGGGGTGAAAATTGCAAAAAACACAGTTGATGGACAGAATGCAGAACAATGTCTTACATTCACCCCAGTACAAAGATCTGGGCCTCAATCCATCATTTTTTTGCTCTCCACACCACCCTAGGTCAGACAATGGCTATATGCAAATCAGCCTTGACCCTGTGCCTCATGGGAACAGCAAAAAAGTTAAAGTCCCTGTCTGAACTGTGGCAGGCTAGAATTGCTGAACTATAAATCCTAAACGGGGTCAGAGATAGGTGGAAGAATAATTATCCCTATCCTTTTAACAAATAAAGAATGTAAGCAAGGCAAAGTGGACATTAACACAAAGTCATTTCAACTCGAAAATATACTAAGTAGAGCAATTTTTGTCGATTAAAGGATAATCATGAAATTTATTTATCACCTCCCAACATGGGTTACATTCTAAAACATAATAAAAACATTTGATTAAAAACCACCAGCAGTGGTGAAGCAGTAAATCTATATTCAGTCAAAAGTGAAAAAACAGTTGACGCGGCGTTTCGGTGCTTTATAGATCTTGACACCTTCTTCAGGACATTTGCAACATTTTGACTCGGTATCTATAAAGTTAAAACAATACATATTTATTTAAAAAACCTTGTGTTGCCACTGCCTCACTCAAGTTTATACATATCTAGTTTATAAATTTTGTTCAACATAAACAACCCCTTAGTCTCTAAAAACATCTCATCCTAGAGCAAATCAAACATTCCTAAACTGAATAAAACATCTCTTTGAAAGATCACAATTGTTATTAATATGGAAGCTTCCTTCCATTTTGGGTCTTGTAGATATACTCCCAGGTTTTTGCACATGCATAGATTGTTGTATCATACCTTTGTTATTAGTGGGAAAAGATTTCAATTTCTTTCCACAGAGATTAAAACTTCTTGAGCGCTTGATATTTCTCAGGCTGTATCAAGATAAGCACAGGATATTCTTTAATCGTCTATACTCTTTTTACAATAAAGCTTTGTATATCTATGGCCATTATCATATTGATGTTGGTTACCTTAACTGTAAATGGAATAAGCCTCTGTGTGCACGGAGGGGCCACCGTCAATAGCAGGAATTACTACTCGGATTCTTTGGACCTAAACTCATGGGAACAGTCCAGCCCAAACTACCAAGCAATGTCTTTCCTAGACCAGAATCAAGCATCCAAGGACCGGTTTCTGGCTATCAGCCTTCTTCAGCCTGGATAGCTTGACTCACTTTGCCACTGGTTTCAAGCAAGCCGGGCTGAAGACGGCTGGAATGCCAGAAACCGGTCCTCAGAAGCTTGTTTCCGGTCCAGGGAAGACATGGCTTGGCAGTTCGGGCTGGACTGTTCCCATGAGGCACAGGGTCAGACTGATTTTCATATAGCCATGTCTGAACTGGGGAGGCAGAGTGGGCCAAAGAACGGTGATGGATTAAACCCAGATCTTTTGACTGGGTGTGAGTGCTTGATTCAGATGCTCCGTCCATCACCACACCCTTTTGTACCGGTTCCAGGTTCGAGCAGGAGGACCCATTCTGGACCACCTATAATCTATTCAGTAGGCAACACGGAAGGAAGCTAACATAGTCTAGTCTCGAGACAATAGGAGCTTGGACAACAGTTTTTCTGTGGACACGAGGTAGGAGGGGAAGGGGGAAGGCATTTCCTGAGCATCTGCAGGAGGCCAAAAAACTGACTGGATTTGGGCTTTCATAAACAGAGTGTCGCCCAGCTTGACACCCAGGTTGCTTCTTTAATCACTTCTCTTGCCTCTATTTGCACTTCTCTTGCCTGTTTCTGTACCTCTCTTGCCTCTTTCTGCACCACTGTTGCCTCTTTCTGTATCTCACTTGCTTCTTTCTGTACCCCTCTTGCCTCTTTCTGTACTCCTCTTCTCTCTTTCGGCACCTCTGTTGCCTCTTTGAGTACCCCTGTTCCATCTTTCCGCACCCGTCTTGCCTGTTTCTACACCTCTCTTGCCTCTTTCTGTACTTCCCTTGCTTCTTTCTGCGACTCTGTTGCTTCTTTCTGCACTTCTATTGCCTCTTTTTCATTTCTGTTTCTTCTCTCTACACTTCTCTTGCCTCTTTCTACATTTCTGTTGCTTCTTTCTGTACCTCTCTTGCCACTATCTGCACCTCCCTTGCCTCTTTTTGCAACTCTGTTGCTTCTTTCTGTACTGCTCTTGCCTCTTTCTGCACTTCTCTTGCTTCTGCCTACACCCCTCTTGCCTCTTTCTGTACCTCTCTTGACTCTTTCTGTACCTCACTTGCCTCTTTCTGCACTTCTCTTGATTGTCTGCACCTCTTTTGTTTCTTTCGACAACTCTCTTGTCTCTTTCTTCACTTCTCTTGCTTATTTCTGCACCCCTGTTGTTTATTTCAGCACTTCTCTTGTTTCTATCTGTACGTGTGTTGCCTCTTTCTACACCTCCTTGCCTGTTCATGCACTTCTCTTGTCTCTTTCGCACCTCTGTTGTGTCTTTAAGCATGTCTCTTGCCTCTTTCTGCTCTTCTCTTGCCTTTTGCTGTACTTCTCTTGCCTCTTTCTGTACTCAAATGGGAAGTGCATGCTGTCAAGTTTAAAGTTCTGTGTGCTCCTGTGACTGAGGCATATGTCTACTTGTACATGTAAGGTAAGGTCATGTAAAGTTTATTATGCATAGTTATTTAAAACCAGTGCAAAGCATATTACAAAAGGATCATAAAATATCATAAATTAAAACCGTTAAAAGTTAAGTATGTGATTAAATAAAAGTACAGTGTGAACGTCGATGCACCTTTTTACAAGGGTTGGACAGTGGGTTCCCTTGCTTCCATCTGACCGTCTGCTTGATAACCTGTGTCTGTATTGTTAATCCCCAATTTTGGCAGACTTGGAATTCTTTGCTAGACCATTGCGAGGAATTTGACGTATCTGCAGTTCAGTTTAGTGTTTAGAGAGCTTAAGCTGGTCCTTGAGGAGCAATTGGCGTGCTTGTTGGAGTTCTTCACAAAGACAAGTGACATGGAGAATTCCCCCCCCCCCCCTGTCTGAGTTGCAAAGCGGGCAGAGCTCGTTACCATCTATCCTGAGCCATGGTGGAAGATGCTCTGTGCTTGGCCGAATTCCTAGTTTATATTTCAGGAACCTCATTTTTGTTGCTTTTGGGTAACCCTGGCTAAAATATGTTTGTGGTGTCAAGACTTTGTACCTGTTGAGGGTCATCCATGCATGAGATCTTTTGGATAAGAGATCCTTGTCCTCTAGTAGGGAAAGTCATTTGATGTTTTTCCAAACTAGTTTTTTAAAAGCACTATGGCCAAGTTGCATATCCCAAGGCGCGGAGAATTTTGTAACTTCAAGCCTTGTATGTCCTGCCATAGTAAAGAGTTTAATGTTTCTATAGTGGTGGATCTGAGTTTGTGGCAGCAAATAATGTATGCTCCTTGTCTGGCTAGAACTTGTTTTTGCAGAACAAACTCCAATCTTATTTGAGCCGGGGAGGTGTGGAGCGGGAGCGAAAACATTGTTCTGTAGGCTTTGACCCGTATGTGGTCCAGGTTTTTGGAGTCTCTTCCCCGCAAGGCCTCGCTGCCGTAGGTGATCGAGGGAAGCAGCTTCGCCTGAATAACTTTCAGATAAGGGGTCAGGGTCGGTCCCATCAATTGGGTAGCTAGATTTTTCAACGTCACGGCGATCAATGCTCCTCTCCTTCTTGTTTCCTGTTTCTGCTGCACAAATGAGCCTTCCCTGTCGAATATGACTCTCAAGTATTTATACTCGCTGGCTGACTCGATCTTTAGACCCCCCAAGAGACCAGGTCTTCTGCTGTTTTTTATTGGTGTTGATTGATAACGTGCAAGTCTTGCTGAGATTTATTTTTAAGGTGTTTTCCATTGCATAAATGATCAATTCCCTCAGAAGATGCTGGAGACCAATATAGGTAAGGCTGAGTAGTACAACCTCATCAGCATACAGAAGGTTGCTCAGAGTTTTCCCTCCCGACCTCAGGGAGTGGGAGTTGCAGGTGTCGAGTAGTCTTGGTAAATCCGCCATGAAAAGATTGAACAATATTGAAGTAAGCACGCACCCTTGTTTGAGTCCTTTAGTAGTGCGAACTTTTGAGGACAGATGGGAGCCACTTCCTAATTTTACCTGCACCCAGGTGTCAGTGTGCAGAATCTTCAACATATTTAGAGTCGGATGTGGTAAGCCCCATTGTTCCAATTTCCCCCATAGTCTGCCTCTCTCGATATTATCGAATGCTGCACTGAAGTCGATATAGCACAAGTGCAGCGGGAGTTTTTTGGTTTTAGCTGCGTCGATAATTAATGAGATGGCAAGGATGTTGGTAGCTGTACTGGTCTTTTTCCGAAAGCCGGTCTGGTTCAGTGGTATAATCAGGTTTGTCTCAGCCCAAAGAGTGATCTCCTCTAGGATGGTGCCCATAAAGTATTTCGCCTCGTTGTCAAGGAGGGCCACTAGACGGTAGTTGTTTGGGTCCATCTTGTCTCCTTTTTTGTAGATAGGGACGATCGTTGACCCCCTCCAGGATCTCAGGGATTCTATTTAGAAGCCTAACTTCCAAAAATAGGGTTTGCATGATATCCGCCCACTCTGTGTTTCTTGCTTTAAAAAGGGCTGGTGGAATACAGTTCGGTCCTGGAGCACCTTCTTTCCTTCCTTTGGTTATCCGCTGTTTGATTAGGGCTGTCTGCTGGATTCTAGCAGTGTCTTGGCAGTTAGTGAATGGGCCTTGATCGACCTGACCCAATATCTCAGGCATGTGCATTTCGCAATCTGGCTCTGTGCTCCTGTTGTTCGTTTTTTGAGCTCCTGCATTCTCTGTGTGGTCGTTGAAATGGCTGGAGAGGTAATTAATCCAAGTCTCTTCCGTAATATGAGATCCTAACTCTTTGTGCTGTGGGCGCAAGATCCTATTCACTGATTGCCAAAATCGGGCACTGTTGTTAGTTTTGTTGTCATGTAGTAATTTTGCCTAGACATCGGTTTCAACATCATTTTTAATATTCCATTTGGTTCGGTTGAGCTCAGCCCTTTGGTGTTTCAGCTCCGCTCGTGCGTAGATGTTATTAGGGGCTAATCTCAGCTTCCGTAATGTCAGGTTTAGACATCTTTTAAGTGTCTTAAGTTGTGCTCTCTGTTCTTTCTTTAAGTTGTTTGTGCTGCACTTTTCGTGAGGGTTGGCTTTTGGGGTATCTTACAAAGTGGGTAGCTTCTTCTATAGATGGAAAACACTTCTCAGTTCTGCTCTGTCATTCGGTTGCATAGGCAGACATGTCATATATATATATATATATATATATATATATATATATATATATATATATATATATATATATATATATATATATATACATACATATATATATATATATATATATATTACCTACTGGCGGTCGCCAGTAGGTAGTTATAGTTAGGATTTTTTTCAATGTTAAATCTCAAAATTCTATTTGGAATAACTTTGGCACCGGTTGACGAATCTGCCTGAAAATTTCCTGAAAATGGCCTCGCCGAGCTCCGGTTCTTCCTTGAAAAGTTTGGGGGGGATACGTCAAGCGGGGGCCGACATAAAAGGGGGGTCCCAAAACGCGTTTTCCCCATGTTAATTTCCATAGGGCGGTCGATTTCACTTTTAGCCCGAATGGCTGAATGGATTTCCACGAAACTTGGCAAAATTGTAGGGACTGGTAGCCCGATGTGCCTTTGCTATGTCTCAAGATATGTGCTGCAGTGGATTTTGAGTAATTTAGGTTCCAAAAAATATATATATCTATAGGCGCTCTCCGGTGCGCGCACCGGAGTGCGCTCCCGGCGCGACACGCGACTTGCGCGCAGAAAGCTGATTGGCTCTCAGTTGTCTGTAAACATTCGAAACAGTCCGGAGCGGCCGCCATCTTGTGTCTCGGTAGGATCGAGACACGAGAGGTGGCCAAAACAAAGGGGGAAATGACCATAAGGGGGCAGGGTAGACCCCCCCTTGACCCCCTAGGTTTGATGTGGGGGCTATAAAAGAGCCCCGCGGGGCATTTAAAATATATTTTTTTTTTCCTTTTGCGCGGGGGAAGCGCCCGGTACGCGCACCAGGTAGCGCACCGGGGAGCGTAAAATGAGGGAAAAAGATGACAGTTTATAAAAAGCCTTTATTTAGAAATTGGAGGTAGTTCTAAAAAGAACTTTTTTTTTTCTTCTTTTTGTTGTTTTATATTTGTTTTGTGTTTTTTGAACTTTTTGAACTTTTTTTGGCTTTTTAAAACAATTTTATAATTTTTTTGGATTTTTGTCAAGGGAAAAACAAAAAACAGGGATTCCAAAACGGCTCAACAGGAGCAAAAAAATGTGAAAATTTAGGGACTGTCAGGGCAGCGGTGTTGCTGTTTCTTTTGGGCAATGAGTTCAACACTCTGCTCCCCATAGCAGAGCAGTTCGTCACACTCCGTGCACAGAAATTTGATGCCTGCAAACTCTGGCTGTATGTTAGGGACCATTCTTCTACGGGATGGTCCCGAAGGTGTTGCTCCACCAGTGGAGGTGCTGCCGCCATCTGTGGGTAATTTCCGTGCCAGGTCTCTGACACTCTCCCTCGCAAAGTTGTTTGGGTGTCTTCTTTTGACATGCCTGATTAAATTGGCATTTCCAAAACTATATTTTTTCAGAGGATTGCCTCTGGATAAAGTACTACCACATATTTTGCAGGTTACTTTTGGAGCGTTGACTTTTTTTTCTCCTTCAGGGATGTTATAAAATTTCCAGATGAAATGGATTTTTTTCTTCTGCCTAGGAGGGTCCTCATCTACAAATGCCTCTGAATCACTGCTGGATGACTCTCTTGCAGCCATTGCTGTAGATCAGGAAAGTAGGAGATGAAGATAGTACACAGAACAGCTCTTGCTCTCTCCAAGTACAAAGCAATAGTGAAGGAAATGGGTGGGGATTTCATTCTTTGTAAAAAAAACTGTTAGCAACCAATGAAAAGTGTTATTTTAGGGTCACATGACCCGACGCGCTTACGCAGCGCGCTCCGGAGCACTTCCGGGTGCGTTTACGCGGCGCGATCGTAGGCGCTTCCGGGGCGCAAACGTGGCGCGATCTTGGGCGCTTCCGGGTGCGTTTACGCGGCGCGATCGTAGGCGCTTCCGAGGGCACTTACGTTGCGCGCCAAAGTGACGTCATCAAACTTTTACAGAAATACATAATCATTTTCCTTATAAAAAAAAACGGATTTTATTTGTATGGAGCGAAATGTTTTGCATTATTATTAACTTTTCATTCATATTTTTTTTCACGAACGACAGTAGCGCTCTGGGTGCGCTTTCAGGTGAGCTCACCGGAAAGCTTACCGGAGAGCTTAGCTGAAAGCTTCCCGGAGCGCGCACCCAGAGCGCAAAAGAAAAAAAATATATTAAAAAAATGAATACTTAAAAAAAAACAGCAAATTGTAAAAAAAAAAAAAAGGTTAGAAACTCGATATAGAAAGGAATTAGCATTTAAAAAACCTATGAAATTCACTGAAAAAACCATAGGTTTCACACCAGTTATAGTTAGGAATTAGCATTTAAAAAACCTATTAAATTCACTGAAAAAACCATAGGTTTAACACCAGTTATAGTTAGCTGGAAATTTTACTGACATAAAACCATTGAAATTCCCACGTTATAGTTAGTTGGACTCACTATAACTTGCACGTGTAATGCACTGCTGATGACATCACATATTACATCACTCATGACATGGTCAGTGACATCACTCATTACATCACTGATGACAGAGAGACTGACCTACTTTCAGTCGCTAATATATGTATTCACTAAGATACTCTTAATAAGGCAGATATCCAATTATTTTTTTTAAAAAAAACATCCATCAAGACAATAATTTAAACAAATATTCTTCCATCGACCTTAACATACATATATAAAACATATTTATTTATCTGAAAGACACACATTCACTGGATGGTGTCATCAGTGCATTACACGTGCAAGTTATAGTGAGTCCAACTAACTATAACGTGGGAATTTCAATGGTTTTATGTCAGTAAAATTTCCAGCTAACTATAACTGGTGTTAAACCTATGGTTTTTTCAGTGAATTTAATAGGTTTTTTAAATGCTAATTCCTAACTATAACTGGTGTGAAACCTATGGTTTTATCAGTGAATATATATATATATATATATATATATATATATATATATATATATATATATATATATATATATATATATGTATATATATATATATATGTGTGTGTGTGTGTTATAGAGACCCTCAAATATACTATTGAAGACCTATGTGCCCTGTAGTATGAGCAGAAAGAAATACATAGACCTCCTTGTACACAAATTAATAGAGAATGCTGTTTGAACCACTGGTATTTAAGTATTTTGTTGTTAATTATTATGTAACATATCACTAAGTAAAAGCACGGACACACATATAAGTGATTAGGCTACTTTGTTCGAGTCTGTGGAAAGGTACAGTCAAAGTATGGCTCTTTCTGCACCCCTGTTGGTTCTTTCTGCACTTCTCTTGCTTCTTTCTGCACCTTTCCTCCTCTTTGTGGACTTCTGTTGCCTCTCTCTACAGTGTTCCTGCTTCTTTCTGCAGCTTTCTTCCTCTTTCTGCACCTCTCTTGCCTCTTTCTGCACTTCTTTTAATTTTTCTGCACCTTTCTTCCTCTTTCTGTATAAGTTCTACCTATGTATGCAAAGTTAGAAATTAGCATTAAAAAAAACATTGAAATTCACTGAAAAAGCCACAGGTGTCAGAGACATTATAGTTAGGGATCAGCATTTAATAAACCTTAGAAATCCACTGAAAAAAACACAGGTTTCCAGGCTGTTATAGTTAGGAATTAGCATTTAAAAAACCTTAGACATTCAATGAAAAAACTACAGGTTTCAAGGGCGTTATAGTTAGGCTGACAAATTACTCATACAATGCAGTGCTGATAACGTCCCATATTACATCACCCATGACATGGTCAGTGACATCACTCATGACATTGCTTATGACATGGTCTTGGTAGTTCAAAACGAAAACATTACCTTCTATAATGGGCACTCCAACCAGCATGGATATTAAGGTGTAAAAGTCACTGCACTTTAAAATAAATAAACCCTCCATTGGGTCATCTTTTTATGTCCCTTCAACAATCATTGAACTTGCTGTCTCACATGTAGCCCATCGGCAACATGGGCCCTCTATGCAAAAATCAGTGGTAGTTCCGGCCACTCCAATGATCCAAGTGGTGCATTGCTGATCTTTAGCGAGGTGGTGCTTCCAGTGGAGTATTATTAAAATTTGCTTTGCAGTCAAGTACATCTCAGTCTCTCCATGGACATTGGATTTTTCTCATATATATCGTATTCAGTTTATGTCATATGTATTTTTTCAACATCTATTTTGGCATCTATTTTTAACATTTACTTGACGTTCCGGTACTTCACACTAGATTTTATTATTAGTTAGTTTTTATTTCTTTATGTACTGAAAAAAAACTTTCCATCACACTTGAGCACGCCTCTTTTTGAATATTTATTCACTTGTTTGCCATTGATGTTTAATACAATCCCATGCACTTATCTTCAACCTCAGCCAGTCCTTCAAAAGGTAACATGTATTCTATTTATTCATGGTTTGTAAATAATTGACTTAGCTAGTCTTTCTGACTGTGGATGTCTTTCCTCTATTTCTTTTTATGACAGTCTCATTGGAATTGGTTTGTTTAATTTATCCATTAATTACATGAGTTAATGCATTTTACAGACATATATGCTAGATCTGTTCTGATGACTCAAATAACATTATATTTGTTTGCTCAGCAATTTCAAATGTTTACGTATTATGTAATGGGACTTTTTACAATGGCCTTCGTTCATGGTATGTATTATGTACATGTCACCACATGGGGCCCGGCCGTAATGCACTCTGTGGTGGAAAGAATGGTTGGGGAAAAAGCGTAAAAAATGTAGGAACAATTAAATTGTTACCTGCACTTAGCACGTTATTTGATTGAGGCCACAGGTCGGCAGACGAAACGCGTCAGTTGGACTTCGTCCTGATGAAATAAATCTACACATAATTTGGAGTCTGTGCCGTGTGTCACTTGCTATAGCTCTATCGCGTAGGGCATGCAATGGACAGACTAAATCTGATCAGCCAAGTCAGCACACATTTAATAGAGCAGGTCATTCCTCGTTAATTGATTACAACATGGTGAAAACAAGATTTTGGGATAAAGTCCTTGATTTGTATATTACGCAGAGGCAGGACAGCGACCACAATGCCCTGAACTTGACAAAATCCATGGGACCTTGGCATTTCCAAACTCCCTTCTACCACCACAAATAGGACAGGCCCACTAACTTTAACGAATAACAGAAGAAATGTTAGATGGGGCCATATACAACAGTCTCCTTCCAAGCTGGCTAAAGTTCACCAGCTAGCAATCCCAATGATATCCAAAATGCGGGAGGCAACACAGGTGGATGGGCCCATGGTGGATCTAGAAAAATCGGGGAAAATACACACAGAGCTAATCACAAAACTAGGGGATGTATTCTTTCCTGCTGGGCGCAGGTGGAAAACAAATCAAAATAAATGTTCCTGGGGGGGCGTGGCTAGCGGCCGAACATGGCGGCAGCATAGAGGACTAGCTCCGACAGGGAAGCGGCCTCTCAGACTATCCGTACTATAATCCGTGGCTGAATCAGACCTCAGACGGAGGCACCGAACGTCCGGGACCGGGCAGGACTGGAGGCAAGTACCCGGACGAAAATCGAAGGCCGGATGGCGGAGTTACCGTCGAGAGTCGTGTGATCGAAACACAGGCCTGAATCCGGGGAAACCAGTGGCGAGTGAAGCCGACCGGAAGTGCGACCTGACCGGCGACGAAGGACCGGAAGTGGTTGGGACTGGAGAAGAAACCCGCGAAACGACCAGCGAGCTGGAGTCTTCATCCTTGGAAGCGACGTGAGCTCGAACAGGAGGCTGTACACTGCTGGAGGGGCGGAGGGATTATCCGGTGACTGATGTCGCAGCAGTGACCCTGAGACACCGGGACGATATTGCACAGCCGGAAAGGGCAGATCGCCTGGTACGGCAAGAATACTGTGGCTGTAACCCCCATCCGCACTAGGGTGCTTCCCTTGATCGGACTACAGGCCGCATCGTATTGGTGGCCGCTCCCCTTCCTCCTGATCCCTTCGTTCCAAAAGCCTGAGTTACAACTAAGAGGACATCATGGCGGGAAAGGGCTCTAAAGGCGGCACGACCCAAACACGTATCGAACGGTACACAAATGATGAAACCGCGTCCCCTCCAGCAGATGGACGGCACACCTCCACGAAAACAGTGGACAACATGGGGACGAAGAAGGCGACCCTTGATGATGTAATGAGAGCACTCACGCAGGTCCAGACGACGGTAGGCTCCATCTCGACCGAAATAACTCTCATTCGGGCAGATCTCCACAAAATGGCCGAAAAAGTGGGGTCGCTGGAGCTGGTCACGAAATCGCTGGTGGAGGACGTGTCAGAACTCCAGACGGCTATGGAGGCGGTCGTCGCAGAGAACAAACTCCTAAAGGACAAGCTGGACGACCAGGAAGGGTGCTCCAGGAGAAAGAATATACACATTCTTGGAGTTCCGGAATCAGAAGGTACTAGAGCAACGGATCTTTATGTGGAGGACCTCATCAAATCGCACCTTCAACCCAAAGGACTATCAGCGTTCTTCTCAGTCGAAAGGGCGCACAGAGTCCCGGGCGGCCAGCCTAAACCGGGGGCGTCCCCTAGACCGATCCTGGCGAGACTGTTTAATTTTCGTGATGGGGATGCCATCCTCCAAGCAGCGCGGGTTTCCCCACCTGTAAAGATTCAGAACTCCACATTGGCATTCTTCCCGGACTACACAGCAGAGGTGGCCAGAAAGCGAAAAACATTTCTGGACGTAAAGAAGGAACTCAGGAAAAGAGAGATTCAATACTCCATGATTTTTCCGGCTAAACTGCGGGTGGTGGCGGAGAACAGGACATGGTCTTTTGATAACCCAGAAACCGCCCGGGACTGGCTGGATGGCTGGCGTCCTGCCTCTCAATCTCGCCGCCCGGGACGAACTAAGAATGGCCAACAACTGAAGGATCGTGACGACGTCCGGGAGGAAGACTTAGACAACGACAGAAGCTCGCCGATGAGAGACAATATTGATGCAGACCAGGAGGTGGATATATAACAACCCGGCAGGTATGAGACATTTTTGATATGGGACTGCCGCCGGGACTGCCATGGACACTGGGCCGAAGGCCTCTGCAGAGGGTATGAGGGGTCGCTGTTTCCGGAGTACTCCTCACCCCCAACGAGCAAGTAACCTTGTATTTTTATCTGGGTGGGTTCAAGCACTCTGCTAAATTGGGGTGGCGGGCAGTTTTGAAGCCGTGTGGCAGGGAAGCAGGGCGGGTGGGAGTTCGGAGCATGGGGGGGTTTCTAAGGTTTGTTAGTTTGCATTGTTTGGTTCTACTGTTTACACTGACAATCATTATAGTCACATTATGCCGGATTTCACTCACCGGGCATACCGGTAGTCAAGTCAAGTCAAGTCATAAAATTTGTATAGCGCACTACATACCCAGAGGGTTTCAAGGCGCTTAGGAAGGGGGGGAGGATTATTTGTCAAATATCCACGTTTTAAGCTGCTTTCTGAACGCTAGGTGGTTCTGGGTGAGGCAAAGGTAAGCGGGGAGTGAGTTCCATGTTTTAGCAGCCAGGTATGAAAAGGATCTGCCTCCCATGGTGGTCTTGTTGATGCGAGGTACAGTGGCGAAGGCTTGGCTGGAAGAACGTAGTTGGCGGGAGGGGGTGTAGAAGGACAGTCGAGAGTTGAGGCAATCTGGTCCGATGTCGTAGAGTGATTTGTGTGCGTGGGTAAGCAGTCGGAAAGTGATCCTCTTATTGACGGGTAGCCAGTGGAGGTCTTTAAGGTGACCAGAGATGTGTTTGTTGCGTGGGATGTCTAATATGAGCCTGGCTGAGGCGTTTTGGATTCGTTGGAGTTTCTTCTGGAGTTTAGCGGTGGTACCTGCGTAGAGGGTGTTTCCGTAGTCCAGTCGGCTCGTGACCAGAGCGTGGGTGACTGTTTTCCTTGTTTCGGAGGGGATCCAGCGAAATGTTTTTCTGAGCATGCGAAGAATGTTGAAGCAGGAAGAGGATACGGCGCTGGCTTGTCTGTTCATTGAGAGTGAAGAATCCAGGATGACGCCAAGGTTTCGTGCGTGGTCTGTCGGGATGGGTGCTTTTCCGAGGGCTTCCGGCCACCAGGAGTCGTCCCAGGCAGAGGGGGATGTACCTAAGATGAGGACTTCTGTTTTGTCTGAGTTCAGTTTCAGACGGCTTTGTTTCATCCATTCGGCGACTTCTTTCATTCCTTCGTGTAGGTTAGTTTTGGCGGTGCTGGGGTCCTTGGTGAGAGAAAGGATCAGTTGAGTGTCATCCGCGTAAGAGATGATGTTGAGGTTGTGTTGGCGGGCGATGGCCGCGAGGGGGCTCATGTATACGTTGAAGAGGGTGGGACTGAGTGAGGATCCTTGAGGTACGCCGCAGATGACTTCAGAGGCCTCGGACTTGAATGGAGGAAGGCGGACTCTCTGGGTTCTTCCGGTGAGGAACGAGGTGATCCATTCAAGTGCTTTTCCTTGGATTCCGATGTTATTGAGGCGTTGTAAAAGGGTGCTGTGGCAGACTGTGTCGAATGCTGCAGAGAGGTCGAGGAGGATGAGGGCGACTGTGTCTCCATTGTCCAGTAGAGTTCGAATGTCGTCTGTTGCTGCGATGAGGGCGGTCTCAGTGCTGTGTTTTGCTCGGAAGCCAGATTGTGAGGGGTCGAGGGATTTGTTGGCTTCGAGGATGGCGGCGAGCTGGTTGTTGACGGCTTTCTCGATGACTTTGGCCGGGAATGGAAGAAGCGAGATGGGGCGGTAGTTTTTGAGTTCGGTGGGGTCCGCTGTTGGTTTTTTCAGAAGGGCGGTGAGTTCAGCGTGTTTCCAGTCTTCTGGGAAGGTAGCGGAGTTGAAGGAGCAGTTGATGACGTCTCGGAGGTGCGGTGCTATGGCGGAGTCTGCTTTGTTAAAGATGTGGTGAGGGCATGGGTCTGTGGGGGATCCAGAATGGATGGAATTCATCAGGCGGATGGTTTCCTCAGTGGAGATTGGGTTCCAGGCGTTAAGGGTATTTACGGGGGGAAGATGGTCAGCAGATGGTAGGGTGGGTTGGTTTCCGGGTTGGTTGTCAAAGCTGTTGTGGATGTCTGCAATCTTGTTGTGGAAAAAAGAGGCTAGGGAGTCGCAGAGGGTTTGAGAGGGGGTGATGTTGTTGGAGTTGGCCGAGGGGTTGGAAAATTCCTTGACGATGTTGAAAAGTTCCTTGCTGTTGTGGGCGTTGTTGTCAAGTCGATCCTTGAATGCTGTTTTCTTGGCTTTTCGGATCAGTTGGTGGTGAGTGCGGGTGGCGCTTTTGAAGGCGTCCTTGGTGCTGGTGGATGGGTCTTTTTTCCAGGCCTTTTCAAGGGAGCGGCAGAGTTTCTTGGATTTCTTAAGATCATCGTTGAACCATGAGGCCTTCTTGCTGCCAGGTTTGCTTTATTTTTTTTCAGTGGTGCTAAGGTGTCGGCGGTGTTGGATAACCATAGGGTGAGGTTGGCGGCGGCTTCGTTGGCGTTAGAAGAGAGGGCTGGGGAGTTTCGAAGGAGCGATGCGGAGATTTGGTCCGTGGTGATTTTGTTCCAGTTTCTTTGCAGGGTAGGTTGGAGGTGGATGTTGGGTTTTGGTTTGTTGTAGGTGAAGTGAACGCAGCTGTGGTCAGTCCAGAGGAGGTCCGTGGTGTGGCTGAAGGAGACATGATTGCTGGATGTGAAGATGGGGTCGAGTGTGTGACCTGCGATGTGGGTGGGGGAAGTGACTAGTTGTTTAAGTCCGAGGTTGCCGAGGTTGTCCACGAGGGTGGCGGTGTTGCGGTCGTTGATCCTTTCAAGGTGAAAGTTGAGGTCTCCCAGAAGGATGTATTCTTTGGAGGGGAGCGCGTGAGGAGTGATGAAGTCCGTGATGTCTTCACTGAATTTTGCGCGGGGTCCTGGTGGTCTGTAGAGGAGAGTGCCTCTGAGTGTGGTTTTGGGGTCGATGTGGATCTGGAAGTGAAGGTGTTCGGAGTTGACGAGGTTGGCGTCAGAGCTGGTTGAGATGCGGATTGATTTCTTATGGACGATAGCGAGTCCTCCTCCTGTGTGGCTGGTACGGTCTTTGCGAGTAATCTTATAGTCTTCAGGGATGGCAATGGTGATGTCTGGTGCGGAGGAAGCGTTCATCCATGTTTCCGTAAGGAAGGCGATGTCCGGAGAAATGGTGTCTAGTAGATTCCATAGGTCAATGGCGTGCCTGTGGACCGATCGGGTGTTGAGAAGGATGCATTGTAGGTGGTTGGGGTCGGGAATCTGTGGTGTGGTCGTAGCGGAGATGTTGTTGGTGCCGCTGAATTTGCAGGAGTAGCAAGAGAAAGGTCCATGGGTGCGGCCAGGAGCGGCTTGGACGCAGTTGGGGGCGCGACCGGGGTTAAGGGCTAGGAGGGAGGCGGCATCATAGGTAATGCGGGAAGGCTGGGAGACGTGAGGGGCAGGGGGTCTGGCGCTGGGCGCGGTCCAGGCGCGGACGGGCGTAGACGGGCTTACCTTTGGCGCACCTTCGGAGCGGGTTGGGCGCGGTCGCTGCGCGTAAATGCTGCGCGCGGGAACTCCTGTCATATATGGAGAGTGGAGGGGGAGGGGCGAGGGCGTCTCAGCTGGGGGGCGGGTCGGGCACACGAGGACGGCAACAAACAAACAAAATGGAGGCGGGGGGAGGGGCAGAGCGGAGCGCCACAGGTAAATGCGCAAACAATGCTAGTAAAATACCAAATTGAAAGCTATAGCGCCAAACACACAAAGCGCCAATCAAAGCACAAAGCAGGCGGTAAACAAATGCAGCTTTGGAGGAGATAGACAAGCAGAGCAGCGCTACGATATTTGGAGGCTAATCAAAGCACAAAGCAGGCGGTACACAAATGCAGCTTTGGAGGAGATAGACAAGCAGAGCAGCGCTACGATATTTGGAGGCTAATCAAAGCACAAAGCAGGCGGTACACAAATGCAGCTTTGGAGGAGATAGACAAGCAGAGCAGCTCTACGATACCAGGCTTCAGCCAGGGACACAGGGAGCGACCACTCAATCCGTGAGGAGGAGCGAGTCACAGCTACTACAGGGCGAGGAGCGCTATTATGAGTCTGTGGGAGGGCGTCTCAGCTGGGGGGCGGGTCGGGCACACGAGGACGGCAACAAACAAACAAAATGGAGGCGGGGGGAGGGGCAGAGCGGAGCGCCACAGGTAAATGCGCAAACAATGCTAGTAAAATACCAAATTGAAAGCTATAGCGCCAAACACACAAAGCGCCAATCAAAGCACAAAGCAGGCGGTAAACAAATGCAGCTTTGGAGGAGATAGACAAGCAGAGCAGCGCTACGATATTTGGAGGCTAATCAAAGCACAAAGCAGGCAGTACACAAATGCAGCTTTGGAGGAGATAGACAAGCAGAGCAGCGCTACGATATTTGGAGGCTAATCAAAGCACAAAGCAGGCGGTACACAAATGCAGCTTTGGAGGAGATAGACAAGCAGAGCAGCGCTACGAATGTAGGCGCACGGGGGGATGGGTTTCTATCGGACACACTACTGCCTTGCCCTATGGGTCTATGTTTGTATTTACAATCTCACAATGGCAGGACCGCCACAGCCCAGTAACATTATGGATGGTCCCGAGGTGGGGCCTGTGCCACCGCTACAAATAATGTCGTGGAATGTTAGGGGTTTGGGGGACAAGGTGAAGAGAGGGTTGGTTCTCCAGAGTATTAGAAGGTTAAATTGCGACCTGGTCCTACTTCAAGAGACGCATTTAGTGGGTGCAGCTAGCAAGGCCTTAGATAGGCGAGGATACCCCATGGTCACGCATTCAGACTTCACTTCGGAATCCAGAGGGACAGGCATCTTAGTGAAGAAGGCGTCACGATTTATACAACAGGCTACTAAGACAGATGGCCATGGCCGCTTTGCTGCAGTCTGTGGGCAGTGGGAAGGGATATCCATTAATGTGGTGTCTGTGTATATCCCGCCAGCAATACATTCATCGGCACTTCCGGACCTGGGAAAGTTCCTTCTGGAGCTCCCGGACGGAGACCTAGTGGTGGGAGGAGATTTCAATGCAATGGCTCATGTCACACAGGATAGGTTCCCAAATCGAACGAACTTAACAGGCCCGACCAGATTCAGCGAGTTGATGGAGGCACAGGGATTGGTTGACATATGGCGGCACTTAAACCCCGAGGATCGGCAGTACTCTTACTATTCGGCCACACACGATTGCCTATCCCGTATTGATTATTTTCTTACACTGGGGGGTGGCCGACTCACGATCAATGATGTACAGATAAGACCCCGGGGTATATCAGATCACTCCCCCTTGACCATGACCATGTCCTGCACAGGGACAGCACGTGAGAGAATTTACCCAATCTACCCTGGCTATCTCAAAATTCCTCACGTCCGCAAAGATTTAAAAAAAAGCGACTAAACACTACTTTAATGAAAATGCCGGCTCAGTGTCTTCCCCAACGACCCTGTGGGAAGCATACAAAACAGTGTTGAGAGGGCAGGCGATTGCGACAATCACGAAACATAAACGTACACAGAAACAAGAACTGCTAGCACTAGAATAAAATTGGAACAGGCTAATGCGGCCCATATGGCACTTCCAACGGAGGACACACGCCACTCACTCCACCTCTGTCAACAGCAACATGACGATCTTCTCAGACGAAGGACATTAGAGAATATTGAGACGACTGCGCATAGGGTCTATGATATAGGTGACAAAGCCAACAAACTGTTGGCCTGGTTGGATAAAAAAAGTGAAGGCAGTAGACACATTCTACAATTGCAGGATCCGGAGGGGACATATCATACGCGCCCCTCTGAGATCATAGACATCCTAGCTGACCACTTCCAAGCAGTCTATACTCCAAGAGAGGTGGTCACGGTTGAGGCGGCAGTGATGGCGCTTCAAGATGTACAGGTTGAAACGCTATCGCCAGAGGCGGTGTCTGAACCGGAGGCCGACCTAACGGAGGAGGAGCTCCGAACGGCAATTGGTGCGCTGCACACGGGTAAGGCGCTGGGCCCTAACGGGATACCGATTGAGTGGTTCCAAGCCGTATCGGACACCCTGAGCTCACCGCTATTAGCCATGTTCGCAGAGTGTCGAGAAACGGGGGTTTTGCCCTTGGATCAACGACTGGCGACTATAGTGACCATCCCAAAGCCAGGCAAATCACCCACAGACTGTGCATCGTATCGCCCAATCTCGCTTCTCAACGCAGAAGCAAAAATTCTGGCGAAACTGATTGCGAATAGACTGACCCCGCACTTAAAACACCTGATCCACCCGGATCAGTCAGGCTTCATGCCACATAGAAGCACAGCGTTAAACCTCCGGCGTGTGTATGGGGCATTGGCTGAGCCCATTTGCTAAAGGAGCCGGCAGCCATTCTGTCACTAGATGCCAGAATGGCTTTTGATATGGTGGAGTGGCAATATTTATTCGCGGTCCTGGCCCCGATGGGTTTTGGCCACAAATTTCTCTCCTGGATTAAACTCTTATACACGGACCCGGTTGCACATATAGCAGCCAATGGCCACATCTCCCGAGCGATCCCTCTGGCCAGAGGGACGCGTCAGGGCTGTCCGTTATCCCCTCTACTATTTGCAATGTGTTGGAACCACTCGCTACTGGTATTAGGACTACACCACTGTTATGTTATGTTATGTTACTTGTTTTGTAGAGCGCAACAGCTGCCCCAGCAACGGGGCGTCCCGGCGCTAGAACCGTAACACAATCTACTGGATACGAGAAGAGGGACCTACGGGGCGGGAAATAGATGGGTTTTGATCGCTCTTCGGAAGGCTAGCAAATCATCCATGCAGCGGATGTGGAGAGGGAGGGAGTTCCACAGCTTGGCCCCCAGGAGCTTGAAGGAGCGACCTCCGATGCGACAAAATTTCGTCTGGGGTACCAGAGCTAGATGTTGCCCCAAAGACCGGAGGTTCCGTTTGGGTTTATAGGGGGTCATCAGAGGACGGAGAAGCTCTGGGCCTTCATTCTTCAGGATCTTAAAGGCAAATAAGAGGGCCTTGAACTGTATACGGGCTTCTATGGGCAGCCAGTGAAGTCTGTACATAGTCGCTCTTACTGAGCATCTTCTTGGAAGGCCTACTATCGCTCTAGCTGCCGAGTTCTGGATTCGTTGGAATCTTTTTATCTCAGCTTTATTAGCTCCAAGCAACAGGACGCTCGCATAGTCCAGTCTTGACAGGATAGTAGACTGTACTATGAGTTGTCGTGTCTTGGAGTCGAAATAGCCTAGGATGGGGTATAGGCTTCTCAGTAGTCCAATGCAGGTTGCGGCGACTTTTTTAGTGTGCGATTGGAAGCTCAGGGTCGAGTCCAGCCACACTCCTAGATTTTTTACTAGGTTTTTTGGAGGGGGTGCTGGGCCCAGGGACTGAGGCCACCATGAATCGTTCCAGTTGTTGCTGTTTTTCCCCATTATTAAAACCTCGGTTTTGCCACCGTTCAGTTGGAGGCAATTTGCTGTCATCCATTTGGCGACGGCAGACAGTCCATCCCTGAAGTTGGTGGCCTCCGGGGAGAGGAGTAACGTGGGGTGATGCCTGGGAAGATAGAATATCCTTATATGCTGATGACATGCTGATTTATCTATCTAACCCAGAGGCGAGCGTCCCGATACTGTTAGCAATCTGTGATAGGCATGGTTGACCTCCGGATATACGATCAACTGGACAAAGTCAGTCCTCTACGTACTGAAAGGTCCTGCGCCGCTCCTCCCCGACAACTGCCCGTTGGTAGTAGCCGATACTTCATTTAAATATCTGGGCATACACGTAACTGGTGACGCGGGTGTATTTTACGATCAGAACTCGGCACCCCCGCTCACTCGCCTGAAGGCGGATGTACGTCACTGGAAAGCCCTGCCTCTCACACTGCTGGGGCGCGCAGCATTGTTCAAGATGATGGCACTCCCGCGCCTCTTGTATGTGCTGGAAAATACCCCAGATATGATCTCGCCTTCATATTTCCGAAAAGTGACAGCAGTAGTGACTGATCTGTTATGGGGAGAACGTCCACCCAGGATAGCACATGTTAAGCTCAATCGTGGGTGGTATGACGGAGGGATAGCTTTGCCAAACATGCAGCTTTACTATTGGGCGTCACAGCTCAAAGTAATCAATCAATGGATCCACGCCCCACATGATGACCCGGCATATCTAGCAGATAGAGCGCAATTGGGAACACATAGTTTACTGGCCCCACTGTATAATCCAAGCCTACTGAAGCGATTGCTCGGTCCAACCAAACACACAGTAACAATATGGTATAGGGCGCTGACACGGCTTAAATGGAGGGGAGTCATAACCAAGCTTACTTCACTATGGGACACTAAACAATTAGGCTGTCTTAGGTCCAGTAAAGGTTTTACCCAATGGGATAATATTGGAATCTCGACGGTGGGGGACCTATGGACCACTACAGGGGTGATCCCTTTCCCGCAATTGCAGCAACAATATGCATTAGGCCCCACTGAAACCTATAGATACATACAAATAAGACACGCACTAATGGCAGTACTTGAGCCAGGGTCCACTGTTCCAGAGTCCTCACCTTTAGAAGACCGACTTCTCACAGACTTTATGCAACACGCGCTACCTCCCTTACATACCGCAAGTTACTGAACAATCTCCCGGACCCCTTACAACGATTGAAAGAGAAATGGGAAGCTGAATTAGGTGCCATGGACGAGACGGATTGGAATGCCACACTAGCGTCACCAAGGGAGGCAGGGGTTTCAGCCCGGTTTAGGCTCATACAACTTAAAATACTGCATAGAGTATATTACACCAGGACCTCTCTTCACAAAATGCACAGGGCGGAAACCCCATATTGTCTTAGGGGGTGTGGGGAGGAGGGAACACTACTGCATACGCTATGGGAGTGTCCGGCCATATCGAGTTACTGGCAGCAAGTCATGCGCACCATTTCCCAGACCCTTGATACTTCCTTGACACCGGAACCACGTGCGTGCTTGTTGAATGTGTGGGAGGGGACTGATTTGACACTCCGGCAACAACAATGGGTCACTATTGGGACTATGGTGCCAAACGCGACACTGCACAGAGGTGGGGAGTGGCAGAAACACCTACTCTAGCACTGTGGTGTAGGACGATGGATAGACTTATGTTGACTGAACGCACAGTGTATAAAATGAGAGCCAACCCCCACAAGTGGAACAAGGTATGGGAAGCATGGAATAGATATAGGGGGGATTTGTGTGCGCCACTGCCGGAAGAAGAGGGCGACAGCTCAGAAGATGATGAAGAGATGGATGAATGAGATAGGGGGAAATATGTAGATGTGGGTGGGGGGATAGGATTTGTCTGATGGGGGCTTCAATTAGTTTGGTGCTCAGAGAGGGAAGGGTAATAGCCTGGGAACCTGGAACTGGCAAATGACATTGAACTTAACTGTGATGATTCACTGTGACTATACATTAAGTAGGAGTCTATTTTTTCTGTTCTTGTTAATTTACAACAAAAAATAACATAAAAGTAAGATGTCACGTATTCTATCATTGTATCCTCATTGCATTTTGCATCATGCCAAACGTTTGCTGCCGGACCGGAAGGTTGTCGGCTAAATAGCTGTGTAACAGTACGGAAAAGTGATTGACTGCAAAACATTTTCTTGTGAAGCGATGTACTAACATTGTAATGTTGGCAAATTTCAATAAAATCTTACATCAAAAAAAATAAAAAAAAATAAATAAATAAATTCCTGGTTTAACGAAAAATGCCGCAATGCCAAGAACGACCTCCTGGATGCGGCAATGGGGAAGGACAGGACACTAATTAAACTTTCTAGGGCCAGGTATAAATTGACCACCTACCAGGAAAAAAAAACCTGGGAATTAGAGAGGTGGGAAACTCTCAGGATTGCGCTTAACGATAAAGATCTGGAAACCTTGTGGGCAATAGTAAGCTCGGGCGATAGGGAAGGGAGATCGACCATTGAGCCCTACTTAGAACCTGAAACTTGGGAGACCAACTTTTGGTCACTGTATGCCATTGGGGATGGTGGCTCTGTAAACTCCACTACCCCTAGTATGATAACCTAGGTCCACTTGGTGGGGTACCCGGAGATCACTATGACCGAAGTGGGAAATGCCATTAATAAGTTACACTGCAATAAAGAGCGATGTCTAGATAAATTACCGGGGGACCTCCTCCAGGAAGAACTAAAAATATGGGTACCATATTTGTGTGCCCTATTTAATGCCGTCCTGAAGGTTTGGATCCCCTCGATACCTGACGTGGAGCAAAGATAGTTCCTATATTTAAAAAAGGTTGTCCTCTTTCACCTTCTAACTACAGGCCGATTATTTTAATCGACATCACCCACAAACTTCTCCGACGGGTGCTTGTGGACCATCTCCAGGGCTGGTTAGAAGAAGAACGAACACTAAATCACTACCAGACCAGCTTCAGATCAATCATGTCAACCATAGACCAGATATTTAGATTACAATTACTTTTCTGGAAAACGGTGACTCTAGAGGGTGGCATCCTCTACCTTTATATTCGTTGATCTGAAGTTGGATTTCGATCTTGTCCCTCAGGAGAAACTGTGGAAGGTGATAAGTGATCTTGGAATTCCTCCCTACCTTCTCAAAGTTAAAGAGAGGCTCCACCTGGGAAATATTGCCCAAGTACGTTTTGGAAAATATGGGGAACTTACTTCCTGTTTCCCGGTTCAAAAGGGGGTCCAGCAGGGATGTGCTTTAGTTTCTACTTTATTTTGTCTTTTTATTAATGGTCTTGTTGACCACCTTATAAACATAAAGGACAACGACGCTCCCAAGTTAGTATCGGGGAGGGTGCCTGCGCTGATGTTTGCTGACAATACCCTGTTACTTTCAAAAACATCAATGGGTATCCAGCGCACTCTTGAAGGCTTTGCCAATTTTTGTAAGTTGCTAGGGCTGGAGATCAACTTAACTAAAACTAAATACATGGTCTTCAATCCCCCCAGCATGACTAGGCCAAACCCTTCTCTTAATGGCACTCCTCTAGAAAGAGTAAAGATATTTGACTATCTGGGAGTTACCCTGTCAGAGCATTTTGAATTGGGGTCCCAACTGGCCAAATCAATACTCATGCTAACCCAGACAGTGGACGGTATAATGAAAACGTACAGAAGCTCAGTTTTTATACCAGCGCCCCTGTGGTGGAAATCTACAAAGCACAAGCAAGGGGTGCCACGCTATACGGGGTGGAGTTGTGGGGGAATTGCTCTACCACCAACCTAATGAAGGTCGAGAACAACTTCATGCGGCAGCTTCTTGGCCTACCTCGTAGTACCCCCTTATTCCCCTCCGTATCGAAATGGGCATCAGGCCCCTTGATGAAGAGATTGTCCTGAGACCTTTAACATTCTGGAGGAGGCTATGGGTTACCCCAGAGTTGTTCGTCTATAGGGCTAAGTTAAATGAGCTCCCTGACCATCTGTTTTAAAGTACAACACCCATACACCAACAGTCTTTACTGTATCCCGATTTTTAAATTGCATGTGGCACATCCGAACAGCTATCTTAAAGTAGAAGCTTCGGGGAAGTAGAAATGCACCGAAATTAGACAGGTTTATTAGTTCTATTCATGTTTTGGGTTTATTGTTTTAGTCCCATATTTTTAGATTGGTAATAATTTTAGGACACAGCCCTCCTTTAGTTAGCTGCTTTTATCTTCTTTTAATGGGCTGAAGATTGTATCATGAAGCTTTTTACTGCTCTATGAGATTTTTAATTCTTGTGTGTCCAGCGGATTACCATTGTTCAAATATATGAATTTGAGAAATCCACATTTTTTAATTACAAATGTACAATATCTGTTTTACTGCTACCTGTACTTTGATGGCCCTAGTGGCCAAAATAAAGTTTTTGAATGGAAATAAATATATATATATATGTACTCCAAAAGTTCTTACCAAAACCTCAGCTCACCTTCCTGGTGGGTGCTGCCACAAAGTGGTGGTGCACCTCATAAATTCTTACAAATTACTCTGCTCGCACAACTATACCTAGTGCACACACAAGTTGGTTCAATTCAATCATAATTTATTGTTCCACTGTGGCTGACAAACGTGTTTCGGCCATAACGGCATTTGTCAATTTTGCCCATTATTCAAACAATATATACATCACATCCCATATCAAAGTGAATGACGGACTACAAAAAACATATCACTTCAAAAGAAAAATCGCGGCCATCTTGAAGTGGTCAAATTGATGGCCATGGCTGTAATTTTGCTATCTTATTCAACGTATTCTTTTCAATTCATAGAGGAACATACTAATCTGAAGAAAATCTACATATTCATTTTGTCATACTTTTTCTAGACAGATATCTAAAGTTGTAAGCATTATTAAACGATCCGGACTGAAATCCACCTATCAGTTTCTGTTCTTCTCGTGGCAATCTTGGGACAGGCAGAAGAACAGACATAATTCATTTTTATTCTTTTATACCTTCAAATTAGCCTCTTTCTTTCCAATCTCACTCATAAGATAATATCATGTCTGACGTTCATTTCCACAGTCAATTTGCCATATATTGACTACATTCTGCCCTGAATCGGAAAATATCAATAGTTACGGTCATTCTTATCCGGACCAAAACGACAAATGCTATTAATGTCTTTCTTCCTTGGATGTTCCATCCTCTTTACAAATTACAGCCAAATAATACTTTTAAATCATAAACCATATTTAAGATATAAAATCAGTCATGATAATTCATCACGTCAAGCAATGTTCCTTGATTACAGTGTTTGTGAAATTGGGCATGTGGGAAAGGGTAACAATAACTATTTATAACCTTTCAGATTTAGAGATGGCTATATTGGTTATTAAGTGGAAAATTCCTATTATTTCATATGGTCCAGAAAATAGGTCTAATGGTCCTCATTTCAACTTGTCTCTTCTATGTGTACCACAACAAGAGCAAACTGCTGGAAGAAGTCAAACGCCTGGAAGATCTTATTGCACAGGATCCGGAAAAAGATGCAGTTGAGAATCTGAGACAACAAATGCAGTCGTGGCTTATAAAATATGAAGAAGTAATTAGGCAACGTAAGCATGAGAAGTTTGCTAGAGATCAACATGATTATGAGGGTGGAAGAGTTCTAACATTTGCCAAAAACTTTGATCTGCCCAGGTAGTCAGTACAAGAGTCAGTACAAGAGGCAAGAAACAAAAACACAGCCTCGGCGTCAGAACTGGAAACAGATCAATCGGAAACAGAAGGAGGCAGTGGGAGGTCATCAGAGAGCATAAGTGGAAAGGAGAATACCAAGTGATACAGCAACCATGGTGCCAATTTCTAGGGGTGGGCAGAATTTGCAAAGTTGCCTTTCGTAAAATTTCACGAAACGGCAAGACATCTCTGCGAACACGTGGAATTTTGCGTGCTCACAGAGATTTTGCTGCGCCCCTTGACAACCCGCTGCCATAATGCCTAGAATGCCTGCGCTGTGCCAAGGAAAGTCACCTTATTCCAGAACCACCAGATTTCCTGAATGCCCATAATATATTGAAGTTGACCACTTCTTGCCAGGTGCACCTTAATGCCTAAAGAGCCCTCAATATGCCAAGGCGAGTTACATTATGGGGCTGTGGGCACCTGATACCACAAGTGAAGGCCTAAACATGATGGGGGGAAGAGCCTCCAAATGCCTGCTGCTGCCAGCCGCTAGAAAGACACCCATATCCAGCCATACATAGGCACCCAGATGTACACTCAAGCTCCATAATGCAAACATACAAATAGAAGGACACACACAAGGACAAATACATGCATGGTACGAAAGGAGGTTCAAAGCCATGGTCAACCAGCAAGCTCTGGAAAATGTTTCTGCCCAGTTGGAGCACTCCCAGAGGAGTGGGGCTGCTTTGCTCCTTCTCTTCCTGTGCCCCAGCTCCTGTGGCCAGTGTCAGTGAGGGATTCTTACAGGAACCACCCCTTGTTTTTCCCCGAAGGGGATGTGTCTGGACCCGGGTCCATTGGCATAACTAGCCATTATGCCGCATTTGGCTACTCGTGCATTTGCTGCCCCATAATGCGGCAGGTAAGAGTGGGGGTGGTGAAACAGTAGCCCCCAAATCTCATGACACCCAGGGCGGACCCCCCCCCACCTTTGCTACGCTACTCTGAAGGCCAACCTCCAGGAGCAGAACCCGACTCTACTGGGTGGGGCAAGGTAAGCAAAGCCAGGGAAGTTACCGGGCAGCATATTAGGACACTGGGTTCAGCCCAGTCATAAAGTTAAGCATAGGAATTACACCTGGAAAATTCCCCCACCCCCAGCATCGCAGGAACTACCACGGGGATTGTGCTCGAGCAACTCATGGATGCAAAGACCTCCATCAAGGACTACAGCTAATTATAGATGGTAGATATGAGGAGAATGCACACCTGCCTAACCTCAACAGTGCTCACTAATATTTTGGGCTGATTAATGCGTTACTGAATTTGAGCTTCAACTTGGGCACCTGCTTTATTTATATCTGTGAGTGCTTCATGCTGAGGTTTAATTTTTGTGATAGGAGCATGTTAAGAACTGACTCCAAACGAAGAGAGATGAAAAGGAGTTTATTTCAAAGCGGATTCTTCTGTGCCAACTATTCGAGTGAGCTCACCAACATTCTAAGGCGAGCTTCACTCCAACATTCCAAAGTAGGTTGGACCAACAGGGAAGGGGTGAGGGGGGAAATATAGGGGAGGGACATACCAAGTTACAACACACCTCCCTCTGTACAAGCAACAATTCAGAGTGAATGCTCTAGAAAGGCATAACCTAAAAAGGAAATAGGCATAGGGGGAAAGTCATTACCAACACAAGGAAAATACCTTGCAATGGGTTCCCCCCAGAACGTGCATTGAAAGATGAACATAGCAATACATACAGAAACTAGAAACGGTGGGGAGACTCCAGTGGAAAAGAAAGTGCAGTAACTGAATTGTATAAAACATACACTCTGTAGTCAGCTTGCCCTGCCGGACACTTACGTTGACATGCAACTCTTCACCTTGTAGGATCCCCCAACACATATCCAGTGTGCAGCAACTGAAAAGTATAAAACATTACATACTGTAGTCAGCTTGCCATGCCGGACACTTACGCTGACGTGCAACTCTTCCCATTGTAGGATCCCCCAACACATCTCCAGTGTCAACGTTGCAAGGAAGTTCAGAAACATGAACATTAGTGCAATGAGCTAACCTGTCCATGCTCCATAAATTACCATCTTCTAGCTCAACAGAGTTTTTATGTATCTTCCTGATTTTGAGGGGTCTGGAGAAAGCAGAGGATTTTGACTTTAACAGAGTAGGTTTTTTGACTACCACCCAATCCTCAACCATTCACTCTCTGTTGACCGTGCCCCATTTAGTGTCATAACAATTTTTGTACTTGACTTGATTTTCTTTCACTTTCTCTGAAACAGTGTCCCTGTCTACCCACACCGGGGACCCACCATTCAACCAGTTAGGAGTAAGTTTTGAACCTGGGTTTCTTCCTTTAAGAGAAGTAAACGGGGAGACGCCAGACAGTGAATTAGGAGTGATGTGAAAAGACCACAACATTTTCCTTAGGCTGATTCTTTTGTCATCAAAGCCAGTTGAATAGTGTCCTTAAGTATTCTATTTGCTCTTTCCACTAACCCGTTGGATTTTGGGGAATACAGTGGTGATTTGATGTGAACAATGGCTAAACTGTCCAAGAAAACCCTCATCTCATCTGAAGTGAATTGTACACCATTGTCCGTTATCAACTCACTCGGAATGCCCTCTTTTGAAAAGGTCTCCTTAAGAAATTCAATGAGATGGACTGTTGAAATGGACGGGACAAACTTAGTCGTTATCCAATGAGAATGGTAATCTATCAGGACAAACCTAAACCTCTGAGAATGACTCAATAGATTCAAAGGGCCAATGGTTTGTGGGCACCGTGACCGGAGTAAGGGGAGCTCTTCGGACATTCTTTGACTTGTCGCTGGCCCCACATTCAATACATTATTTTAGGTTTAAAGTATTTTATTAAGCACAGTGGTACAGCAATGAAGGCACAAGAGTAAGAAGCATTAAAAAGACAGTTACTGACAAAACAAATCAGCGCTTCCTCCAGGGCTTGCCGCTACCTATAGAGTTCAATAGTCCCAGCCTTGCCAAAGCCACCCCGGGCGGCACGTCCGTATAACATACTCAAGTGTGGGACTGTGTGCAAATAACAACCCCGCTGTACCACCTTTTCAACAGAACAAACCATCCCAACAATGCCCTTGCCCACCCCCCACCCCTTCCCGCCCCCCCTTCTTTCCGGTGCGGCACCAAGTAGAACGCAGACACTCACAACTCCCATCCGCATTCTCTCCCATTTCAGGTGTGCAGCTCTTAACCCTACATTCTGACCTTTCACGGTATGGGGGGTGTAAGCCTCAGTAGCCTCAGGTATCTCGGGCAGGTAAGCTCCCTGAATTCGGCCGCCAGTAGAGTATGGAAGGGCAGCCACAGCTCTTGGATTGATCAATGTCCCTAGCCAGTGTAAGTGATATTTTTTCCATTCCCAGGACATGCCACAGCCTATGTAGCCAACCCGTGACGGAGGGGATGGTGGGTACGCCAGTGTATTAAAATGTTCTGTATCGCTGAGCCCAGCGCAATAGCAATGTGCCTCCCCCTCCAAGATTTCAGCGGGTACATTATGTTATTGGGGAGTCCCAGCAGGGTATAGGCCGGGAAGCGGGGCAACTCTATACCGAAACACGCATCTATCTCATTGATCACCTCCGCCCAATAATCCTGTAGCAGTGGGCAGTCCCATAAAATATGTGTCAGTGTGCCAACATGCCCACAAGTACGCCAACATGCAGTGTCCAGGAGCCTGTTCATTTTGTGGAGGCGCTCCGGAGTGTGGTACCAATACGTAGAGACCTTGGTGAAGGTTTCTGTGAGCCCTACATGATATGCGGAGTGTCGTGCTCTGTACGAGATTTGCTCCCACTCCCTGTGGCTGAGTGTCCTCCCCAGTTCTCTGTTCCACCTCTCTCTTCCAGGGTTATATAAATGAAAGGGCGGTGGTTGCAGCATTTTATACAGATCAGATATCAGTTTGGCGTCTGCCGTACGCGTCGCTAGCCACCTCTCGTAAGGCAACAGGTTCCTATCTGCCGATTCCCGCTCCTGCGGCTGCAGGGCCCAGTGTCGAACCTGCCAGTACCTCATCCTGTCTGCCTCTGTCAACTGGTAAGCCTCTTTGAGAGCCTCGAAGGGGAGGACCCCGTCCCCACCATATGCATGAAAGAGCGCTCTACAACCCTTCCCCCGCCAGTGTGTATAGGCTCCCGGTTCCGTCCCCGGCGTGAAGTCCGGGTTGTCCACAATGGGCGTAAACGGGGAAGGGAACGTGGTGAGGCCAAAAGGCGTGGTAGTGGCGTCCCAAATCCTCAGCGGGACCCTCGTGATATAGGATGCATAAAGGTTCGGGGGACGGTGCGGTCTACGCAGGAACGGTATTTCTTGCAGGGGCCGGCCCGCCACCGCCTGATCCTGGAAAAGCCAGTGCTTGTCCGACTCCCACCTGCTCCACTCCACCAGGTACCTGAGCTGTGCTGCCTGGAAATGCTTTTGAAGATAAGGGACCCCCAGTCCACCCGCCTCCGGTGCTAGAGTCGTCAATGCCTTCCTCATTCGGGGTTTGCGGCCCTGCCAAACAAATCGAGACAGATCAGTCTGCATCTGCCGTATCCAGCCCTTAGGGGGCTGTAGTGGAAGCGCCCGAAATAAGTACAGAATCTGGGGTAAGACTGTCATCTTAATTGCAGCTATTCTGCCTAGCCAGGATATCGTCCCCTTACCCCACTTCCCTAGCTCCTCTTTAACTTTCTTAGTCAGCCCCTCATAATTCGCTGCAACCATCGCCTGTAACGTGGGAGCTAGTAGGATACCCAGGTATGGTACGTGGTGCCGTGACCATTGAAGTGGGAAACGCCGCTGCAGGTCCTGTCTCGTCGCAGGCGTCAGTGAGACGTCCAATGCTGTAGATTTCCCTACATTCATTCGAAACCCAGCCGCTCTCGCGAAGGCGTCGAGTTCCGCCATACATGCGGGTAAGGCCCGCCTCGGGTCCTCTAGCGTGAATATCACATCATCCGCATATAGGCTGACCGTGTGAGTATACCCGCCCATCCGCACCCCAATCACGTCCGGATTCTGCCGCACTCTCTGGGCAAAGGGCTCCATGTAGAGAGCAAAAAGAAGAGGGGATAATGGGCATCCGTGCCTCGTGCCACGTTCAATATTAAAACGCCTCGATCCGCAGCCATTGACACGTACCGTAGCCGACGGGAACTGGTAACAGTTAAACACCATGTTCCTGAATTTCTCCCCTATGCCCATCTGCGCCATCACCCGCTCCAGATACGGCCAGTGCACCCGATCGAACGCCTTTTCCGCGTCGACCGACAGTAGCATCCTCTCCCCCGGGATCCGTGAGGCTTTCTCCAGTATATGCACTATCCTCTTAGTATTATCCACCGTCTGCCTGCCAGGTTCAATCAGTCCAGGGAGATACTGCGCTAGCTTCGCAGCCAGGATCCCCGTATATATTTTCAGATCGACATTTAGGAGGGAGATTGGTCTATACGAGCTACACTGAGACCTGTCCTTCCCCGGTTTAGGTATAACTGAGACAGTCGCCCGCAGGAGATCAGGCGGGATGGCATCAGGGCAAGCAAAGGAATTAAACAGCTTGGTCAGTATGGGCGCCAAGATCGTGCAGAACGTTCTGTAGAAGAGGGAGGTGTAGCCGTCCGAGCCCGGGGCCTTCCCGAGTTTTAGCCTGGAGATTGCCGTAACAACCTCCTCAATCCGGATCTCACTTTCCAGGTAACCGGCCTGCACTGGAGCCAGGGACTGGAGATCCATCCAGTCCAGATACTCATCGGGCTCACCTATCACCGAGTCGTCCCCCGCGTAAAGCTCAGAGTAGAATTGGCGAAAACTCTCAGCTATGTCAATATCGTCGGTGACTGTTAGCCCTCCTGCCCCGGCTATTTCCTTTACTCGGCGGCTCTGGTGCGCAACTCTGAGCTTGGCAGCCATTAATCGGCCACAGCGATCCCCCCCCTGTATAGTATGCGTGCTTTAGACGCAGTGCCGCATACTCAGCCCTATCCAAGTCCAAGGCTGAAAGGAGTTTCCTTGCCGTTTTCAACTGTTTCCAAATTCTGGGGGCCCCAGTGCGACGATGTACTTGCTCCAGTTCCCTAACCTTCTGCGTGAGCTCCTCCCACTTAACCCTCCTCTCCCTGTTTTCGGCTGACGAAATTGCTATAAAGTCACCCCGCAAGACCGCTTTGAGTGCCCCCCATTGGGTCGCTAAGTTGGTGTCGGGGTTGGAGTTATGCAGTTGAAATTCCTGCACGGACCCTGTTATGTGCTGGACCACAGTCTTTTTGTGTAGGAGAGTGTCCCGAAGTCGCCAAACCCCACGTTGTGTCGGGATCGATGGGGGGAGGAAGGTCCCCGAGACCGGCACGTGATCCGAAAGAGAGATTACCCCCACCTCGGAAGCAGTGGCCATGTCTCGAACTGGGCCGGAGACCAGCAGATAGTCCAACCGAGCGTATGTCTTGTGTGCGTGTGAGTAATAGGAGTAGTCCCTATCTAAGGGATGAAACCCCCGCCAGAGGTCATGTAAATCCAAATCAGCTAATTGTGTTCTCACCGCAGTCGACAATTCCCCAGTCTGTGGGTACCGCTGTGCTGACCGATCCAGAGAGGAATCGAACACCAAGTTCAGGTCCCCCCCCAAAATGATGTGCCTATCTGGCGACGCCGTGACATCCACTAAAGCAGTGTGGAGGAAGCGGTCCTGGTGCTCGTTTGGGCTGTAATCTGACCCTATGGTAAACTGCAGGGGGCCTAATTTAAACCTATATGCCAGCAGCCTCCCTTTCTGCTCTACGAGTTTGTGTACAACTTCCCCTCTAAAGGATTTAGACACTAGGATAGCCACCCCAGCTGTTTTCGTGGTATTGGAGGAAAAGAACTGTGTGGGGAAGGAGCAGGACCGCAACCTATGGCAGTCTCCGGCTAACAGGTGCGTTTCTTGAAGCAGACAAATGTCCGCTTGCGTATCCTCTAATAAGGAGAGAATTGCTCTGCGTTTCGTGGGATTGTTCAACCCTTTCACATTCAGTGTCACTACTTTCAACCCCGCCATACCAAATCAGAGTCACCTTGCATCAGTGGCCGGGCTGCAACAGGGAGTATCAGACCATCGGTCGAATAGGCCTGCAAGCTCTGGCAATGCTGAATGGACTCAGCTAAAGCACCGGACAGATCAGTCTCCAACTCCCCCCTCCCGGTTCCCTTGACCCCCAAACCCCAACTCCCCAACTCTCCCCCCTCCCGTTCCCCAACTCGAACCCCAAACTCCCCCCACTCACTCATCGTCCACCCCCCTCCCTTGACCCTCAGTCCTGATAGTCCCAGTCCTGCCCTTACCGGACAAGGCCGTGGTAAATTACCTTAGTGGGCAACCTGCCACAAGCATCCCCCCTCCGCCCCCACACCCCCACCTCCCTCCGAGCCTGCTCCAACCGTAATGCGTAGTCATTCTCCCCCCGGAGCCAGGTTATGCGGTCAGTGCCACTTCATCTTCGGCCGCTGAAGACCTAGAAACAGTTCGGATTGCATTAGCCATCTCCGCCCTGATGGTGGGCGATCCCGGTCTCCGTGAAGCGGCAGACGACCTGCGCCTCGAAACCCTCAGCCAGCCGCTGTTGGTAGGATCGCCTCTTCTAGGCGTGGAGGAGTCCTCCTCTTCCGCAGTGATCCCCAGCACTTTGCAGACATCCTGGAGGGACCGTAGCTGGTGTGATTCTCCATTCCATCGAAAGATGAGACGAAAAAGTTGCCCCCATGAGTAGGATGTGTCGTGTTGCCTCAGAAAATCCGTCGCAATCTTAAACGCTCTCCGCTTCTGGAGAGTGGTCGCAGACAGGTCTTGATACAGCGCCACTGAATGACCTTGGAAAACGATTGTTTGCTTCCTCCTCGCCTCAGTCATAATCCGTTCCTTCAGCGGATAATCTGTGAGGAAAGCCAGAATGTCTGGTGGGGGTCCTGTCGCCCGTCAGTGCGGTCCCACTCTATGGGCTCTATCTATCCTAATGGGGAAGTCTGCAGACTCGCCCAGGACGTCACGGAACAGCCCCTACAGGTAGTCCACTATGCCAGTGTTCTCTTCCGAGGACGGCACTCCCTGGACCCTTATGTTGTTCCGCCGAGATCTGTTCTCCAAGTCCTCATTATGCAGTTGCAGATCTATGTGCTGGTCTCTGAGGCGGAGCACCTCCTGCTGCAGGTGCGTGATCTCTTTGTCTTGCCTCTGCGTGGAGCTTTCGACCGTGGCCACCCTCTCGCCGAGTCCATCTACTTCTCTATGGATTTAGCGCACCTCGCCAGCCACTTCCTGCTTTAACGCCTGAAAGTCCTCCCTCAGCGTCCCAAAAAGGGCCTCCAGAAACGATCTGGTGACCGGGGGCTCTCCTCCGCCCATCCCCTGGGAACCGCTGGCACCTCCCGGCGGCGTTGAATTCTTGTCCCCTTTACCTTGGGACCTGTTAAGCATCTCTGGGAGTGTGCGACTACTCCCTTTGCCACCCCTCTGTCCGGCCATCTGTCCCGTGCTCCTGCAGCTCGCACGTTATGAACCGTAACTCCAGCTGAGCTGACGCTCAATGCCAGGCCCAGAGCACCAGTGCCCGTCCCCGGGATCCTCCGCCACCGCTGATCGCCTCAGACGTGTGTAGTACCAAAGGCCTGGGCCCCCCAGCCGCCCGGCCGGACAGCGAGATAGGTGCACCACTGCACCAGCAGCAGCCGCCGCCTCTCCGCGCTCCGTGAGTGCCTCTCCTCCACAGGGCAGGCGGCCCCCCTCCGCAGCGGCCCAGGACCAGTGCACCACTTCCCCAAAGTCTACTGCGCTATCCGGTGGAACCCACCGTGCCTCCAATGTCCACACCTTCACGGGGAGCCTCCCCCTGCTCAGCCACTGCTCCAGGGGCTGAGCTAGGTGTCCTGGGCCAGGCCCGCTGCGGCCTCAAGTCCTCCCCTGCGTGGCGCTCTTCCAACACCCGCTCTGTGCGTGGGCGACCTGCAATATTTCTGGGAGCTCCGCGTCGCCCTACGCCCCCCCGGCTAGCTCCTCACCTCCTCTGCCAAAATCGGGGAGGAGGGGGGGGGGATCTTGCATCCAGGGCCCAGCCCCACCTCAGTCCAGCCTCGATACACCGGACGTGCGCTGCTCCAGCCTCTGAGCGCCAACCGTGGAGTGCCCGGGCTCTTCCTCGCCGAGACTCGCCACTCCCCCAGCGCCGCCTCACCGGTGTTCCAGGCCTCCGCTCTCTCCTGGCTAGGCCGCAGCCCCGGCCTCGAGTAACCTCAGGGGCGGGTCCGGGGTCCACTACGCCACCGGGGAGCCGGCCAGCGCCCTCCGGACCCAGGCGCACAGCTCCGCTGGGCTGTTGTCGTGCTCCTGTACTCCGCAGGACCTCTCGCCGAGACTCACCTTTCGGCCGGTGCCGTCTCGTCAGCGCGCCGGGCCTCCGCTCTCTGCCTGCCAGGCCGCAGCCGCGGCCTCGATTAGTCTCCGGGGCGGGTTCGGGGCTCACCGCTCTGCCGGGGACCTGGCCAGCCCACCTCGGCCTCAGGCTTTCAGCGTCGCTGGGCTGCCGACTCGCAGCCACTCCTCGCAGGACCTCACTCCGTGATCCCCCGGGTCTGCGCCACCTCCAGCTGGGCCCCAGATCCGGCCCGCACCACCACCGCTGCTCGGGGCTCCAGCGACCGGGCTCACCGCTCCTGATGCCGCGTCCGGCGGGGGAACCGGAGCTCAACGCAGCCGCCTTTAAAGGCTCTCCCAACCGTGCCCGGTCTCCCGGGCTGTTGTGGGGGGAGAAAAGCGATGTTTTAGGGCTCAGGGCCTAGTCGGGTGCGGGAGCTCGGGAGGAACACGTCCGTTCACTCCGCCATCTTGGCCACGCCCCCCCAATACATTCTTTTGCTACCTCTTCAATTTGTGTGTCCCTTTTTGGGAACCAATAACTTTGTCGAATCTTGCTTTTGGTAAAGCTTCGTCCGGGGTGACCTTCATGTCCTATCTGTATGATGCGATTTCCAATTCTCACTCAGTAGGGGGAATTATTTTATTCCCTCTCCAGACCAGGTCTTCATTTATGGACAACTCGTCCTTCACGCTTCAAAACTCCTGGAGGTCCTCTGGTAAATCACTTTTCTTCTCTGGCCAACCTTTGGCAATCATGTCTTTCAATTTGCGCAAAACATCATCTTCCTGTAGAGATTTCTCCCATTCGATTTTCTTAATGGCCGGAGTGTCTATTGACAGGATGGTTTCCTCCTCCATGTTTCCTTCAGGTTCATTTTCTAATAGCGGCATGCGTGACAGGCAATCCGCCAAATAATTTTTTGAGCCAGGGACATGCACTATGGTGTAGTTGAACCCTTGCAGTCCTAAAACCCACTTGGAGATGCGTGGAGTGGTGTTCTCTAACAGTTTGGTAGCAAATAACGGTATTAATGGTTTGTGATCTGTTCTCAAGCAGAAGGGAATTCCCCACAGGAAGTACTTGAAATGATGAATAGCCCAGTAGCATGCAAGTGCTTCTTTTTCGATCGTAGAGTAATTGATTTCCGCAGTCTTCAATGTTCTTGAGGCGAAGGCTATCACTCTTTCTTCTCCATTCACCATTTGAGTCAAAGCGGCCCCCAGACCTTTATTACTTGCGTCAGTGGAGAGTGTGGTCTTAGCATTAGAATCAAAAGTGTGCAGGATTGGGGCCTCCAAAATGGCTTCTTTGATCCGTTGGAATGTTTTTTGATGTTCCGTGCTCGATTGAAATTTGGTACCCTGTTTAAGTAGTTCTCTGAGGGGTTGAACTTGGTCAGCGAAGTTCTTCACAAATTTCGACATATACTCAACCAGGCCCAAAAAGGATTTCAGTTCATCTTTACTCAAGGGTGCAGGTGCAAGTTTGACAGCGTCTACCAGGCTGGCCTTGGGTCTGATACCTTCACTTGAAATCGTGTGCCCCAAATACACCACCGACTCAACGCCAATTTTGCATTTGTCTTTCTGAGTTGTGACGCCAGCTTTGCTGAGTTTAGACAAAACACCCTCCAGGATTTTGTTGTGCTCACTTTCATTGGCTCCATAGAGTAAGATATCGTCCTGAAAGCAGATTACTTTCTCAAGACCATGCAGGATGTTTTGCATAATACGCTGAAAGACAGCAGCCGCCGATGCAAGGCCAAAAGGTAATCTTGAGAACTGATAAGCACCAAAAGGGGTTATAAAGAACGTGAGGTGTTTAGACTCTGGATGGAGACCAACTTGGTGGTAGGCCGAGGACAGATCTAAGACTGAAAAATACTTTGCACCTTGAATGGCCATCAACATTTCATTAATGTTAGGGAGAGGATGTCTATCCACCCAGATATTTGCATTCAAATCCCTGAGGTCAACACAGAGGCGGATGCCTCCCCCCCCCCCTTTTGCCGCTACCACAATGGGGGCCAACCACTCAGAGCTTTCAATACGCTCAAATATCTTATTTTCTTCCAATCTGTTCAATTCTATTTGTAGGGGTTCTCTTAACTGCATGGGAATAGACCTAGCCTTATGTACTACAGGCTTCGAATTTGGTTTAAGTTTGATTTTGTGGAGGAACCCTTTAAGCTGCCCCACCTCTGGAAATGTTTTACATACGTCTTTACCAACCATAGGCCTATCAATAAGTAACACTGGTTCAGGTGCATTTGGGTCTAATTTGATCCCCAAGTCTTTTTGGTGCTTCCACCCTAACAGATTGGAACCTTTTTCTGTGATGTATACTTTTCCTAATGTGGTTCTGTCTTTAAAATGTATCTGCATCCACAACATACCAACCAGGGAAATGGGATTGTAATTATAACCACCTGGTTTATTATCGGGAGGCAAAAGATTATAGTTTTTATGTCCTGAATTTTGTTTGAATGAAGTTTCATTAATCAGTGTGTAAGGTGAACATGAATCAGCAAAAACCTCATATGCAACATTGTCCAGGAATATTTCACATTCAGGATAGGAATTTACATCATGATCCCCGATGTTCCTGGGGCAAGATGGCGTCGGAGTGGTCGTGAGGAGTAGGCAGCTCTCCACTTAGTTCCTGACCCCTGTTTGCGGGGGCCTCTCTCCTCAGCCGACAAGTAGCGACAAGTAGCGGATGACTTAATATGACCTAATATACAAAATATGGCATACAACATTCCCTGGAGACTCTGTGGTTATATCGACATCAGGGATATTGTGCTAGATGCCGAGATGGAGCCGAGACGGAGTCGATGGTTGTTTAGGGTGGGGCAGAGCGTGATCGGACCCTACCCCTGCCATTGAATGTCGCCATTTGAGACCCCATTGAGACCCCTGGAGACCCTTTGAGACATTTGGTAAAGATTTGGTAAAGATTTTGAGGGTTTCGTGTGGCAGTTGAAGCCCTAACCTGCAAGAGACCAGCAGTAAGTTAATACGAATACAGTGAACAAAAGCCGGAGCAGAGGCACTGCCGGAGGCAAGTGGCAGGAGAAAAAGCGCAAGAAGTTAAAGGATCAAGGGTCGGAGTGTCGGAGTGTCAGAGTGTCGGAGTTAAGAGCGAGGAGCCAAGAGCTAAGAGCCAAGGGCAGACAAACAGACAAGAAGACAAGCAGACAGGCGTCAGCCGGCATCGGAGGGGAGGAAAGCTTCGCTAGTCGGGATCGCTGCGGGAGCCGCGGGAAAAGGCAAAGCAAAGCAAAGCA
Source organism: Lissotriton vulgaris (assembly GCF_964263255.1). NCBI lineage: Eukaryota > Metazoa > Chordata > Amphibia > Caudata > Salamandridae > Lissotriton > Lissotriton vulgaris. The sequence continues at coordinate 1,140,105,065 of NC_141696.1, read as the reverse complement.
ACCAGGCACATGAGGGATTTGAGCAGGTATCGGGTCTTTTCAGTATTTCAACATCGGGAGCGGCTTTAGGAGAGTTGAGGGGGTAAGGATTATATGGAAGCGGTGCTCTACCTTTCCAGCTTCCTCCCGCACCCGCACCCGCCCACTCCCCGTTTGTACTCGCAGCAGCAGCATCGGGTTACGCACCAGGTTTGGATTCAGCTCCGTACCTGAAGCCTCGTACCCGACTTGATACTGATGCAGAGACTGGTGCCGACATCGGTGCCAGTGTATAATACGGGTCTTAGATCGGTGTCCACTCAACAGGGGGCCGCCGCGTTCATTACAGCTTCAGGGCGTCAGAGGCGCCCTCGGTGCTCTGTGAATCTGTGAATCGGCTCTCTCTCTCATTGGCCTCTGTGATCGAAGCTCTGCTGCTCTCGGCTGCTCACGGCCACGGTTGTTAGAAGACGGATGCCGGCGATACTCCAATATGACACAGTCTGGAAAGTCTTTCAAAGGAGGGAGGTTATAGATCAGGCTAAGATTCAGTGTGCGGCAACTGGGTGTGTACTGGGCTGGATTCTTAGTACCAATACTAATACCAAAAGCATTTCCAGCCTTCTTGGTCCAGTCGTGACCAGCAATAGATTTTTGAGACCTGTACCGCCAAAGAGGCGCATCCAGAAGAACTCTAAATCCTCAAAACCCTTTAATTAATTGAAGACTGTGGCTGTGGTTGTAGCAATTGTTTCCTGTCGCCAGGCACGTTTTAACCATAGCCATGGCCGGTGTGGTTGGTATGGTCAGTGTCGATGGGTCCAGTAGCGGATTTGCACAAAACGAGCAGAGGGTAAACCACACCCAGAAAGAGAAGGACGTGACTAGTCCAAAAGGGGGAGTAATCACGCAGCATGATCCCGATTCTGATATCCAAAGCCAGGGTAATCCTGTACGGCGGGTCGAGACAAGGGGTGCAAAAAATAAAGAAGACAAAGGCAAAAACTGGGAAAAGGAAACGGAAAAAGAGAGGCAAAAAGAGAAAGAAAAGGAAAAAATTAAGGAAAAAACTAAAGACAAAGATAAAGACAAAGACAAAGACAAAGGTAAAGATAAAGATAAAGATAAAGATAAAGACAAGGACTTAGACTTCGAAACAGGTCCGGAGAATCGACAGACGCAGGCCAAATTGGAACTACTGGCCAAAAAAGCAAAGCGACTGCAGACTATCAAAAACCTTAAGTCAGCTGCCAAGTCTAGTGGTTCTTCGAATAACACTCAACCGCGGATCACAACGATCTTCAGCTCAGTTTCTAAAGAGTCTGCCGACCAGAGGATGCCTGTAGAAATGCCTGTAGAAATGGATAACGATGTAAACGATGTAAACGATATATCCAAACTTTCGAGCAATCTGAGCAAGCACCAAGTATCAATTGATGAGAAAACAAAGATTGGAATTATGAGTAGTTTGAGTAGCACTATGACTATTAGATCTACAGAATCCATAGAAAACACAAAAACTACGGGAGATCAAACAGCTACACAAAGTGATGAATGTATACCAAGAGCCGATCAAGGTGCCCTGCCCGCCTTACCACCGACAATCTCAATAAGCCTAGAGTTTGGAAATACAGAACAAGCACGTGACCTGGATTCAAACCAGAATAAGACCGGCTTTCTAAAAAACAGGCAGGGAACAGATTCCGAGTCCGAGTCAGAGGCTGAGTCTGTGTCAAAATCCGAAATTTATGAAACTGGGATGTCTACTTCAAGTGAACCTCAGAGAGTTCTATACGAACAGATTAATACAGACTCCCCTGAACCATCAGATTCTAACTCCAACTCTAGGAAAACGAAAACGAACAACTCTCCAAAAGACAATAGTGCTGGGAAAAAACAAGAAAAAAAGAAAAGAAGACAAAGGAAACAAAATAAACTATGTGATGAAGATACAACCGACCAAGGAAGTAACACAGATTTAACCAATCGGATCGATCATAAACATAGGAATATGTCTTCCCTCGCTATGTCTGACTCAAAGACCGCACACATCCCAAAGGGTCATGGAGGTGGGGTAGCTGAACCGTCCCTGGGAGACATATTCAACTCAATCAGGAAGCTCCAGGAAGATGTAAAAACAGACAACAAGAAACTCCAAGGGGCAATCAACAAAGTTGGCCAAACTTATTTGGAAATATCTGACAGAATGGCCTTGGTCGAGCAACGAACAGAGAATCTGGAAAATGATGTCTCGGCCCTTCAGAAACAAGGAAACGAACAGGATGGGATTATTCGAGACTTAATGATAAAAGTAGAGGATCATGAAAATAGGGCCAGGCGTAATAATCTACGCTTACTGGGGATTCCTGAAGGAGTGGAGGGAAACGACTCAAGGAACTATATGATATCCCTGTTCAAAGACTCATTCCCTGAACTAGCTTCTTGGGATTGGGACAAAGAGGTCCAGCGAGCTCACCGCTTTCCCTTCACCCTAAATAAACGAACGCAGGGATCTGAGAAATACCCCAGAGCCATGTTGGTTTGCTTTGGTAATTTTCTCTTACGGGAAGCAATTTTCGATCTGGCTAGACCGACCCGTAAAAGAGAATACAAAGGCTATGCGTTTTTTAGTAGACCTGACTTTTCCCACACGACGGTGGAAAGAAGATGGAGGCTTCGGCAACTCTTTACCCCGTTTGCACAGATAGGCGCCACAGTCTTCTTACAAAATCCGGCTAGATTAAAGATTATTTTCAATGGCATCACTAGAAGCTTCTCCAGCGAAATTCAAGCACAAATATATTTGGAGGAGATCACCGAAGGTAGTAAAGATAAAGATAAACTCATAAAAGGGAAGAAACAAAATAAATAGACTATAATTGTATTTTCAAGTTGAACTACGCTCTAATATAGGGAGGAGGCCGAGGCTGAGAGGGAGACTTGAGAGGGGTTCCCTTTTCTACTTTAAATTATTTTTTTTTTGAAGGGGAGAGGATAGGGGGGCAAGCATGAAAATAACTAATAGCTTAGTATAGGACATATCGGGAACCATATTCCCGAATATGAATTATCAGCTCTCCCGAAGGTAATTGGGGTCAGGACTTGGAGATGGCAACTGCCTGTGGACCAACGAGATGCCCACAACCTGGGCCCACGAGCAACAGGTAGCCTCATTAGATGGAGTATGGGGGGAGGGGGGAGGGGGTGAGGGCGCTAGTTGTTGGGGGGCTCGCGGGGGACGGGGAAAGGGGCAACCTTACAGGCAAAAGAAAAGGTCAGAATGCATGTCTAGGCGCACAACCAAGATAAAAAGTGGCTACTTTTTCAGGACCTAAATAGACATACCCACAGAGTTACAACACAAAAAAAAATAATATTTATTTACAAATGGCTAAATTAAAAATATTAACAATCAAAATATGTTGGCTCAATGATGTCAAAAAGAGGCAAAGACTAGCAATAGGTCTACAATCAATTGGAGCTGAAATAATATGTCTTCAGGAGACACATGTAGAGGGATATCAAAGACATGTCCTTAACGATCTGGGATATAGTGTTGTTGTTGCCACTACACAATCAAATAAAACTTGTGGGGTGGCTATCCTGACATGGGGCGGGGGATTGTGTTTTTTAAGATCAGCATCAGACCCAGGTGGCAGATGGGCTATAACCGAGTGCCAATATTCTAGTGGGAAAAAATGTACCATCTGCTCAATCTATGGGTGTGTCACCGATGATCCCGAACTGCTGTTGTTTCTATCAAACAAACTTGCACATTGGCCAGTCCCCATGATTGTTTGTGGCGACTTCAATATTAATCTTCCACCAATATGTCTTTCAGGTAACACCTTTAATTATCAGGGCAGGAAACCCAAAACATATAAGGCTTTGGAGGAACTTTGTGGTAGTCATGGGCTTGTAGATTGTTGGGAGATGAAACAACCATACAACCATGGGTATACTTTCTTCTCCCACCCTCATCAAAAACATGCTAGATTAGATTACATCTTTATGTCAAATACTATCCTTTCCAAATGTACTATAGATCGGTTGCCCAGGGTCTTCTCCGACCATAACCCGCTACTTATGAGCCTCGATACTGAGACAATTAAATCTGATCGCAGTAACTGGACTTTTGAAAGAGCTTTATTAACTAATGATAAATACTGCAAACATATGGATAAATGGATCATCGAGTTTTTACGTTTTAATATGGGTAGTGCTCCATTGGAGGTGGTCTGGGGCTCATTAAAAGCAGGGATTAGGGGGGAAACACTCAGATTTTCAATCCAAAATAACAAAGAGGCTAAACAAAATTTGAAAAACCTACAAGATAATCTGGCCAGGAAGGAAGAAGACTTAGTTAGACAAGTACAAGATGGAAACAATATAGAAGGGGCTATCAGATATGTAACTATAGCAAAAAATCTAATATCTGAAATATTCACTAGCAAAGCAATCCAGAAGGCTACCGCGAATAAAGAGAAAATTTACGAATGGAGCGAACAGGTGGGGCACCAATTGGCAATTACTACAAGACAACAAAACTCCAAAACTATGATTACAGCAATCAGAGATCCTGTTCACGGTTTAACTCAAGATCCAAAAGAGATCAGGGAGGCCTTTAAGAGATATTATGCAGAGCTTTATACCAAAACTGGCAATAGTCAGGATAAAATAGATGAATATCTAGATTTAGCTACAAGGACATGCCTATCCCAAATAGATCAAGAAACTCTTGCTGAAACTCCAGATTGGGTTGAAATACTATTATCTATACGCAGTCTCCCCTCTGGTAAAGCATCCGGTTTAGATGGAATCCCTGTGGAATTTTATGCCAGATTCAGTAGTGTATTAAAAGACATCTTAACCAAGTTGTTTACTCATGTGTCTCTGAGGGGACATCCCCCGGCATCTTGGGCACAAGCTAAAATCATTGTTTTCCCTAAAAAAAACAAAGATCCAACCGAATTAGGTGCATATCGCCCAATCACCCTAATTAATAACGACTCCAAAATATATTCAAAACTGTTAGCAAGTAGATTGGCACCCATAATTCATAAAATTATTTCTGTTAGGCAGCATGGGTTTGTCCCAGGGAGATCAACCACGGACCATGTCCAGCGGGTGATCACTCTCTTCGACATGGCAGAGGTAGCAGGAGACCCTATGGGCCTAATATTGCTGGATGCAGAAAAAGCATTTGATAGGGTCTCCTGGCAGTATCTATGGTCGGCCATGTCGAAGAGCGGGATCGGGGACCAATTCATTCAAGCTGTTCGGAAAATGTACATCACACCCGAAGCAGTGGTTATGGTAAATGGGGACACCTCTGATACCATTAAAGTGACGAGAGGTACAAGGCAGGGATGCCCCTGCTCTCCCCTACTCTTTGCCATATTTATCGACCCATTTATCACAAAGCTGGAAATGAACCAAACAATACAACCCATCAAGACATCCAATGGCGAAACTAAGACCCTAGCTTTCGCAGATGACATTGCAATTGTTACGGCCGATCCCAATATAACTATCAAGGAAATGGAGGAAGAAGCGAAGAGGTTCGGGGAGATCTCTGGGTATAAATTAAACCAAACTAAAACCCAGATTGTAATCAATAACAAGATTAACTTTGCCGATGGTAGAGTTGTGAACAATGCATCATATCTTGGTGTAAATATCACATCCGACCTAAATAACTTAGTGACCCTGAATTTGGCCCCACTATTGAAACAAACAAAAAAAATCTAACTAGGTTACATAATCTACATTTAACAATCATTGGAAGGTGTAACTTAATTAAAATGGTATTCTTCCCCAAATTTTTGAACTTCTTCCGTGCAATTTGTCTTAATTTTGATTCCTCGCTTTTAAAGGAAATAAACAACGTTTTCTCTCGCTTTATATGGGGATACGGGCAAACACGAAGAGCCCATAGATTTATTACACATTCTAGGGAAAGAGGTGGTTTAGCCCTGCCTAACTTCAAACTGTATTGGTGGGCTACAACTATTAAATACAGTCGTCTACTCCTAACCCCCAGGCAAGATTCTAATTCCATCTATTCAGTACCAACTCCACAGGAACTTATCCTGGGCAATAAGGCCAATAACCATTTATGGAAACTATCATACGATTGCCATCTCAAAAAAGAGCGTTTTAAAACACTCAAGGGTATTTATACCGCTTGGAACCAGGTTCGAAAACTTTTGGGGATTGGTAGTTTTTCCTATTATACAGCGTTAGAGAATAACACTAATCTTCCTGGAATTTTTATGGATTCAGTTATGAGGCGATGGGTCCGATGTGGAATTTCACAGTTCGGCTCGTTATATGATTCTATGGGTTTTTGTTCCTTTGAATCCCTAAAAACCAAATATGGGTTAGACTCCCATGACTTTTTCAAATATCTGCAGATCAGGGATTTCATCTTAAAAAAAGGGGGTGGCAGCGTTGGTTTTAAGAAAATTCCAGCAATCGATACTGTGGTTAGATCAGAAATGGTTAAAATTGGAGATATTTATAAAGAATTAACTGCAGCTTTACCAGATGATGTGGACAAACATGCATGTAAATGGCAAAACAAAATAGCTATTACAGAGGAGCTAGCTCGTAAAGCATTAGAATTGTCCAGCTCTATATTAATGTCCACTAAGCTACAAGCCCAATTCTACAAAACTTTTTTCCGACTCTATTACACCCCTAAAAAGATATCCAAATGGTGCGAGGGTAAAGGTACACTTTGCCCTAGATGTGCTATGCCCAAGGCTGATTTGATACATATGCTGGCCACATGTCACACATTAGATACGATTAAACGAGAAATCTCTATTTTCCTAGCTGGAATTTTAGAGACTAATATAGAGATTACCACAGCAGAAATAGTAATAGGGGTGGACAGGGTTACTAGACCTAATGCCATACAGGGACTCATGTTTATCCCGATGGCTGTACTAAGAATTTGTTTGACATCAGCTTGGTTGGATCAATATCCACCTACATTTTTACAATGGCAGACGCGCTTGTTAGCGGCATACAACCTCGAAATAGCAATCTATAGTCGGAAGGGCTTGAAGAGGAAAAAAAAGGGATTAGAAATCTGGGAGCCGGTCCGACTATGGGCAGGGAGACCAGACTAACAATGAAACCACAAATTAGTAATGAATGTAATTACTAAAATGGAGAAGTCCTTTGATCTTCTTGTTTCTTCTGTGTTTTTTGTTTTTTTTGCTTTTCTATTTTTTCTTTTCTTATCCTTCGGTTTTTGTGCAGCCTTATTCGATATTATCTTATTTGTGACAATACCAAAATGTTGCTTTTGCAATTGTAGATAGTTGCCTGTATCGGGGGGGGGGGGGCGCTCAGGGGTGGGGAGGGTGGGACAATATTACCTCTGTAAAAACTCAATAAAGAGAATTTTTTTTAAAAAATGATCCCCGATGTTCAACACTTTGAAAATAATGTCCCCTTGCAATGGTTGATCAGACTCTTAGACCACCAAGTGCGTGGTGCTTTTCTTATCATGGCACACTTTTGAAAAGTGACCCCTTTTTTTACAAATACTGCAAGTGACACCCCTGGCAGGACACTTAACGTCATTTGCCAAATGGTTAGGGTTACCACACCTATAGCATGTGGGTTTGCTAAACTGTGTGTTATGTTTAATCACCTCAGGATGGGTAGGTTTAGATTTAAAATCCTTTTGAACAACCTTGTGCACGCCGCTGTCACTAACCTGTTTCACCTCACTGGCTTCCTTTATCTCACTCATACAATAGCTAATGTGTTCTATGCTAATAGCAATACCAATAGCTCTTTGTAAATCCGGAGCCTCCGCTAAAAGTCTCTCCTGGATTTTCTTTTCACACGTGCACCTGACCAACTGGTCCCTGATTAATGACTCAGTGAGCGCACCAAAATCACAAGTGGCTGCCAAACCCCTCAACACAGCAATGTAATTCTTTACTTTTTCATTTTTTCCTTGAACCCTTAAGAAGAATTTATGTTGCTCCAGAACAATGTTAATTCTGTCCCCAAATTGCTCAGCTAATTTTTTAACCGTAATCTCATAGACATCAGGTTGAACAGCACCATTTCACCCTACATTGATGTTAGCACCTCTATCCTCAACCTCAGGCAAATCTTCAAAGACATCCCTGCCATATTTACCAAAATTATGAAGTAGGATGTGTTGCTTCCTTAAGGACGAAAATCTATTTCCACCAATTGCAATCAAGTATGACTCGAACAAATTAAACCATTTTTTCCAAGAAATCATAGGATCACCTGCCTCATCCAAAAATGGCGGAGGCTGGGACATATTTAAAGCAGTCATGTTAAAGAAAAAGAAAGGATATGGAGCGGAAAAGAATAAAAGGGAAAAAACGGAGGATAAGAGAGATGAGAGCAGAAAAAAGAAGAATACACTTAAAAGAATGACAGAACTAGCAAAGATAGTTCTAGAGAAATGTGGAAAATTAACACCAGGCTGGTTAAGGAAGTTGTCCTGGACAACACAACACTCATACAGAAAGGAATTAAAAGTCCAGAGCTGTGCCAATCAGCGAAGGCACCTGAGGAGAAATATCTTAAACACACCTGAATGCACCTTAGAATGTGTAGTAAATAGTATACCTCAATTTTTCAATGATTCACGAAAGAAACACAAACTTGAGATTGCTCTTACAGCTCCCCTTTGACCCCAAACACAGTATTAAAATCTCTAATCAGTAGTAGGGAGGCTGAGTGAGACAGCCCTTCAAGAATTAAACCGAGGCTGTGAAGTTCCTTGAGACGCTGTAGTTATGGAGCAGACCACGCTTGTTGACAAAACAGTCAATCACCATATCCCACAACGTCAGACAAAACACTCCACGCTTAAGATGAGCGCAAGTCTTGAACTAGACACAGCATCCGTGACAAGGATTCCATGTGAACAACTGTCATAGAAGATTCCCTCGCCGACAAAATAACCCTCAACCCACTCGAAGGGCGAAAATATATTCAACTGTGGAGCTTCCTACCTCAAGCGCGTTTAGAGCAGTTCCCTACGCACCTTATGAGGCACAAACTGCGCAGACGGCACACCACAGCAGGCTGCAGCTCAATCTGAGAAGGTGGTCACGCTCGTACCTCATCAAGATTCCTCTTCCAGGAGGTCCGTCAAACAGGAACTGACGAACAAGGAATGAGGAAGGCGGAGTAAACGCTCCGACGTGGGTTCCTTTCGCAGCAAGCGGGCGGAGCTGGATGCAGCGTTCCGTAACCTAGGAACCGCTTCCCAAGTACGCACACAGCTTCCTGCTAGAGTAATGCGGGACAGCTCACCCACTCGTTTTGACAGCTCGGCGGCTCGTCTTGAAACGAGGATACTGGAAAGCCGTGAAGATACTTCACATACTTTCGCCACCCATTCAGTCACGCACAGCAGGCAACTGCCACCAACCGCAGGGTGAGGCTGCCGATTCCGTTCAATGTCGTCAGAAAGCTGCTTCACAATGGGATGAAATTGACTGTCATAGTCAGCAGAGATGACAGGAGAAAGAATCCAACCGTCCCCAGCACGGTGTCCGTCGCCAAATTTGTTAAGAACTGACTCCAAACGAAGAGAGATAGAAAAGAGTTTATTTTAAAGCGGATTCTTCTGTGCCAACTATTCGAGTGAGCTCACCAACATTCTAAGGCGAGCTTCACTCCAACATTCCAAAGTAGGTTGGACCAACAGGGAAGGGGTGAGGGGGGAAAGATAGGGGAGGGACATACCAAGTTACAACAGAGCATCGTGTCAGAATAAATCCTGACTTGATATTTATTATTTACCAAGAAGATGCCACCATTGTGTGCCATACTTCTACTCAACTGGAGTACTTTCTACTGCCCTCATGCCCCCGAATTCCGTTCGGCCGCGGATCGCGGAAGTTTTGACATTTTCGTGTTCCGTGCGGAATACAAAAAGGCTGAAATTTCACAAGTTCCGTGAGGGGAACGGAATTTGCAGCCCACCCCTATCGATTTCCACAAAGAGCAAGACCCCCAGAACAAGAAACCCAGATGGGGTAACAAAAGAAACAAAGCAATAGTATGCCCCCAGAGTAACGAGAAGCTAGAGGGGATCTTGCAGGAATTAGCAAAAAAATATCTAATCATTGTGAACCTATCAAGAAGACAACTAACCACAATGAAAACTCAGGTGTTACGTAAAGGACTCACATTTTGCCCCACCAACAGATGGGACTATTTCCAAACAAGAATTGACCTCTATCAATACCTTAGGAAGTTTAAACTTAGAAAACTTTTCCATGGAAAAATCAAGAAACCTACAAATGAGGTGGAAAATCCGTTAGAACCAACGGACATTTTGACAGTGCGGGATTTACCAGCCCTAAGGGCCTTACATGAGGTGAAAAAACACAAACAGGATAGTATTCTGTTGTGAATCAGAGTTATTGGAACAAATTGATCTAGCCCTAATGAGTGCCACGAATCATTTAAAGAAAAAATCAAGGTTCATTCCAAGGACTGCGTTTGACATGATCAACAATTTTCACTAGGTCATTATTAAAGATCTGGACAGACTGAGAAATAGACCCAAAGACAATGAGAAGAAATTACAGAACATATTTAAAAAAGAACGGGAAGGGATCAAAGCATTGAAGGAGGATCCAACAATAGTGATCAAACAGTAGGACAAGGACGGAAATATTGTCTTACAAGGTAAAGTGTCCTAATAAGAGGAGGCTTTGAGACAATTAAGTGATACCATGTGTTATGCTAAGAGTTCTAGGAAGGATTACAACAAGAGTATCCTACAATAGGAAACCAACTGGGCAACTGATAGTGTCCTTCAAAGGGATTCTTTTGGAGAACACTTGGATTTTGGTTAATACCACACTTTGCCCTATTGTATACAATCTGGTATCATATGTCAAAGATAGCACTGATTTCATCAAACTGATCGCTAACATCATGTGGGAGGATGAGTTTCTTTTAGTGACTCTTGATATTACCAGTCTATACACCTGCATTAATCATGGTCAGGGTCTGGAGACTGGTGGCAGCACTACATACAGCCGTTATGAGGTAAACAGGTTGAGGATTAAGGAAAAGAATCCCACCCAAGCAGCAAAACTGAATACCGAAGGTGCAGTCTGACTCAGACACTGAGAGGCAATACAAATATATAAATATCTAAAACATCTGCCTACGGGGGTAACCAAAGAAAGAAATAAGCCACAAAAGGAGAAATTAATACCCATTGCACAAGCAAGTCATAACCAATAGAAATCAATCCACCACATAACATAAGGAAGTCTGAACAGCACACCGGTCTAGATCTAAGTACAACAAAATTACAGGTCGTAATTGAATTAATCGACCACTAATATCCGAGCGAAGATGAGGTCGGATAATTAATGTGCACATACCATCTGTTAGGATACCGTTGCTAGACAACGCAGATTCTCGTTAGAATAATTGTCCTGAAGAAGGTGGGGCCTAGATCCTTATCCACCGAAACGCGTCGACACCCCTAACAACTGTTTTTAAACAAAATTATGATTGATTTTGATGTTATATGTTGTTTTTAATTTCATTAAAATTGTGTGCTTTTGTGATGTAAAATGTATCCGCACTAGGCACTGTATTAAGAAATATAGGCTTTTAATAATTGGATTTTCCTTTTTTTTAAATAAAAGCTTTATGAATTTTAATTTGAATTATCTTGTATCATACTTAATCATTAATGTCTTTGTGGTTCTACAATATATGGGATGCGATATTCATTACACAATTGGGGAATCAATAATGAATGTGTGAGTGATAGCAGTTTGTGAGAATTGAGACACATTGTTGTCTACTTGAACAACAATTTAAAACCCAGGGAATACCTAATATTTTTATACTGGAAGCAGTTAATACTTTCATAAAAAACAGACCTTTTAAATCTGCAGAACATAACCAGATGATATTACAATTCATGTAATTCTGTCTATACAATAACATCTTTGCTTTTGGAGATCAGCTAAACATTCAGAAGCAGGGTACAGCGATGGGCACTTGCTTTGCCCCCAGCTATGCTGATTTGTTCTTGGGCTAGTGGGAGAAGCACGTGGCCTGGGCACGGCACAACAAAATTTGGGCACAGAAAGTAGCTATTTTGGCCAGTTATATTGATTATATTTTTATCATCTGGAAAGGTTCTCGTGAAGAAATTGAAAGGTACATTGTCGGCTTAAACACTAATGATGATAACCTACATTTTTCAAGCCACCTTAGTTCCTCTGAGGTTGCATTTCTAGATTTATTGGTATATGTGAATGGCAATCAACTTATGACTAAATTGTAACGTAAACAAACTGTGGGGAATGCTGTGTTACACTATACCAGCCAACATCCAAGCTGTCTGGTTAACAGTATTCTCTATGGAGGGCTACTCCATCTAGAAAGAAATAGCACCACATGTGAAAGTTATGAAGTGGCAAAAGATAAGGCACTGAAACGTTTTAGACAGAGATCCTTACAGGAGACTGCAGACAGGGCTAACCAATGGATGAGAGATGAGCTCCTAAATAAAACAAGAGAGAATCAGAAAGGAGTAACTAGATCAATCCTGATGTACTCCATGAATTAAATCATTATAACACTTACCTTCTGCAGTGTCTCTGGAGGTAAGCCTTAGAAGTTCCAGGAGGGTTGAGATTGTCACCTCCTCTCATTGGCTGCAGCAGTGCCTACATCATCATAGAGTGGGATGGGGTCAGTGAGAGTTGCTGATTCTACCCCACTATGTGACGACGTGTCAGTGATAGACACTTGGCCCGGGGCACTTCAGGGGTTAAAACTGAAGTGCCCAGGACTGAGGCTATCAATGGTGCTCCAAGCACTTTGCCAGTCTGAAGTGGTTAGGCTCACAGGAGTTGTGACAGCTTCAGTCCAGCAAAGTTCAGTACATGCAACCAGGCACCTGTGCATTTACAGAACATATAGCACCTGACTGACTGCTCTGAACACAAAGAATGTCCATTAGGCTGGCCTTTCCTCAGCCTGACCGACACTTCTTATGTCAGTAAAAAGGTGAGGGGGTGGCTCCTTCACCCTTAAGGATGGGCCTCTGCTGTGAATTTTGTAGGCAGTATTTTTAGCATCACGTAAACAGATTGTTTGGTGGTATTTGAGTTTGTCCACAGTAAATGCTGTAGCCAGTATTTCAGTTTGTTTTGCAAACTGTTATTTATTGAAGTACCACTGTTAATAATAAAAATAATAGTTTATGATGCGTTGTTACCTATTAGACCACAATAACATCAAAAAAGTATGCTACTATGCACTAGTATCATTCAGAATAGTAAAAAAAAATAATGAGTAGATTAATAAAACAATCATTTACAAGAGAAGATATTTCAAAGACATAAAATTGATTCCCAAATTAATGATCAAACCAAATTTATTGGGTGGTTCTATCATTAAGGCAGCAACATATTGTACACAACAGTAAAGTTCCTTCATGCCAAATTAGGTTTTCTACCTCCCTACTCCATTAAACATCTTTTAATAAAACAACACTAAGGGCCTCCTTAAGATGGTGGTCAGACAAGCGTCTAACCCCCATTGCAGTGGCAATCAGACCGCCCAACAAGCAGTCAGCGGTCCCACCTGCCATATTTCGATGAGACCGCTGTGTAGGCAATCGGAAACTGCCTTTTCTACTGTGGCTTTTGCTGGAGTCTGGAAAAGGGCTGAAGCACAAGCCACAGTAGAAAAAGGCATTGTGGAGCTGCCATGTTGGGGGTGTAAATACACCTTGTACTCGGCAGGAAGATGGCGCCAGTGTGATCAGGGCTTGAGGCGATGAGGTGCTGATCCCGGCCTCTGTTCGCCTGTCTACACCCTGTGAGCTTTAAAGAGGACAATGCAGCAGTTTCTGGCTAACAGTGGTATGATGGCATGATGGAGGAAAGAGGACGAGTTTGTGAGATCGAGAACAATTATCAATGAACTATCCTGCCCAGTCCTGCCCAGCTCTGCTGCTTGCAGCACTACTGCTAACATACTAGTATACGGACTTGTACACAGCACTAATGTGAGGACAGACGGAAGAATATTACATTGCAGTACATTTCAGAGCACTTACAGAGCATCATCGGAAAACAGAACATCATCGGAAACATCACCGGAAACATCACCAAATACCGAACAGAAAAATCGGAGCTCCTCACCTGTAGACTGACCGCCCTCACCCCCCCTCCACCCTCTCCCCTCCTGCAACGTGAGACATCGGAAAGGGCAAAGGTAAAAGGCGAAGCTCATGGATTCAAGGACTAATAGAAAAAAAAAATCACCACAATGTGCTTCTAGTGATCCAACAGCTTACCGGCATGTCACATCTGGCAGCTGATACCTGGCATTTCAAGAGGCTCAGGCTCTGGCTCAGCAGGACTTTGCAGGTCTAGCGGGCTCTTTGTTTGCCGGGTTTGTGCCGGGTATTGTGTCAGCGTCTGCGGTAATCCGAGGTCCGATCCGACCTCAAGGAGAATCGGCAATCCCCAGTTTCCGTGCTCGACAGCTTGGTATCCCCGGACTGCGTCCTACGCCGACGCAAGAGGCTCTATTTGCTCTAGAGGATCTACTGGCAGCACAGGCACCGAGAGTCTCGAGGAAAGTCTCGAGGAGAGGGGAACAGGGACAGCAAGCGGGTAAGACAGCAGGAGATACAGGAAACCTAGAGGTGGCGATACCTGATGCTGCTTATCTCTCTCTGCCTCTCCAAGACTCGTTTTTGCATATTACTAGCAGCTGAAGTGGCGAGAGTGCTCCGCATTGGGAATCAACTCAATAGAGGTGAGAAACAACAAGTGGGGGAGTGGTGGGCTCGGGGGCCTGTGAAACTGAGGTACAGAACGAGAATACAAAAAGGGAGGAATATGGAGGGCGAGACCGAGGGTGAGGCTGATCTAGAGTGTGTGGTTGCATGGAAGAACAACAGAGTAACCCAAGGAAGGGCAAGGCAAAATCGACATTAACACTGACACTGTTACTGGCACTGGCACTGGCACGGGTACTGGTTTTGGAGGAACCCAAGCCTCACTAAATCCCCAGAGTTCCCAGGCTATAGCAAAACAACCTGATACTCGACCTGACTCCCGACCAGACACCAGAAGCTCGAGGAGCAAGGCTGATAAGGAGAAGGAGAAGGAGAAGGAGAAGGAGAAGGAGAAGGAGAAGGAGAGGGAGATGGATAGGGAGAGGGAGAAGGATAAGGAGAAAGACAAAGACAAGGAGAAGGGGAGACAAGAAGAGAGGGAAAAAGGAAAAACCAAATCCAAAGAGAAAGGGATTGAGATTGAGAGTGAAAAGGATACTGACTGTGATACTAATGGAGATGTAGGTGGCCAATTATAAAACCTAGATGATCCAGATAACTTGCAGGAAACTAGAAAGACAATAGACAAAACAGATAAGACGTAGAAAATAGACCTGATGGCAAAAAAGGCAAGAAGGCTTCAAACAATAAGGAATCTAAAGAGTGCCGCAAAAACCAGTGGTCAAATAATTGATGCTCAAACTTGGATCTCAAGCATATTTAGCTCTCTGCCCAAAGAACAATCAGATGCTTGGGGAGATGGTGGGTCCACTGTCACGGAGAAAAAGATAACTAATAAAACATGAATTCCTAGTGTCAACGTAAATAACCCCACTCCGCATGCAAAGCAGGAATTCAAATTGTTGGAAAAAAAGACGATAAGGTCAAAGTGACCTCCATGAGCAATGACAACACGAATGATCAGAGCTTAATAAATGGAAAAACTAGATCAAAGTCAGTGTTAGCACCCACACAAACAGCAGCATCAATAGGGGAAGCAAAGGCAAAGGAAGCAAAGGAAGCAAAGGACGCAGCCACGGCATCGGGAACGGAACGGATGGGCAGCCACAAAAAGACCACAAATATAGATACCGGCTTAGGCTCACTGGACGAAGAAAATGGTCAAATAATCGAGAATGACACAGATAATATATGCCAGGAATAACAGGAACAACAGGCACAGCAAAGGTCCGACCTAGTAGGTGACCGAACTGCTGATATTGGCACTGGAGATGATGGCAACGAAGAGCAGAACCCATCTTTACTTAATCACCCTCAATGTCTAGGCAAGGTCAATGATGATTATTCTTCCCAGTTCAACTCGGATTCTGGATCCGATTCGGAAATTTATGAAACTGGCGCATCAACTTCAAGTGAGCTACAAAAGGTGGCATATATGAGTATGGGATCTCCGGAACCTTCAGTCCTTGAGCTATCGGAAAACGAACTATCAGAACTAGAGCAAAAGAAACTGAACCCAACATTAACGAACAGCGTCTCAAGAAGAAAACAAGAAAGGAAAAGAAAAAGGCTAAAGGGACAGCTTAATCTTGCTTATGACGATACCACAAATCAAGGCAGCAACACAGAACAGACATGTCATAGACCCAGAATCACTGCATCCCACAATCGCATCGAGTCAAATTCCAACCTAGGTCTTGCAGCTGAATCAAAAGCATCTAAGACTTCACAGCCAGATACTGGGGATGGAAGGAAAACACAACTAGAACCATCCTTGATTGATGTGCTTAAATCAATAAAAAATTTCCAGGAAGACGTCAAACAGGATAACAGGAAAAACCACATTGCCATCCAGAAACTACTAGGAGCGGTGCGAAAGGTTGGGGTGACCTGTCTTGAGATCTCAGAAAGAATGACTTCTGTGGAAATACGTATGGAAAATTTGGAGAAAGATTTTACAGTTCTGCAAACAGTCGGGAAAGAACAGGAGGGGATAATCAAAGATTTAATGATGAAGGTCGAAGACCATGAAAATCGTGCGAGGCGTAATAATTTACTCTTCCTTGGGATTCCCGAGAATGCAGAGGGGAATGATCCAAGGGGCTACATAATCGCAATGTTGAAAGAAACATTCCCAGAATTAGAAACCTGGGATCTTGCCATAGAAATTCAACGGGTCCATCGTTTTCCTTTGACCCTCTCAAAAAGACTACAGGCTAACACACAGTACCCACGAGCAATGCTCGTACATTTTGGCAATTTTCTATTGCGTGAAGCAGTTTTTGATCTTACTTGACCAACAAACAAAAAAGAATATAAAGGCTTCTCATTCTTTTGCAGACCAGACTTTGCCCACGCAACAGTTGAAGGAAGATGGAGGATGAGGCAGCTATTTACACCTTTTGAAAAAATTGGTGCCACTGTGTACTTGCAAAACCCTGCACGACTAAAGGTCATCATTAACGGTACTACAAGAATCTTCACCAGCGAGATACAGGCTGAAGCATACTTAAACGAACTCATAAACTCAGACAAAAACAGGGCAAAAAATAGTGTACTTTGCCAGGAACGATCATAAAAATCATTAGAAAAAAAAAGAAATTGCCAACAATACTATAATATGTAACTGTTAATATATGCCAATGAAAATCACGGGGAAAGAAGCGATACGGCAAAATTACAGTTTAACAGACCGTCACAGGGGCCGGGGCACTCAGTCGCTGGGAGCTACCGATCACATAGGTGCTCCACAACCTGGTTTAATTTGAACCAGGCAACATCTTCAACCTGACTCTTAAGGAGTCTATGCGCCTTACTATGGGGTCAGGGAGGGGGGCGGTAGGAGACGAGGGCGAGGGAGGGCGGAGGGGGCAAATGGGGGGGGGAAATCACTCAAAAAAGCACCAAATTAATGCACCGAGGGGAAAAAAAGATATCACTATGTTAGGCATAATTTCACACAAATCAAAATTCGGGGGGAAAAAATACATAAGAGCATGCTTTACTTGGAGCCAAAAAATAAAAAAAGGGATTATGGATAAACTGAAAATATGCTCTTGGAATGTGGGGGGACTTAATGACAGGAACAAAAGAGCCCGGTTATGTGGGGTAATTAAACAAAACTCATTTGATATACTGTGTCTTCAGGAGACCCACATTCCCTGGGGTGAAAAAGATTTATTAAAGATCGCTGGATACAATATATTGGCAACCACTACTCAGACTTCCAGAAACCGGGGTGTAGCTATCCTAGCCAGACCTTTCTTGGGACAGGCAAAACGTAATCTAGTCGATTCCTCAGGTAGATGGGCTATTATAGAGCTAAACATAGGCTTAACAATCTGTACAGTATATGCATCTAACCACGATGACCCCTTTATATTTGAGGAACTGGAAATGGAACTAGCTTCTTGGCCTGGAATATTAATATTTTGTGGAGATTTTAATATCTCTCTGGGGTACAAGGCGGTGCGACCAGACCAAGATATTTATACATATGCTGTAAGAAAACCAAAAATGTTTAAAGCAATTTCTCAACTTAAGGAAAGCTTAGACCTAATTGATATCTGGGACGTAAAACATCCAACTGATCCCGGCTATACATACTTTTCACACCAACACAATAAATATTTTCGTATCAACTATATTTTGATAACTAGAGACTGCTCTGACAAAACACAAATAATCAAACTTCCTAAAACACTCTCTGATCACAACCCGCTGACCCTCACATTCGATACTGCAAATCTCAATAGACCACGTTCAAGCTGGACTTTTGACAGAAAATTACTGGTAAATAAAGATTATGTTGAATACATAAAAAGATGGACTCAGGGCTTCTTTGACTGTAATCGATATAGTGACTCCAGGGGCGCTGTCTGGGATTGCTTCAAAGCAGCTCTAAGGGGAGAAACAATTAGCTTCGTAGCTAAGCATAGGAAAGATGGTGACAATGAGAATAAGCGACAGATGCAAGAGCTAGCCAATATCGAGGAGGAGCATGCCAATTTAATAAGGAGGGGCAAGGATGGGGGACCTACCTTGAGGAAATTGCTGATCCAAAAAACCGAGCTAAATAGCAGGCTTAATCAGAAAGCAGCTGAGATCTTTCAAACAAATCGTAACAAAATCTACGAAGATGGGGAGAGAGTGGGAAAGCAACTAGCTCTACGTGCACGTCAGAAGCTTTCTCATAATACAATTACTAGTATTGAAGTAGAGGGAAAGGAATATAAAACACCCGAAGATGTATTAGATACGTTCAGGCAATACTATCAGAAACTATACCAGAATGAGGATAAAGCTGATCAAGAAGTAGTAAGAGATGCCCTCAATATATGGCTAACCGAGATTGGATCAAATAAGATAATCGATGACGATGCAAGGGAAAACTTGGAAAAAAATATTACACACACAGAGGTACTGCTGGCCCTGTCAGAGCTAGCCTCGGGAAAAACTGCTGGTCCCGATAAATTACCATTAGAATTATATAAAATTCTTGGAGAATGTATAATACCATATCTACTAGTTCTTTTTGTAGGGATTCAAACAAGAGGCATCCCGCCTGACTCATGGAAAACAACAAACATAGTTATCTTCCCTAAAAAGGGAAAGCCCCCAACCTTACCCTCATCGTATCCTCCAATCTCCTTAATAAATGCAGACTCAAAGATATACTCAAAAATTCTGGCAAATAGGCTCAGAAGTGTTATCGAAAACCTTGTCTTCCCATGGCAACACAGATTTATTTCCGGGAAGTCCACCACAGACCACACTCGTAGAGATGTATCGCTATTTGATATCATGAATGTGACGGGGGCCGAATGTCGATGATCTTACTCAAAGCCGAGAAGGCGTTCGATCGCGTTTCTTGGAGTTTCCTATGGGCGGTGCTCGAGAAAAATACCTTTGGGCCCTGTCTCTCTAAATCAATTAGGGCAATGTACCACGAACCAAACGCTACGATTCTAGTTATTGGACAGGAATCAAAACCGTTTGAAGTATTGAGAGGGACTAGACAGGGCTGTCCGTGTTCTCTGATCTTGCATATCGATCCGTTGATTCTTAAATTTATGGCAAGCGATGAAATCATACCTGTCACGGTAGGATCTTACGTAACTAAGGTTATGGCATATGCTGATGACGTGGCGGTAATAACACCCTACCCATCCGAGGCTATAGCTGAAATTGAGGCTATTACACAAGCCTACAGGCAGATCTCAGGATACTCTCTCAATCGCGATAAAACCATGGTAATTTGCACTGATAATTCAGTTTGACGACCCTAAGAAGGTGGATAACGCAGTATACTTAGGGATATCTATATCACCTAATGTAGAGATCATTAACGATTTAAATTATATACCACTACTAAAAAACATTGCGAAATATCTAAAAAGGGTCGACAGTCTCCATTTCTCAATTACAGGGAGAGGAAATTTTTTGAAAATGAATATCCTACCAATACTTTTGTATTTATTTTGCGCTATCCCTTTAATAGTTGAAGACAAAACTATTAAAGCAATAGAATATCAAATGAGCAAATATATCTGGAATTAAGGTAAAATAAGGAGGGCCCTTAACTATCTATCCCTTCCGGTATACAGGGGGGGACTAGTAATCCCCAACATAATGCTCTATCAATGGGCCACTATGCTCCAGCAAATGACACCCTTGCTTAATACATATACGGCAAACCCAACACTAGGAGACAGTGTTATACCATTGATATATGAACTAGCCTTAGGAAGCAATGCAAAAGGTTTACTGCTAAAACAATTAGAGCCCTCATACTATAAAAAGGTAAAGTTCAAGGTTATTAAGAGTCCTTGGAGAATCTGGAAAAAAAACAATGAGACAACTTGAAATCCCAAAATTGAATAAGTATACACTATTATGGAACTCATCAGCACTACCAAAACAAGCTAATGATGATATCTCCAGGCGATGGGAAAACTTGGGGGTATTAACTCTAGGAGATTTCCTCCAAGGCGCCTCAGAAACGAGGTTTCAGTACCTTCAAGATAAATTTTTAATCCAGAACTCAAATATTTGTAAGTTTATTCAAATCAACACAATTCTCAGTACAAAAACTATGAATATTTCTCTGTCAAATATCCCTTTAATGGATTGTATAGGGAAATCAGCATCCAGGATAGGTACATTGTATGATATGTTGCTAGAAAGTAAGAAGGATGACTTAGAGCACATTAAATCTACATCGGCAAATAAACTTAACAATCCTAATGTGGATATCGACAAGTCACTACAGCTTCTATCTGAATTATTTATTCCATCCAATCTAAAGGCTCAGATGTACAAACAATATATAATCTTTACTACACACCCGCTAAACTGTATACATGGGGGAAGAGAGAAAACTCTGAATGTCCTCGGTGTGGTACTAGTCCAGCACATCTGATACATATGTTTTATGACTGCGACAAATTGATACCTCTCAGACAAATGTTAGCTGAATTCTGGCAAGAAGTGTTCGGCCATCCCATAGCTGAATCGCCCACTTTATACCTACTTGGGTACGACAATTCTCTTATGCTTAGAAAGGAGGAGGAAACATGCCTCTTTCTGGGGACAGCGGTGTATAGAATAATCTTAGCAGCACGATGGAAGGATACAGATCCCCCTAATTTTCAAATATGGCTGACACGTTATCTAGGGATTTATAATCAAGAAAAGGCAATCTATGCATGTAGAGGGAAAAAAGTCAGGCTACGAGGAGAAAGAATCTGGGAGCCAATAGAGGGCTGGAATAATAGGACTAGATAATTATTATTATTTTTTTTCTCTCTTTTCTTGTGTGAAATAACTGCTATATTATGTACTTATGCCTTCACGATTATATAATCTGTATTAACAATAAGAATTATTAATGATGATGCATGCATAATTTATACATATGAATATCTCTTCAATATGTACAAATCTTTTTGTGTTGCTAAAAAAACAAAAAACAAAAACATCCATGCATGAATGATGTTTGGAGGGCACCACATGTGCTCCCCTCGCCACTTAGCATTGGCCCGCGGGGGACAGGGCCTCCGATTGGGCCCAATAAAGTCCCTTTCCAGCTGCCTTTCCATGGCATCGGGACTGCCATGAAATGGCAGCCGGAAAGGGACATCCTAATACCTATGGTGAGGCCTGTGCAGGCACCGCCCTCATGGTAAGGATAGGAGTCTGACCGCCGCCCCAGATGAACTGCTTGAGCCTGTCATGGTGGCAGTCTTTCTCCCAACATCATCGTTCGGGTTGCTGGTATTGTAATCCAGCGGTCTGAACAATGTCCTGGATGTCAGGCAGACCACCACTGCCCCACATCAAAATGAGACCCCCATCTGTCCTTCCTTTTCTTTTTCCTCTTTCCCTCCTCTCTCCACTGAACTATTTCTAAAACTTCTGATCAAAATCAAGTCTGGCTCCCCCATGGATTGCGCGCCAGCACGCATTCTTAAAACCCTCTTCACCAATTGCTCTGGACCTCCCCTTGCTCTCCTCAACTCCTCTTTGGCTCTTGGATCCGTCCCCTTTTCTTTCAAATCTGCCATAGTCCTTCCTATTCTAAAGAAAACTGGTCTAGATCCCTCTCTTCCCTCTAATTTCCATCCCATCTCTCTTCTTCCCTACCTCGGCAAGATCCTCGAAGCTCATGTCACTTCCTGCCTCTCCTCTTATATTGAGGAGAATGGCCTCCTTGCATCCCACCAGGCAGGATTCCGCCCAGGCCACTCCACAGAGATGGTGGTCCTCGCAGCCCTGGACGAGCTTAAGGGGAAGGCCGATTCCAATCTCCCCCAAGCCCTGGTCCTTCTCGACTTGTCCGCTGCGTTTGACACGGTTGACCATGCCATCCTTCTCGACCGTGTCAGCGCAGCGGGCATTCGGGCGTGGCCTTTTCCTGGCTGGCGTCCTTCCTTCAGGATAGGTCCCAGGCAGTTCATCTCCCCGGTTTCTCTGCACCTCCCCGCCCTGTCACTTGTGGTGTTCCCCAAGGCTCTTCTCTCTCTCCTCTCCTTTTCAATCTTTATATTCACCCCCTCATCACTTCTCTTCTTGAGCTGGGGGTCTCTGTGTATAACTACGCAGATGACCTTCAGCTCGTTTTCGATCTTTCTTCTACCCCTGATTCTCTTCCCAAGTTCTGTTCCACCTTAGTCTTCATTTCTGACTGGATGTGCGCTAACCAACTGAAGCTCAATCCAGATAAAACGGAACTTGTTCTCACTGGTGGCCCCTCCAACCCCTGGACCCCCGCACATTGGCCCCTTTCTTTTGGTCCCCCCCTGTTCCCTCTTCCTCTGTCCGCACTCTCGGCATCAAAGTCAGTCATGACTTATCTATGCACAGTCAGATCAGCTCTGTTGTGTCCTCCTGCTTTCTCTCCCTCCGTTTAATTCGGAAAATTTCCCGTTTTTTTTTCTACCGATGCTCTCAAATCCATAGTCATGGCCCTCGTTACCTCCCGCCTTGACTATGGGAATGGCCTGTACGTGGGCATACCTGCTTACGAAACCCGCCGCCTACAGGCCATTCAAAACCAAGCTGCTCGCCTCATCCTCTCCCTCCCTAAATCTTCTCATATCACCCCGGCTCTCAAATCACTTCACTGGCTCCCTGTTCGTTTCAGATCCTTCTTCAAACTGGCCTGTCTAGCATTCCTGGCTCACTCCCGATCTGCACCCTTGTTCATCAACACTCTTGTCTCTTTTCATGCCCCTGTTCGCACTCTTCGTTCTTCCTCTCTCTCTCTTCTTCACATCCCTCGCTTCCGCAAATCCAGAACGGGGGGAACCCGATTCTCAGTCCTTGCCCCCCAGTTCTGGAATAGCCTTCCTCTTTCTATTCGCTCCATCCCCATCTACTCTCACTTCCGCAAAGCCCTTAAAACTTTCCTCTTTCTTCAGGCATTCCCCTCTTAAACTTCCCTGGGTCCCCTCTGCTGAGTTCTTGATCAGGTCCCTAGCGCCAGGAAGCCGCTCGGCCATCGTGCGCTTTATTAAATATTTTATTCATTCATTCATTATTCATTCAGATACAAAAGGGGATGATGAACGGAGCGTTTGAGAAAATCAAACACTCACCCCCAGTCAACTGATCTGGGTTTAATACATCACCATTCTTTAGCTCACTCAGCCACTCCAGTTCAGACATGGCCATACGCAAATCAGTCTGACGCTGTGCCTCATGGGAACAGTCCAGCCCGAACTGCCAAGCCATGTCTTCCCTGGACCGGAAACAAGCATCCTGGGACCAGTTTCGGATTCATAATCCTCATCAGCCAGGCTATCTTGAATCCAGTGGCCAAGTGAGCAAGGGAATCATGTCTGAGCATACCCTGCCAACTTAGGGCGAGCAAAGCGATACAAAAAGGGGTGATGGACAGGGTGGCTGAGAGAGCTAAAGAATGGTGATGGATTAAACCCAGATCAGTTGACTGGGGGTCAGTGTTTGATTTGCTCAAGCACTCCGTCCATCATCCCCTTTGGTATCGCTTTGTTCGCCCTGAGTTGGCAGGGTATGCCCAGACGTGGGTCCCTTGCTCACTTTAACTCTGGATTCAAGATAGCCTGGCTGATGAGGATTATGAATCAGAAACCGGTCCCAGGATGCTTGTTTCCGGTCCAGGGAAGACATGGCTTGGCAGTTCGTGCTGGACTGTTCCCATGAGGCACGGGGGCAGACTGATTTGCATATGGCCATTTCTGAACTGGGGTGGTAGAGTGAGCTAAAGAATGATGATGGATTAAACCCAGATCAGTTGACTGGGGGTGAGTGTTTGATTTGCTGAAACGCTCCGTCCATCATCCCCTTTGGTTTCGCTTTGTTCGCCCTAAGTTGGCAGGGTATGCTCAGACGTGAGTGTCATGGTTCTACATACCCTTAGCACACATATCCTAAGACATGTGCAGAATGCTCCCTTATGAAAACCCACCCTGTCCCATGCTCCCGGCACGCATCAAGTCAGTGTGATTGGGTGTATATATACTTCCGTGATACATGTTTTTCACCTTATTAGGTTTTTGCCAACCTTGCTTTGACTTGTGCCGTTTTCGCTTGTGTACTTTTGTGATGCCTTGTGTGGTTATTGGAGTTGGGGAGCGCAGTATATTTGAATTATGAACTTCGCGTATGGCTGAGAGACAATGCCCCTGTGAAGGTCTCATGGTTCTCTCCCCCCATCCCTGCACGCTCCCTTTCGGTGCGCGTCCAACGGGGATTGCAAGCAACGTCCCAGCGCACGTTCAGAGAGCGTGACTGGGAGCGGCTGGGTGCGGCCCTGTATTTAAACCGCACCCAGCCTTCTGGAAGGCGCTTTGCCTTCTGATTTCCCTCGGAGAAGGTCGCGTCTGATGGAGGAACTCACCTGAAGGAGAATTCGATCCTGGCAGGACTCCACGGCGGTTCTTCTTATTTCCTGGAACTAGAAACCTCTAGAACTAAATTGGAAAGCTAAGTACTTTACTTGATTTAAGGCGCCCTTCGCAAGAAAGGTCAACAGAATTTTTGGAACTTTTATTTGCGAAAGGCTTCGCAAAGAAAGAGACTTGGGACATTTTATGCATATTAATGTTTTGAAGAATAATTGCCAGTTCATTTAAGTGTTGAATTGTGAAGAGATTTACAATGAGGTTTTAGATTTTATTTGAAAAAGGTGATAGAAGAAAGATATGTAGGATTTGGTGTGTCTTTTGGCTTATGCTTATCTTTTATAGCACTAATTGAAAAGACTAGAACCCCGAGATCAAGAAGCAAAGGTTAATGCCAAGTAAGTTTTACGAATAGATAGGAAGAATGCAAAGGGTCTCTTAAAGATTGTAAATTAATCCTTCCTTTCTTTTGCGTCAACTTCCAGACGAACAAGCTGACATTCCACCAGTTGACCATCTATCCTAGAGGACATCTGACGACTTCATCACCACTACCAAACAAAGACATACTGGGCGAAGGCCTACAACTTGCTGATCGCAGGTAGGGGAACTTCAGAAGTGCGCCACTCTGATTTAGATGCTCTAACTAGATAGAGTTATAGTAAAGGGGGCCTAAGAATAGTTAGGAGTGTTGACTCTTAAACTGGAATACTAAAGTCTTTGGTGCTTGTTGCTTCGCAGGTCGACAGCAAGAACTAAAGTCTTCTCTTCAATGTCCAGTACCGGCCCTCCTCCCTAATTCCTAGTTTAAACCTTGCTGTGCATATTCGAATCAGTAAGTTTTAGTTAGTGATTAGGGAAGTTGGTCCCTTGCGTCCCTGCGAAATCATCCACGTCTTCCTAGAGGACTTCAGTCAAGACAAGGTAAGGGACGACGTGGTTAGCTTTGACAGAAGGCAAAGCCCACGTAGATAATTTCGCCCGGACGCAATGGATCAAGTTAACATGCAGGATCTGGCCGCAGTTTTAGAAGCAATTAGGCAGGATAATGCAGCCTTATATAGGGATTTATCCTCTCTTCAAGACTCAATTCAGCAAAAATCAACCACTTTTCAGAGTTCATCGTCCAGTGCTGATACCAAAACTCAGATCCAAGTGGTAACTCCGTTCCCCACCCCCTTAGCCCCACCTGAAAGATTTTATGGGGATTGTAATAAGTTCTCAGTGTTTTTACAACAATGTCACTTACATTTTATAGCTAAGACTACAGCCTTTCCAGACGATTCCTCCAGAGTAGCATTTATGTTATCCTATATGGGTGGAGATGCAGCTCTTTGGTCAGTTCCTTTAGTGGAAAATGACGATCGAATTTTGTATAATTTTAAAGATTTCGAGAGGGCTCTAAAGAAGATGTTTGCAAAACATCTTTTTGTTCAGTCGGCGGACAATAAGCTTTTAGGTTTAAAGCAAGGATCTTCGGATCTGATACATTATATATCTAACTTTAACCGTCTGGTATTAGAGGCTGATTGGCCGTACGACAAAAGAGTTTCTATCTTCTACAGAGGATTAAGGGAGGAATTAAAGGACATGATAACTCAGATTCTCGAGCCTCCAGAAGACATAAGTGATTTCATTGATTTAGTGGTAAAACTTAATCATCGCATTTCAGAGAGAAAAAGAGAAAGAGGGAAGACAGACCATAAGGTAGTTTTCTTTAAGGAAAAGTCAACCTCAAATCGAGAATCAGGTCCAAAGACTGACTCGGTTGAACCCATGCAAATAGGTTCGATCTGTGGTCCTTTATCTAAGGAGGAGAAGGAAAAAAGGCGACGTTTAAACCAGTGTTTATATTGCGAAAAGACAGGACACTTCGTAAAGGAATGCCCCACACGACCTAACAAGTTTAAAACCAAAACTTCCGATTTGGCCATCACACAGGAAAAGTCGGAAAACTAGAACACTCGGTAAAGGGAGAGGTCAGTTTATCGGGTGGTCTTTCTAGTTTGGCCTCAACTCTTCCTCCCGTAGGTTTTAGACACTTTTCTATCCTAGTGGAACTCCGAGATCTGCTTCCCGAATCCCACACAAGAAAAGTAGAAGCCATTATAGATTCCGGGGCTACTGGAAATTTTATTGATTCCCAATTCTTCTTACAGTTAGGTTTTAAGTCTGTGTATAAAGATCACCCAGAAACTGTTAGAGCAGTTGATGGTAAAGAGTTGACTTCAGGGCTTGTAAACAGACAGACCAAACCTTTAGAGATGGATTGTTCTCCTATACATCGAGAAAGAATACAATTTGACATAATAGATGCCCCTCAATTTAAGATGATTTTGGGAATACCTTGGTTAATAAAACATAACCCGATCATAGATTGGGTAACCAGGTTAATTACCTTTAAGTCATCCTTTTGTGCTGAACAGTGCTTCCTCATCGATAGATCTAAGGATGTAGTTCAAGGTTTTGATTTCGGAATTGAATCACCCAATGTCCTGCTTTTGGATGGGGTCCCATCGGTATATAACGACTTATCTGATATATTTGACAAGAAAAAAGCCAATACTCTACCTCCACATTGAGATTTTGACTGTAGAATAGATCTCATGCCTGGAGCAACCTTGCCCTGCAGTCGCATTTACGCTCTTACTGAAGCAGAAAACACTCATCTGAGAGCATACCAAGACGAGTACCTTGCGAACGGCTTCATTAGGCACTCCAAATCTCCTGTATCTTCAGCTCTTTTTTTTATTCAGAAGAAGGGAGGGGAATTGCGCACGTGCATTGATTATAGGGCTTTAAACAATGTCACAATTAAGAACAGGTACCCCTTACCTTTGATTCCAACGCTTTTGGACCAAATAAAGAAGGCTAAGATTTATACTAAACTGGACTTGCGAGGAGCTTACCATTTAGTTAGAGTAAGAAAAGGAGACGAATGGAAGACGGCCTTCCGCACTAAGTTTGGTCTCTTTGAATATCAAGTTATGCCTTTTGGTCTGTGTAACGCTCCTGCCGCCTTCCAGTTTTTTATAAACGAAGTTTTGCATGAATTCATTGACATCTGTTGCATAGTCTATATAGATGATATTCTCATCTACTCTGATACAGAGGAAGAGCATGTACAGCAGGTCCGCGCCATTCTTCAAAAACTACTCTCAAATTCACTTTATGTGAAGTTGGAAAAAAGTCTGTTTCATGCCTCCAAGGTGGACTTTCTGGGTTACATTATTAGTCCCGAAGGTATAGAAATGGACCCTAAAAAGGTAGAAGCAGTAACAACTTGGCCCAGTCCCACTTCCGTGATACAAATTCAAAGTTTCCTAGGCTTTGCAAACTTTTACCGTAGATTCATTCAGAACTTTTCTCAAATAATTACACCCATAACCAGGTTGTTGAGAAAAGGAGTAAAATTCTTATGGACCTCAGATGCTGATGAAGCCTTTCAAAATCTGAAGAAGAGGTTTACCATGGCCCCAATCGTATGTCATCCAGACCCCAATCAACCGTTTATTGTAGAAGCAGATGCATCTCAATATGCATTGGGAGGAATTCTCTCACAACGAAATTCTGATACAGGCCAAATGCACCCGATAGCTTACTTTTCTAGGAAGTTGTCAGAAGCAGAACAGAATTATGCAATCGCCGATAAGGAATTATTGGCAATAAAGGCGGTTTTTGAAGAATGGCGCCACTACCTGTTAGGGGCTCGTCATCCAGTAACTATTTATACTGATCACAGAAATCTTCAAGCTCTAAGATCTGTAAAAGCTCTGACTGCTAGACAGTTACGTTGGTCTATGTTCTTCAATGACTACACTTTTGTAATAACCTATCGTCCCGGAAAAGAGAACCTGAAAGCGGATGCTTTGTCTAGAATTGGAGAGAAAGGCCCAGAACAACCTGAAATTGTCCATCCTGTAATCCCAACTACTTGTTTTCAGGGAAGTTTATCCATGAGTAACATTATTAATGACATCAAGGAGGCCTTGAAGGATAAGGATATTGAGATGTGGAAAAAAGATCATCCTTATCTACATGAGAAAGATGATTTGATGATGGTACATGGTTTGATTTTCGTTCCTAAAGAAAAGATTCAAAAATTCATAATCCAGCTTCACCACGATACCATGTTATCTGCTCATCCTAGCATTTTGAAAACTATGGAACTTATAAGACGAACCTTTTGGTGGCCTTTGATGTTCAAAGACATTCAGTTATTTGTAGAAACTTGCAGTGTTTGCATTCAACACAAGACTTCTCATCAAGCTCCTAGTGGATTGTTAATGCCTCCGCCCATCCCACCGCAACCCTGGCATACAATATCGCTAGATTTCATAGTTGAACTACCTGAAACCAAGAAGGGATTTAATACAATTCTAACAGTTGTGGATCAGTTCACGCGAATGGCCCATTTCATTCCTTTAAAGAAACTTCCCACTGCTTTAGAACTTGCTCATTTGATTATGTCACACGTGATAAGATTACGCGGTATTCCTTCAGTGGTCATTTCAGACAGAGGTTCCCAGTTTATTTCAAAGGTTTGGCAAAAGCTGGGTTCATTGTTACAGATGGATGTTTGTTTGTCTTCCAGTTACCATCCCCAAACAGATGGTTTAACGGAA
Organism: Lissotriton vulgaris; assembly: GCF_964263255.1. Lineage (NCBI taxonomy): Eukaryota > Metazoa > Chordata > Amphibia > Caudata > Salamandridae > Lissotriton > Lissotriton vulgaris. The sequence goes on along the minus strand of NC_141696.1, from coordinate 1,140,075,258 downwards.
TGAACTAATCAAACTATCGAACAGTATCTCCGTTGTATGTTGCCCAATGTTCCTGAAGAATGGTCTGATCTTTTAAACCCCTTAGAGTTCGCTTATAATAACTCTGAACATTCATCTATCAAAATGTCTCAGTTCTTTTGTAATTTTGGATTCCATCCCAAATGTATTCCTGAAAGTCCTACTAACTATGATTCTGTACCTGCAATTTCTGACTACGTATCCAAAGTATTTACCATCCAGGAAGAAGCTAAATTCAACTTGGCAAAGGCGAAAGAATCTCAGAAAGAGACCAAGGACAGACATCGATCTGAACAACCTCAATATAAAGTAGGTGATAAAGTATGGTTGAGTATGAAGAATTTGAAACTCAGGGGAAAACGGAAATTCAATCCAAGATTTATTGGTCCCTTTCCTAATTAACCCGGTTTGTGTAAGACTGAGTCTCCCTCACCCGGTTTTTCATGTCTCTCTGGTTAAGCCATTCCATCCCCAGACCCGTATCTCTAAATCTCCGCCTCCCATCATGATTGACGACCACCCAGAATTTGAGGTTAAAACAATTTTAGATTCCAAAAGAGTTCGAGGAAAACTGTTTTACCTCATTGATTGGAAAGGTTATGGCCCAGAGGAAAGGTCATGGGAACCTTTAGACCATCTAAAGAACTCTCCTAGATTGATCCGACTCTTCCATTTAAGACACCCTGAGAAACCAAAACCCATTTCTACTGTTCTTGGGGGGATCTTGAGGAGGGAGTACTGTCATGGTTCTACATACCCTTAGCACACATATCCTAAGACATGTGCAGAATGCTCCCTTATGAAAACCCACCCCTGTCCCGTGCTCCCCGCACGCATCAAGTCAGTGTGATTGGGTGTATATATACTTCCGTGATACATGTTTTTCACCTTATTAGGTTTTTGCCAACCTTGCTTTGACTTGTGCCTTTTTCGCTTGTGTACTTTTGTGTTGCCTTGTGTGGTTATTGGAGTTGGGGAGGGCAGTATATTTGAATTATGACCTTCGCGTATGGCTCTGTGAGAGACAATGCCCCTGCGAAGGTCTCATGGTTCTCTCCCCGCATCCCTGCACGCTCCCTTTCGGTGCGCGTCCAACGGGGATTGCAAGCAACGTCCCGGCGCACGTTCAGAGAGCGTGACTGGGAGCGGCTGGGTGCGGTCCTGTATTTAAACCACACCCAGCCTTCTGGAAGGCGCTTTGCCTTCTGATTTCCCTCGGAGAAGGTCGCGTCTGATGGAGGAACTCACCTGAAGGAGAATTCGATCCTGGCAGGACTCCACGGCGGTTATTCTTATTTCCTGGAACTAGAAACCTCTAGAACTAAATTGGAAAGCTAAGTACTTTACTTGATTTAAGGCGCCCTTCGCAAGAAAGGTCAACAGAATTTTTGGAACTTTTATTTGCGAAAGGCTTCGCAAAGAAAGAGACTTGGGGCATTTTATGCATATTAATGTTTTGAAGAATAATTGCCAGTTCATTTAAGTGTTGAATTGTGAAGAGATTTACAATGAGGTTTTAGATTTTATTTGAAAAAGGTGATAGAAGAAAGATATGTAGGATTTGGTGTGTCTTTTCGCTTATGCTTATCTTTTAAAACACTAATTGAAAAGACTAGAACCCCGAGATCAAGAAGCAAAGGTTAATGCCAAGTAAGTTTTACGAATAGATAGGAAGAATGCAAAGGGTCTCTTAAAGATTGTAAATTAATCCTTCCTTTCTTTTGCGTCAACTTCCAGACGAACAAGCTGACATTCCACCAGTTGACCATCTATCCTAGAGGACATCTGACGACTTCATCACCACTACCAAACAAAGACATACTGGGCGAAGGCCTACAACTTGCTGATCGCAGGAAGGGGAACTTCAGAAGTGCGCCACTCTGATTTAGATGCTCTAACTAGATAGAGTTATAGTAAAGGGGGCCTAAGAATAGTTAGGAGTGTTGACTCTTAAACTGGAATACTAAAGTCTTTGGTGCTTGTTGCTTCGCAGGTCGACAGCAAGAACTAAAGTCTTCTCTTCAACGTCCAGTACCGGCCCTCCTCCCTAATTCCTAGTTTAAACCTTGCTGTGCATATTCGAATCAGTAAGTTTTAGTTAGTGATTAGGGAAGTTGGTCCCTTGCGTCCCTGCAAAATCATCCACGTCTTCCTAGAGGACTTCAGTCAAGACAAGGTAAGGGACGACGTGGTTAGCTTTGACAGTGAGTTCCTTGCTCACTTGTCCACTGGATTCAAGATAGCCTGGCTGATGAGGATTATGAATCCGAAACCGGTCCCAGGATGCTTGTTTCCGGTCCAGGCAAGACATGGCTTGGCAGTTCGGGCTAGACTGTTCCCATGAGGCACAGGGTCCGACTGATTTGCATATGGCCATGTCTGAACTGGGGTGGCTGAGTGAGCTAAAGAATGGTGATGGATTAAACCCAGATCAGTTGACTGGGGGTGAGTGTTTGATTTGCTGAAACGCTCTGTCCATCATCCCCTTTTGTTTCGCTTTGTTCGCCCTAAGTTTGCAGGGTATGCTCAGACGTGAGTCCCTTGCTCACTTGGTGACTGGATTCAAGATAGCCTGGCTGATGAGGATTATGAATCCAAAACCGGTCCCAGGATGCTTGTTTCCGGTCCAGGGAAGACATGGCTTGGCAGTTCGGGCTGGACTGTTCCCATGAGGCACAGGGTCAGACTGATTTGCATATGGCCATGTCTGAACTGGGGTGGCTGAGTGAGCTAAAGAATGGTGATGGATTAAACCCAGATCAGTTGACTGGGGGTCAGTGTTTGATTTGCACAAATGCTCCGTCCATCATCCCATTTTGTTTCGCTTTGTTCCCCCTAAGTTGGCAGGGTATGCTCAGACGTGAGTCTCTTGCTCACTTGGCCACTGGATTCAAAATAGCCTGGCTGATGAGGATTATGAATCCAAAACCGGTCCCACTATGCTTGTTTCCGGTCCAGGGAAGACATGGCTTGGCAGTTCGGGCTGGACTGTTCCCATGAGGCACAGGGTCAGACTGATTTTCATATGGCCATGTCTGAGCTGAGTGAGCTAAAGAATGGTGATGGATTAAACCAAGATCAGTTGACTGGGGGTGAGTGTTTGATTTGCTCAAACGCTCCGTCCATCATCCCCTTTTGTTCCACATCAACATGAGAGCCTAAGATCTTATAATCTCCCTGCAATAGCAGCCGCCCAAAGAGATACAAAAGTATTGCACAGTACTAATATAGCTACAACTATCACAGAAAGTGCATTTGTCCCCAAAAATTAAAAAGAAAAAGCTGCCAAAAAACTGCAAAATGTTTTGTGGGAGACTTGTATAGCAGCAGCCAACACAGAAAGTGCAATTGTGCCTAGAATAAAAATATATTAGTATCCATCTGTTAAAGTGCAAAACATTTTGTGGGGTTCAAACATACCAGCAGCCCACACACAAAGTGTGATCATGCCTTCAACATGAATGCAAAAGATGCCAGCAGTATAAGTGAACAGATTTTATGCAGTACATATATCACAGTAACCATCTCAAAAAGTGCAATTGTGACTTTATTAACTACCCTACTACTCTTTCAGGAGCCTAATTTTTTATTACCACCTTAAACTACCATGAGGTGTTAAATCTTTTAATGCACCCTACACTTTTCGCATATACCTCTTCAGGTTTTTTTCATCCGGCTCATTTTGTTATGATCCTCTCGTATGTTGATACTCTAGATGACTTCCAGCTCTGGAGGAACAATGACTGAGCGATCAGGGGAACTATAACAATAAAACCTGAACCAACTTTCCTATAAAGATGCTGTGCCTCCTACTTAAAAACCCAAAGAGAGGAGGAGGAGCTTCGCGCGCAACCAAGATGGTGGCGTGAGCACAGGGCTCCCGAGACCCTCGCCGCCTCCCGCATATATCCTGTATCTAATCCTGACAACGACGACGGGTTATTGAAGGCACAACCCAGCTGATATAATAGCTGTTTTCAGAAATCGATTTGGACGCTGGGAACCAAACTTACGCCACTTCGAATTTTGGTGGCCTGCTCCATGGAACTGCCTGGGACTTGAGTCACCGTGGTTCCCAGGTGGTAGTTGAACAACAACGGCCTGCGGGAATCGGCTTGCGCCCCTGAGTTGACTTTCGGTTTCATTCTTGATTTTTCTACCTCTGCCTATCTCCTCCCAACCCTGGCAGCACACGATCAAGACCTCGCAACTGCACCTGGCGACGGCTGTCTAGAGCTCCTGGTCATGTGGTCCCCTGCCGAGACTCACACTCAAACTTCCCTGGGGCTACATCGTGAGGAGTAATTTTTACCAGGTCCCAAGGGCCCATCCGGAGCGCAACATCTAACATGGCGAGCAAACCTGACTGCGAGAAGCGGAAGACCAAAACCACTCACTGAGGGGGTACCATCCAATCGAACATTATGGATCGCTATACCCAGCCTAAAGGGGCCCCCGGTGGTGCGATTAGGTCTCTGGAAGAGGCGGGTGATGACTCGGCTGCATTGGATGATTTGACCCTATGTGATGTCATGGGCGCCATTGCTAGCATGAAGACTTCCATAGGCCAACAGTATGAGACAGTGGCCCTAAAGCTCGACACGGTGGCGATCGATGTCAACCTGATCAGGACAGACTTATCGAAGACCAACGAAAAGGTCAAATCCCTAGATTTGAAGACCTTCAGCCTCACGACCGATGTGTCTGACTTACAAACGGAGGTTCACAATCTACGGTCCTCCAACGACCTCTTTGCCCACCGGCTGGAGGATTTTGAAAGTCGTGCAAGACGCAACAACGTGCGTATCATTGGAGTCCCTGAGAAGTCTTCTGAGTTGACCACAGATCTCCTCGTGGAAGATCTTATTTTGAATCACCTCGCCCCCAAAGGCCAGAGCAACATTTTTGCAGTGGAACGTGCGCACAGAGTACCGGATGGGAAGCTGAAACCGGGTGCCTCTCCATGGCCTATAATCGCCAGAATTTTTAATTATAGGGATAGAGACACTATCCTGCAGGCATCACGGGCAGGTGGCCCTACTAAGTTCGAGAACACCACGGTCAGCTTCTACCCGGATTTCACCCAGTCCGTTCAGAAACAAAGGATGGGGTTCCAGGGGGTGAAGCGGCGACTGAGAGACATGGGTATGAAATATGCGATGCTTTTTCCAGCTCGGCTTCGTGTGGGACACAACGATCGGACGTTCTTCTTTGATCGCCCCGAGAGCGTGAGTGACTGGCTTGATACATTGCCTACGCAGCGATATCGCTCGGAACATTCTGGAGGTGCGGAAGGTGGCCCGTTGGAACGAGAATGAGGAGTGGTAACCGGTTCCCGGACAGTACACAGAACTTGCAGCTGTGGTTTGATGTCTTTTGTACTTACAATACTTCTGGTGTAGTACCCAGAGGTGGCGAGGGGGATGGGACTCTCCCTGCTCCGGGGTTTCATCTTGTAGAGTAGTTTAATGTTAGGGCGACAGGCACACTACGAGTTGGGGTGGCTTTTGAGTCTAACGCAGGGGTGCAGGGTGGGGGGATGTGTTCCTGGGATTTGTTGGGGGGTCGGGGGGGTTTGCATGTGTTTTATTTTGTTTCAAGGCAACACATTATTTTGCATTTTGATCAGGGTGTTGTGTTCGCTGTGGGGTGGATTCTGCCCTTACTTTTGGGATGGGGGTAGGGGGTTGAGGGTACTATGTTGGAATGTCAACGGACTGGGAGATAGGATAAAATGAGGAGTGTTCCTACAACTGCTGAGACGCCTTTCCCCTGATGTAGTATTACTGCAGGAGACTCATTTGATCGGCAACACGTGCCACGCCATGAATCGGCGAGGTTATCGTCTAGTCGCACACTCTGGATTTACTTCTGGATCTAGGGGGGCGGGTATCCTAGTCAGGAGTTCTCTCCCCCTGGAGTTAGATGATGCAATTCTTGACGACAGGGGACGCTATGCCGCTATCACGGGTAGGTGGGGGGGAAGACTATCTCATTACTTTCTGTGTATGTTCCACCGGGTTTACAGATCATGACCTTTGCTGATTTGGGGAGAGTAGTGTTGGGGCTCCCTGAGGGTATTCTGGTCATGGGCGGGGATTTCAATTCTGTTGTTTCCAGTAGGGAGGACCGCAGCCCCCCCCAGGGAGCTCAAGAGATCACAGTCTTGGTTGAGTGGCTTCTTGGAGATGCTGGGTCTGGTAGATTGTTGGTGGCTGATATACCCGGGACAAGCACAATACACCTTTCACTCTGGTGCTCACGGTAGTCTTGCTAGGCTTGACTATGTCCTGATGCCAGCTGCACAGGTCTCTTCGGTTAGAGAAGTCAGACACTTGGCTAGGGGTATATTGGACCACTCCCCACTGTGGCTTCTGATGGACATGAAGATGGGCTCTGAGGGTCGAGTGGCTCCGATCAATCCTTGGCATCTCCGTAACCCCAAAACCCGGGCTGAGTTGGTTAAGTCTTTAGACCATTATTTTCCTGAAAACGTGGGGTCAGTGTCCTCTTCAGTTTCGCTGTGGGAGGCTTTCAAGACGGTTGTCCGTGGTCAGGCACTGTCGTTAATTGCCAGCGCAAAGAATAGCAAGAATGAGGCGGTGGTCCGGCTGGAAGCCGAGATAGCTGAGCTGGAGGGGGAATTGGAGTCGGACATTACTCATGATAAATTGCATGTCCTCAGTCTCAAACAGCTTGACTATAGGGCCCTGGTAACGAATGCTGCTAGAGCTATGAGTCGAGAGCAGCAGGGACGGCTGTACGATGTTGGAGACAAAGCTGGGAAATTGATTGCCTGTTTAGATAGAAAGGAGAGGGCGAGTCGTGTGGTTCCCGTGATTGAGAGAGTGTATGGAGTGCGTGTTACTGACCCGGTTGAAATAGTGGAGTGTTTTGCTGAACACTTTCGTAATGTATATTCCCCAGTCTCTGACAGACCAGAAGAAGACTCGCATTTGTTGTTAAGAGACATTACGTTGCCTCGCCTATCGGATCCTGATAGGGATCTGATAGATGCAGAGTTTTCTGACGATGAGATAGCAATCGCTATTCGTTCTGTCCGCTCGGGAAAGGCTATGGGCCCAAATGGTATCCCCGTCGAGCTTTACAAGCTACGCCCGGACAAAATGGCGACGTATCTCCGTGAAATGTTCATGGAATCGCGAGAAGTCGGTTCCCTTCCCCATGATCAGCAACTTGCGACCATTGTGGTGATTCACAAGGAAGGGAAACCGCGGGATCGTTGCACATCCTATAGGCCTATATCGCTCCTGAATGCAGAGCCCAAGATCCTTGCAAAATTGTTGGCAAACCGATTGATAAAGGTGATCAGCGATCTGATTCATTCAGATCAGTGTGGTTTCATTCCACATCGCAATACCGCATTAAACCTGCGCCGTCTTCATGGCGTCCTGGCGAAAGCGGAGTCGCTGCATGAACCGGCCATCTTGGTTTCCTTGGATGCTACGATGGCCTTTGATACAGTGGAATGGCCATATCTCTGGGCTGCTTTAGCAAAGTTTGGTTTCGGCCCTGGTTTCATCGGTTGGGTAAAACTCCTGTATGAGGAACCGCTGGCCCAGAATGTGGTAAATGGTAGGGTCTCTAAGTCCTTTGTTCTGGGGAGGGGCACACGACAGGGGTGCCCGTTATCCCCACTGCTTTTCGCCCTTGCCTTGGAACCCCTTGCCGCTTGGCTGCGGTGGGAACCATCACTTAAGGGTATTAGGTGGACCCCTGATTTTGAGGATCGAATATCACTTTACGCTGATGATATTTTACCGTATCTAACGTCGCCCCGGAAGTCGCTCATAGTACTGTTTGATGTTCTGAAATCCTTCGGGAAGAACTCCGGTCTCGTGATTAACTGGACTAAGTCTATGTACTCTCCGGAGACGCTCCCCCTTTGCCACACATCTGCCCCATATATGTAACGCAGATAGGTTTTTAATATCTGGGGGTCTCCATTTCACTGGACCCCGCTGTCCGTCACGAGCGTAATTTGCTTCCCCCGCTCCAGCGGCTGAAGTCTGACATTGCGGCTTGGTGTGGTCTGCCGTTGTCCCCTCTCGGAAGGGCAGCTCTTTACAAGATGATGTCTCTACCACGGTTTTTGTATGCGCTTCAGAACACGCTCGATGTCATACCGGCGAGTTACTTCAGGGAGGTGGATAGTTTACAGAGGCGGTTGATATGGGGCGGACGTCCGCGTATCACCCTTGCTAAATTGACACTTCCCTGGTATGACGGGGGTATTGCACTTCCGGATATCAAGCGCTACTACTGGGTCTCCCAGCTGGGAGCAATTAATCATGCAATGTATGGCCCCACGTCAAACCCTGCGTATGAGATGGATAAATGGCAGCTGCCTGGTGGAGACTACAATAGGGCGCTTTACTCCAAGTCTATCAGAGGGAAACTTTCAGGACCCACTAAGATTGCAGTGCGAGTGTGGAAGAGTGCGAATGCCGCAATGGGGTGGTCAGGTCGATTGACCCGGGCAACCCCGCTCTACGTGTCTGAAAGATTGGGTAGCTTGTGGAGGACAAAGGGCTTTGAGAAGTGGGATATGATTTGTATTTGTAAGGTTGGAGACCTCTGGAACAAAGATAGGATTAAGACCTTTGAGGAGTTGAAGGTAGAATACAAACTTAGTGACAAGGAGTTCTTCCGCTATATGCAGATCCGCCACGCACTGAGCTCTGTTTTTCCAGCCGGGTCGCCATTCCGGAATCATCCCCTCTCGAGGATCGGGTGCTGGACGGATACGTTCCAGACAGCACCATTTCTTTGATATATAAGAAACTGAACAACGACCGTACAGATTTGCTGGTACACCTCCGTGAGGTATGGACCACCGATGGGCTGGAGTTGAATGATGAGGACTGGCAAGCTGCGATATCCTCTCCTAAGGAGGTCGCGATTCCAGCCCGTCTCCGGCTGGTGCAACTCAAAATCCTGCATCGGATTTATATAACTGGCCCCCGCCTACTTCGTATGGGTTATTCTGTGGGTACTTTCCTCCGCATAATTTGGGAATGCCCGGAAGTGGTTGTGTTTTGGAATCGAGTGCATGCAGTTATAGAGGAAGTCACAGGAGTTTCGTTGTTGCCCGAAGCCAGGCGCTGCCTGCTGAATGTTTGGGAACCGACTGATTATGATGTTGTGCAGACTCAATGGGCGACCCTTGGGAATATGATAGCCAAGAGAGATATAGCACAATTGTGGGGGTCCCAAAGAACACCCACTATCACGGCATGGAAAGAAAATATGGATTGGTGCATGTTTCGGGAGAAAACGGTGTATGTGGCCCGCGGCAGACCGAGAAAGTGGGGTAAAATTTGGGGCCAGTGGAACTCACACCGGGGTGAGATGTGCACTCCTCCCCTCATTGATATTCCGGAAATGCCGCCTTCCCCCTAACCGGACATTCCTAGTGTTGTCTAGTCTTGAGAACATGTGAACCTGCTTCCCCCCTGCTCCCCTCCCCTTTTTCATTTTACATTGACGATTTGTATTGACTTGTAACGTGCTTTTTCCCCCCTTAGAACGTGTACCCAGCAGTATTGCCTTTATTGCCTTGTTTGTTAATGTTTATTTTATTGTTAATAAACAGAGTTATAAAAAAAAAAACAAAGAGTGCTACTCTAGCCTCTGGATCAATCCTAGTCTGGACACCAAGACTAAGGCCGAAAAAACCTTTTTCCCAAAACTGTGCAACCCTTTGACAGGTAAAATAAACAGGCAGCCTACCACCCATCCCCTGTTGCTGGCAGCAAAAGCAAAGTGGAATCCACTCAAGTGATAGTGATCCCTAGAGTGATGGGGAACACACAGTGTTGTTAAAATGCCCCTCACACACCAACAGGCCCCTTGGTGTCATGCTTCATCATCGGGGCCTTCGCACCCCTCTACGGGATGCGGCGTGCTACGACTCGCGAATACGCAGGAGCACTTGAAGTGAACTATGTGTGGGGGTGTGTGTTATATACCAAGATGTGAGTGAGGTGAGGTGAAAAAAGTGAATTAAAAAATACCTGGCACGTGGGAAGAAAAAAACTTTATTAAATCCCCGGCTGGTATTATTAAAATTAAAGTGCAGGGCGTGGTTTCAAAAGATACGTGTTAGGGTATCAAACCACTGTGTTAAAAGTCAACATGTTTCGGAGGTCAAAGCCCCCTTCTTCAGGACAAGGGTGAAAAGCACTTATCCTCGCCTTACTCACATGTAAGATGTAAAAGTGAAAAATAAAAATTACCACAATGTGTAATTTTCCTTACAATGTTTTATATGTAAGTGAGTGTAGTTGCGCCCAGTTGGCGTAAGAACCTGTGAAAACAAAATCATAGATAAACATACAGGTCTCAAAATTACAGTTTTTAAAGGAGAAGAGTAATGCTTCTCACAAGAAAAAATCAGGTAGCTCCCAAACAAATTAGTTGGAACCTGAAACAAAAATGAGGAAAAATGGACACTACACACATACACACACGCAAACCAACACAGCTCTCTGCTCAGATGAAATGAGAGCAGAGCAAATGAGGACATGAAGACCTTACTTTAAGTTCCCAAATACAGGACTTCATGAGCCTTTAAACGTATATTGGGGAATCCTTCCTTTCTAATCAGAAACCTAAGAGATCAATATCAGGGTTTTAGTAGAGGAATATAATCAGCAGAGAGCAAAAAACTATAATGTAGAACTACTTCCCAGGGTGATCTCATAACTCACGGTTACAGCAACAGCTAATCGCCTGCCTTCCCTCAACGCGGCTCCGATGAAGTGAGCTGCTGAAGGGCTAGGGCCTTTATATATGCTTGCCTGTAGCCGATTAGTAAGAATTGATTGAATAATGCAAGCCGGTATATGCCCAAATACGGAGGGAAACTCCCCTCGCGTCCGGTAAGATGTTAGCGCCATACGCTGATCCTTCGCGCATGCGCACAGCTATCCCCGATGGGCGCATGCGCGGCTAATCACGCAAACGCGCATGCGCGGACGGAAACGCTTCGTGAACCACACGAAGCTGACGTAGATGTTTACAAACGTCTAAAAGAGGAGTGGCGATAGGGATGTCCCGGGAAAATACAACCACCAGCCCTGAATACATTTAAAGGCGCACAAGTGATATTGGGCTAAGCTCCAGAGAAAATAAACAGGGGCGCCCTAATTAATTACGGAGGTGTACCTATAAATGGGCAAACTACTCTCTCAGATGTGTGGAATATACAAACAATCAGAGGGAGCACTTGATCAACTCAAAACAGGGTACAACATATGCCACATTCTGCTGATAAATAGAACCCTACAAATCCAGTAACAAGCATGAGACCATGCGTATACTGCAGACAAAAACGTTTTCACCTGAGAAGGTTCCATGGAATGGAATCATTCAGTCCGGTGGTGTCTGTGCCCAGCCGAAACACCCACCGTTGTTCTTTTTCAAGGAGACCAATCTCAGAGGGTAATTGTTCAATTATTGTCCACTGTAGCTCATTCACACAGTGTTGGCTCTCGATGTAATGGGTTGACATTTTTGTAGTTTGTTTTCTGCACCTGATGTTGCTCTTGTGTTCATTCAGCCTGACCCTGACGGGTCTGGTGGTCATGCCCACATATTCCTTTCCACATGGGCAGGTGATTAAATAGACCACATTTTTGCTATTACAGTTAGTAAAAGCACGTTGTTCCCATGTGGTCCCATTCGAAAAAGTGAGCGTCTGTGTCTTTTTGGTGAGGTGGCAATTATTGCAGTTACCACATGGGTAATGCCCATGTATGCCTTGTAACCTCGTCTGATCTTTTACAGGAGGAGGTGGTCGAGTATGAACGAGCATATCTCTCAAATTTCTACCCCTTCTGTGAGCAAAGAGAGGTTTCTCCAAAGTTAACCCACTACTTGTTAAAGTGCGCCAATGTTTGTGGACCAATTTTGTCACTTGGTTGCTGACCGGACTGTATGTGGTGACACAAACAGTCCTGTTTGCGGCATCCTCCCTACATGGATTGTCCTCCAAAAGGGCATCTCGGTTATTGTTTTTTGCTCTGGTGAAGGCTTTTCGGATCACAGTTTCTGGATACTTTCTCTGTCTGAGTTTTTCACTCAGATCCTTGGCTTGGGTCTTGTATCTCGCTACATCAGTACAGTTCCGCCGCAGGCGTAAGAACTGCCCATAAGGGAGGTTCTCTCTCAGATGACGAGGGTGAAAGCTGTCGAATCTAAGGAGACAGTTCTTAGCCGTGGGTTTAAAGTGTGTTTCCGTTTTCAGTATGCCGCTCTCGTGGTAGATATTTAAATCCAGGAACACCATGTTGGTATTGGATGCTTGGAAAGTGAATTTCAGAAAGGCATTCTGATTGTTAAGCCAGTCAATGAAATCACTTATCATGGTTGCATCTCCATCCCAAATAACCAAGATATCATCTATATACCTTCGCCACATGCGAATCCTCGCCTTGTGGGGATTGTTGGGGTGCAAGATTTTCGTGGATTCGAAGTGGTGGACGTACAGTCCAGCCAAGCTCGGGGCAAAAGTACTGCCCATACTGGTCCCATGCTTCTGCCAGAAAAGGGTGCCCTCATACTCAAAAAATTTTTTTGTGAGTGCCAAAGAAATGCACTCCATCACTACATTTCGTGGGGTGTGATATTCCCAGTTAGTAGAGTATAGTACCTCTTCAATGATTTGGATGGTTTCATCATGGGGGAGACTCGTATAGAGGCTCTCCACATCCAGGCTCAGTAGCATCTGGGAAGTTGGGTCAAAAGGCTGATCATTCAGCAGTTGTAATACCGCTTTAGTGTCTCGTAGATAGGTGTCAGTTGCCTGTACAAGGGGTCTCAAGAAAGCATCCGCAAACTTGGATAAAGGTTCCAGGATAGATGATATTCCCGAAACAATAGGGCGACCGGGTGGGCTCGCCAGATTCTTGTGCACCTTCGGGATGGTATAAAAATAAGGGATGCGAGGGTTCCTCTGGGTCAGAAATTCAGACTCCTTTTTCGTGATCCAGTCATGTGTAAGGGCCTCTTCCACCATACCACCTATGTGAACTCTTAAAGATTCAGTGGGATCCTCCGTCAGGATCTGGTAGTTCCTATTGTCCGAAAGGAGCCGCCTGCATTCTTGGTCATAGGCTGCGGTTGTCTGGATAACAACGGCGCCCCCCTTATCTGCTGGCTTTATGATCAGGTTTTTGTTCGTTCTCAGTTCCTTGATTGCCTCATTTTCTGATCTGCTCATGTTCTGAAACACCCTCTGTGTGGTTTCTAGTCCCTTCAATTCCTGCATCATTGCTTTTTCGAAGGCCAATACTTCCACTGGAAGTTGATTATCCAGTGGGGTGAATGTCGATTTGGGTTTTAGACCAGTATCGGAAGTCTCTGTTGGTATAGCCTTATCTTTAAAGAATGCCCGTAGTTTTATAGTTCTTATGAACTCCTGCATTTCCTTATGTAGTAGGAAAATGTCTGGTCTGTTGGTGGGAACATAACCCAGGCCTTTATTCAATACCTCTTTTTGCAAATCTGTCAGAGGCCACGGTGTTATATTAATGACTAAGTCCCCCTGTGGCTTGTTGACGCCTGATTGGCTGCCATGCTCCTGGTTACGACCCGTGGGTCTGCCTCCTCTGCGGGCTGCCAATTCACATTGTTGCCCTTCTTGTTCCGCCCTCTGCGGGATCCCTGGCCCCAGGATAAAAAAGGTTGTTGATTTTGGGGTGCACTGGTTTGCTCTGGGACCCACTGGGGGTACATTGGTCCCATTTGAGGTGGGACAAACTGATACTGCGGGTATTGAAAAGGCGGTTGATAAGGGTTATATTGTGGGCCTTGGAAACCACGCCATCCTCTCTGACGTGGGAATTGGGCTCTCTGTTGGCGAAAGCCGCCTCTTTGTTTTCTCTGTTGAAAGCCTCCCGATTTGTTGCTAGAGTTACTGCCATCCGAGTTGACACTGTCTGTATCACTCATATTGTCCTTCATGACGTAATCTGCACGAGTATATGGGTAGGCTCTCTCAGGGGTAAAGCGGTCTTTGTCTTTTTTCAGTTTGTTGAATTTGCTTTGTTTCAAGCCCGCCTCAAATTCTTTCATCTGTTGGTTCAATTCCTCTAGACCCTTTTTGAGATCCGCTGGTGAAATGAAAGCCTTAAGCTGTACTTCAAGTCTTTGGATCTCTACTTTCAGTTCAACTGACTTCCTTGCTGCTGTCTGAACTATAAGTACTAACCAATCCCTGGTGCAGTGCCAAGAGATCAGTGACCAGGCCTTCTTAAAAACAAGGTCATCTTGGAAGATAAATGGTTCAATTTTAACCAATAGACCTTGTGGGGCCATTTTGTTTCTCAGATATTCTCTCATCAGTAAGCCATGGAGGGCTGTCCTGATTTGAATCTTGCGGGTATTCATTAATTCATCCCAATCAGCCACAGCGGGCCCTGGATCGCTACTGCTAAGGCCCTCAAAGGGCTTATCATCTGCGAGAATGCGGTCAATATCGTCCTCAGTAAAAGTCAGTCCGTGTTCATCCTCCATGTTGGCAGATGAGGAGGACAGGAAGGTATTTCAGAGGTAAAGTGGTTGCGTGTGAAAACTTGGAGTGTAGTTCCAAAGGGGAAGGGGACTCCCACAGCTGTACGCTGTCTATAAACAAATTTTAACAGGAGGGGGGAGAGAGAGAGAGTCAGTGGATTCAGTCTCCCAAGTTATGTAAATAAACAAAGTGGAATCCACTCAAGTGATAGTGATCCCTAGAGTGATGGGGAACACACAGTGTTGTTAAAATGCCCCTCACACACCAACAGGCCCCTTGGTGTCATGCTTCATCATCGGGGCCTTCGCACCCCTCTACGGGATGCGGCGTGCTACGACTCGCGAATACGCAGGAGCACTTGAAGTGAACTATGTGTGGGGGTGTGTGTTATATACCAAGATGTGAGTGAGGTGAGGTGAAAAAAGTGAATTAAAAAATACCTGGCACGTGGGAAGAAAAAAACTTTATTAAATCCCCGGCTGGTATTATTAAAATTAAAGTGCAGGGCGTGGTTTCAAAAGATACGTGTTAGGGTATCAAACCACTGTGTTAAAAGTCAACATGTTTCGGAGGTCAAAGCCCCCTTCTTCAGGACAAGGGTGAAAAGCACTTATCCTCGCCTTACTCACATGTAAGATGTAAAAGTGAAAAATAAAAATTACCACAATGTGTAATTTTCCTTACAATGTTTTATATGTAAGTGAGTGTAGTTGCGCCCAGTTGGCGTAAGAACCTGTGAAAACAAAATCATAGATAAACATACAGGTCTCAAAATTACAGTTTTTAAAGGAGAAGAGTAATGCTTCTCACAAGAAAAAATCAGGTAGCTCCCAAACAAATTAGTTGGAACCTGAAACAAAAATGAGGAAAAATGGACACTACACACATACACACACGCAAACCAACACAGCTCTCTGCTCAGATGAAATGAGAGCAGAGCAAATGAGGACATGAAGACCTTACTTTAAGTTCCCAAATACAGGACTTCATGAGCCTTTAAACGTATATTGGGGAATCCTTCCTTTCTAATCAGAAACCTAAGAGATCAATATCAGGGTTTTAGTAGAGGAATATAATCAGCAGAGAGCAAAAAACTATAATGTAGAACTACTTCCCAGGGTGATCTCATAACTCACGGTTACAGCAACAGCTAATCGCCTGCCTTCCCTCAACGCGGCTCCGATGAAGTGAGCTGCTGAAGGGCTAGGGCCTTTATATATGCTTGCCTGTAGCCGATTAGTAAGAATTGATTGAATAATGCAAGCCGGTATATGCCCAAATACGGAGGGAAACTCCCCTCGCGTCCGGTAAGATGTTAGCGCCATACGCTGATCCTTCGCGCATGCGCACAGCTATCCCCGATGGGCGCATGCGCGGCTAATCACGCAAACGCGCATGCGCGGACGGAAACGCTTCGTGAACCACACGAAGCTGACGTAGATGTTTACAAACGTCTAAAAGAGGAGTGGCGATAGGGATGTCCCGGGAAAATACAACCACCAGCCCTGAATACATTTAAAGGCGCACAAGTGATATTGGGCTAAGCTCCAGAGAAAATAAACAGGGGCGCCCTAATTAATTACGGAGGTGTACCTATAAATGGGCAAACTACTCTCTCAGATGTGTGGAATATACAAACAATCAGAGGGAGCACTTGATCAACTCAAAACAGGGTACAACATATGCCACATTCTGCTGATAAATAGAACCCTACAAATCCAGTAACAAGCATGAGACCATGCGTATACTGCAGACAAAAACGTTTTCACCTGAGAAGGTTCCATGGAATGGAATCATTCAGTCCGGTGGTGTCTGTGCCCAGCCGAAACACCCACCGTTGTTCTTTTTCAAGGAGACCAATCTCAGAGGGTAATTGTTCAATTATTGTCCACTGTAGCTCATTCACACAGTGTTGGCTCTCGATGTAATGGGTTGACATTTTTGTAGTTTGTTTTCTGCACCTGATGTTGCTCTTGTGTTCATTCAGCCTGACCCTGACGGGTCTGGTGGTCATGCCCACATATTCCTTTCCACATGGGCAGGTGATTAAATAGACCACATTTTTGCTATTACAGTTAGTAAAAGCACGTTGTTCCCATGTGGTCCCATTCGAAAAAGTGAGCGTCTGTGTCTTTTTGGTGAGGTGGCAATTATTGCAGTTACCACATGGGTAATGCCCATGTATGCCTTGTAACCTCGTCTGATCTTTTACAGGAGGAGGTGGTCGAGTATGAACGAGCATATCTCTCAAATTTCTACCCCTTCTGTGAGCAAAGAGAGGTTTCTCCAAAGTTAACCCACTACTTGTTAAAGTGCGCCAATGTTTGTGGACCAATTTTGTCACTTGGTTGCTGACCGGACTGTATGTGGTGACACAAACAGTCCTGTTTGCGGCATCCTCCCTACATGGATTGTCCTCCAAAAGGGCATCTCGGTTATTGTTTTTTGCTCTGGTGAAGGCTTTTCGGATCACAGTTTCTGGATACTTTCTCTGTCTGAGTTTTTCACTCAGATCCTTGGCTTGGGTCTTGTATCTCGCTACATCAGTACAGTTCCGCCGCAGGCGTAAGAACTGCCCATAAGGGAGGTTCTCTCTCAGATGACGAGGGTGAAAGCTGTCGAATCTAAGGAGACAGTTCTTAGCCGTGGGTTTAAAGTGTGTTTCCGTTTTCAGTATGCCGCTCTCGTGGTAGATATTTAAATCCAGGAACACCATGTTGGTATTGGATGCTTGGAAAGTGAATTTCAGAAAGGCATTCTGATTGTTAAGCCAGTCAATGAAATCACTTATCATGGTTGCATCTCCATCCCAAATAACCAAGATATCATCTATATACCTTCGCCACATGCGAATCCTCGCCTTGTGGGGATTGTTGGGGTGCAAGATTTTCGTGGATTCCAAGTGGTGGACGTACAGTCCAGCCAAGCTCGGGGCAAAAGTACTGCCCATACTGGTCCCATGCTTCTGCCAGAAAAGGGTGCCCTCATACTCAAAAAAAATTTTTGTGAGTGCCAAAGAAATGCACTCCATCACTACATTTCGTGGGGTGTGATATTCCCAGTTAGTAGAGTATAGTACCTCTTCAATGATTTGGATGGTTTCATCATGGGGGAGACTCGTATAGAGGCTCTCCACATCCAGGCTCAGTAGCATCTGGGAAGTTGGGTCAAAAGGCTGATCATTCAGCAGTTGTAATACCGCTTTAGTGTCTCGTAGATAGGTGTCAGTTGCCTGTACAAGGGGTCTCAAGAAAGCATCCGCAAACTTGGATAAAGGTTCCAGGATAGATGATATTCCCGAAACAATAGGGCGACCGGGTGGGCTCGCCAGATTCTTGTGCACCTTCGGGATGGTATAAAAATAAGGGATGCGAGGGTTCCTCTGGGTCAGAAATTCAGACTCCTTTTTCGTGATCCAGTCATGTGTAAGGGCCTCTTCCACCATACCACCTATGTGAACTCTTAAAGATTCAGTGGGATCCTCCGTCAGGATCTGGTAGTTCCTATTGTCCGAAAGGAGCCGCCTGCATTCTTGGTCATAGGCTGCGGTTGTCTGGATAACAACGGCGCCCCCCTTATCTGCTGGCTTTATGATCAGGTTTTTGTTCGTTCTCAGTTCCTTGATTGCCTCATTTTCTGATCTGCTCATGTTCTGAAACACCCTCTGTGTGGTTTCTAGTCCCTTCAATTCCTGCATCATTGCTTTTTCGAAGGCCAATACTTCCACTGGAAGTTGATTATCCAGTGGGGTGAATGTCGATTTGGGTTTTAGACCAGTATCGGAAGTCTCTGTTGGTATAGCCTTATCTTTAAAGAATGCCCGTAGTTTTATAGTTCTTATGAACTCCTGCATTTCCTTATGTAGTAGGAAAATGTCTGGTCTGTTGGTGGGAACATAACCCAGGCCTTTATTCAATACCTCTTTTTGCAAATCTGTCAGAGGCCACGGTGTTATATTAATGACTAAGTCCCCCTGTGGCTTGTTGACGCCTGATTGGCTGCCATGCTCCTGGTTACGACCCGTGGGTCTGCCTCCTCTGCGGGCTGCCAATTCACATTGTTGCCCTTCTTGTTCCGCCCTCTGCGGGATCCCTGGCCCCAGGATAAAAAAGGTTGTTGATTTTGGGGTGCACTGGTTTGCTCTGGGACCCACTGGGGGTACATTGGTCCCATTTGAGGTGGGACAAACTGATACTGCGGGTATTGAAAAGGCGGTTGATAAGGGTTATATTGTGGGCCTTGGAAACCACGCCATCCTCTCTGACGTGGGAATTGGGCTCTCTGTTGGCGAAAGCCGCCTCTTTGTTTTCTCTGTTGAAAGCCTCCCGATTTGTTGCTAGAGTTACTGCCATCCGAGTTGACACTGTCTGTATCACTCATATTGTCCTTCATGACGTAATCTGCACGAGTATATGGGTAGGCTCTCTCAGGGGTAAAGCGGTCTTTGTCTTTTTTCAGTTTGTTGAATTTGCTTTGTTTCAAGCCCGCCTCAAATTCTTTCATCTGTTGGTTCAATTCCTCTAGACCCTTTTTGAGATCCGCTGGTGAAATGAAAGCCTTAAGCTGTACTTCAAGTCTTTGGATCTCTACTTTCAGTTCAACTGACTTCCTTGCTGCTGTCTGAACTATAAGTACTAACCAATCCCTGGTGCAGTGCCAAGAGATCAGTGACCAGGCCTTCTTAAAAACAAGGTCATCTTGGAAGATAAATGGTTCAATTTTAACCAATAGACCTTGTGGGGCCATTTTGTTTCTCAGATATTCTCTCATCAGTAAGCCATGGAGGGCTGTCCTGATTTGAATCTTGCGGGTATTCATTAATTCATCCCAATCAGCCACAGCGGGCCCTGGATCGCTACTGCTAAGGCCCTCAAAGGGCTTATCATCTGCGAGAATGCGGTCAATATCGTCCTCAGTAAAAGTCAGTCCGTGTTCATCCTCCATGTTGGCAGATGAGGAGGACAGGAAGGTATTTCAGAGGTAAAGTGGTTGCGTGTGAAAACTTGGAGTGTAGTTCCAAAGGGGAAGGGGACTCCCACAGCTGTACGCTGTCTATAAACAAATTTTAACAGGAGGGGGGAGAGAGAGAGAGTCAGTGGATTCAGTCTCCCAAGTTATGTAAATAAACAAAGTGGAATCCACTCAAGTGATAGTGATCCCTAGAGTGATGGGGAACACACAGTGTTGTTAAAATGCCCCTCACACACCAACAGGCCCCTTGGTGTCATGCTTCATCATCGGGGCCTTCGCACCCCTCTACGGGATGCGGCGTGCTACGACTCGCGAATACGCAGGAGCACTTGAAGTGAACTATGTGTGGGGGTGTGTGTTATATACCAAGATGTGAGTGAGGTGAGGTGAAAAAAGTGAATTAAAAAATACCTGGCACGTGGGAAGAAAAAAACTTTATTAAATCCCCGGCTGGTATTATTAAAATTAAAGTGCAGGGCGTGGTTTCAAAAGATACGTGTTAGGGTATCAAACCACTGTGTTAAAAGTCAACATGTTTCGGAGGTCAAAGCCCCCTTCTTCAGGACAAGGGTGAAAAGCACTTATCCTCGCCTTACTCACATGTAAGATGTAAAAGTGAAAAATAAAAATTACCACAATGTGTAATTTTCCTTACAATGTTTTATATGTAAGTGAGTGTAGTTGCGCCCAGTTGGCGTAAGAACCTGTGAAAACAAAATCATAGATAAACATACAGGTCTCAAAATTACAGTTTTTAAAGGAGAAGAGTAATGCTTCTCACAAGAAAAAATCAGGTAGCTCCCAAACAAATTAGTTGGAACCTGAAACAAAAATGAGGAAAAATGGACACTACACACATACACACACGCAAACCAACACAGCTCTCTGCTCAGATGAAATGAGAGCAGAGCAAATGAGGACATGAAGACCTTACTTTAAGTTCCCAAATACAGGACTTCATGAGCCTTTAAACGTATATTGGGGAATCCTTCCTTTCTAATCAGAAACCTAAGAGATCAATATCAGGGTTTTAGTAGAGGAATATAATCAGCAGAGAGCAAAAAACTATAATGTAGAACTACTTCCCAGGGTGATCTCATAACTCACGGTTACAGCAACAGCTAATCGCCTGCCTTCCCTCAACGCGGCTCCGATGAAGTGAGCTGCTGAAGGGCTAGGGCCTTTATATATGCTTGCCTGTAGCCGATTAGTAAGAATTGATTGAATAATGCAAGCCGGTATATGCCCAAATACGGAGGGAAACTCCCCTCGCGTCCGGTAAGATGTTAGCGCCATACGCTGATCCTTCGCGCATGCGCACAGCTATCCCCGATGGGCGCATGCGCGGCTAATCACGCAAACGCGCATGCGCGGACGGAAACGCTTCGTGAACCACACGAAGCTGACGTAGATGTTTACAAACGTCTAAAAGAGGAGTGGCGATAGGGATGTCCCGGGAAAATACAACCACCAGCCCTGAATACATTTAAAGGCGCACAAGTGATATTGGGCTAAGCTCCAGAGAAAATAAACAGGGGCGCCCTAATTAATTACGGAGGTGTACCTGTGGGAGTCCCCTTCCCCTTTGGAGCTACACTCCAAGTTTTCACACGCAACCACTTTACCTCTGAAATACCTTCCTGTCCTCCTCATCTGCCAACATGGAGGATGAACACGGACTGACTTTTACTGAGGACGATATTGACCGCATTCTCGCAGATGATAAGCCCTTTGAGGGCCTTAGCAGTAGCGATCCAGGGCCCGCTGTGGCTGATTGGGATGAATTAATGAATACCCGCAAGATTCAAATCAGGACAGCCCTCCATGGCTTACTGATGAGAGAATATCTGAGAAACAAAATGGCCCCACAAGGTCTATTGGTTAAAATTGAACCATTTATCTTCCAAGATGACCTTGTTTTTAAGAAGGCCTGGTCACTGATCTCTTGGCACTGCACCAGGGATTGGTTAGTACTTATAGTTCAGACAGCAGCAAGGAAGTCAGTTGAACTGAAAGTAGAGATCCAAAGACTTGAAGTACAGCTTAAGGCTTTCATTTCACCAGCGGATCTCAAAAAGGGTCTAGAGGAATTGAACCAACAGATGAAAGAATTTGAGGCGGGCTTGAAACAAAGCAAATTCAACAAACTGAAAAAAGACAAAGACCGCTTTACCCCTGAGAGAGCCTACCCATATACTCGTGCAGATTACGTCATGAAGGACAATATGAGTGATACAGACAGTGTCAACTCGGATGGCAGTAACTCTAGCAACAAATCGGGAGGCTTTCAACAGAGAAAACAAAGAGGCGGCTTTCGCCAACAGAGAGCCCAATTCCCACGTCTGAGAGGATGGCGTGGTTTCCAAGGCCCACAATATAACCCTTATCAACCGCCTTTTCAATACCCGCAGTATCAGTTTGTCCCACCTCAAATGGGACCAATGTACCCCCAGTGGGTCCCAGAGCAAACCAGTGCACCCCAAAATCAACAACCTTTTTTATCCTGGGGCCAGGGATCCCGCAGAGGGCAGAACAAGAAGGGCAACAATGTGAATTGGCAGCCCGCAGAGGAGGCAGACCCACGGGTCGTAACCAGGAGCATGGCAGCCAATCAGGCGTCAACAAGCCACAGGGGGACTTAGTCATTAATATAACACCGTGGCCTCTGACAGATTTGCAAAAAGAGGTATTGAATAAAGGCCTGGGTTATGTTCCCACCAACAGACCAGACATTTTCCTACTACATAAGGAAATGCAGGAGTTCATAAGAACTATAAAACTACGGGCATTCTTTAAAGATAAGGCTATACCAACAGAGACTTCCGATACTGGTCTAAAACCCAAATCGACATTCACCCCACTGGATAATCAACTTCCAGTGGAAGTATTGGCCTTCGAAAAAGCAATGATGCAGGAATTGAAGGGACTAGAAACCACACAGAGGGTGTTTCAGAACATGAGCAGATCAGAAAATGAGGCAATCAAGGAACTGAGAACGAACAAAAACCTGATCATAAAGCCAGCAGATAAGGGGGGCGCCGTTGTTATCCAGACAACCGCAGCCTATGACCAAGAATGCAGGCGGCTCCTTTCGGACAATAGGAACTACCAGATCCTGACGGAGGATCCCACTGAATCTTTAAGAGTTCACATAGGTGGTATGGTGGAAGAGGCCCTTACACATGACTGGATCACGAAAAAGGAGTCTGAATTTCTGACCCAGAGGAACCCTCGCATCCCTTATTTTTATACCATCCCGAAGGTGCACAAGAATCTGGCGAGCCCACCCGGTCGCCCTATTGTTTCGGGAATATCATCTATCCTGGAACCTTTATCCAAGTTTGCGGATGCTTTCTTGAGACCCCTTGTACAGGCAACTGACACCTATCTACGAGACACTAAAGCGGTATTACAACTGCTGAATGATCAGCCTTTTGACCCAACTTCCCAGATGCTACTGAGCCTGGATGTGGAGAGCCTCTATACGAGTCTCCCCCATGATGAAACCATCCAAATCATTGAAGAGGTACTATACTCTACTAACTGGGAATATCACACCCCACGAAATGTAGTGATGGAGTGCATTTCTTTGGCACTCACAAAAAATTTTTTTGAGTATGAGGGCACCCTTTTCTGGCAAAAGCATGGGACCAGTATGGGCAGTACTTTTGCCCCGAGCTTGGCTGGACTGTACGTCCACCACTTGGAATCCACGAAAATCTTGCACCCCAACAATCCCCACAAGGCGAGGATTCGCATGTGGCGAAGGTATATAGATGATATCTTGGTTATTTGGGATGGAGATGCAACCATGATAAGTGATTTCATTGACTGGCTTAACAATCAGAATGCCTTTCTGAAATTCACTTTCCAAGCATCCAATACCAACATGGTGTTCCTGGATTTAAATATCTACCACGAGAGCGGCATACTGAAAACGGAAACACACTTTAAACCCACGGCTAAGAACTGTCTCCTTAGATTCGACAGCTTTCACCCTCGTCATCTGAGAGAGAACCTCCCTTATGGGCAGTTCTTACGCCTGCGGCGGAACTGTACTGATGTAGCGAGATACAAGACCCAAGCCAAGGATCTGAGTGAAAAACTCAGACAGAGAAAGTATCCAGAAACTGTGATCCGAAAAGCCTTCACCAGAGCAAAAAACAATAACCGAGATGCCCTTTTGGAGGACAATCCATGTAGGGAGGATGCCGCAAACAGGACTGTTTGTGTCACCACATACAGTCCGGTCAGCAACCAAGTGACAAAATTGGTCCACAAACATTGGCGCACTTTAACAAGTAGTGGGTTAACTTTGGAGAAACCTCTCTTTGCTCACAGAAGGGGTAGAAATTTGAGAGATATGCTCGTTCATACTCGACCACCTCCTCCTGTAAAAGATCAGACGAGGTTACAAGGCATACATGGGCATTACCCATGTGGTAACTGCAATAATTGCCACCTCACCAAAAAGACACAGACGCTCACTTTTTCGAATGGGACCACATGGGAACAACGTGCTTTTACTAACTGTAATAGCAAAAATGTGGTCTATTTAATCACCTGCCCATGTGGAAAGGAATATGTGGGCATGACCACCAGACCCGTCAGGGTCAGGCTGAATGAACACAAGAGCAACATCAGGTGCAGAAAACAAACTACAAAAATGTCAACCCATTACATCGAGAGCCAACACTGTGTGAATGAGCTACAGTGGACAATAATTGAACAATTACCCTCTGAGATTGGTCTCCTTGAAAAAGAACAACGGTGGGTGTTTCGGCTGGGCACAGACACCACCGGACTGAATGATTCCATTCCATGGAACCTTCTCAGGTGAAAACGTTTTTGTCTGCAGTATACGCATGGTCTCATGCTTGTTACTGGATTTGTAGGGTTCTATTTATCAGCAGAATGTGGCATATGTTGTACCCTGTTTTGAGTTGATCAAGTGCTCCCTCTGATTGTTTGTATATTCCACACATCTGAGAGAGTAGTTTGCCCATTTATAGGTACACCTCCGTAATTAATTAGGGCGCCCCTGTTTATTTTCTCTGGAGCTTAGCCCAATATCACTTGTGCGCCTTTAAATGTATTCAGGGCTGGTGGTTGTATTTTCCCGGGACATCCCTATCGCCACTCCTCTTTTAGACGTTTGTAAACATCTACGTCAGCTTCGTGTGGTTCACGAAGCGTTTCCGTCCGCGCATGCGCGTTTGCGTGATTAGCCGCGCATGCGCCCATCGGGGATAGCTGTGCGCATGCGCGAAGGATCAGCGTATGGCGCTAACATCTTACCGGACGCGAGGGGAGTTTCCCTCCGTATTTGGGCATATACCGGCTTGCATTATTCAATCAATTCTTACTAATCGGCTACAGGCAAGCATATATAAAGGCCCTAGCCCTTCAGCAGCTCACTTCATCGGAGCCGCGTTGAGGGAAGGCAGGCGATTAGCTGTTGCTGTAACCGTGAGTTATGAGATCACCCTGGGAAGTAGTTCTACATTATAGTTTTTTGCTCTCTGCTGATTATATTCCTCTACTAAAACCCTGATATTGATCTCTTAGGTTTCTGATTAGAAAGGAAGGATTCCCCAATATACGTTTAAAGGCTCATGAAGTCCTGTATTTGGGAACTTAAAGTAAGGTCTTCATGTCCTCATTTGCTCTGCTCTCATTTCATCTGAGCAGAGAGCTGTGTTGGTTTGCGTGTGTGTATGTGTGTAGTGTCCATTTTTCCTCATTTTTGTTTCAGGTTCCAACTAATTTGTTTGGGAGCTACCTGATTTTTTCTTGTGAGAAGCATTACTCTTCTCCTTTAAAAACTGTAATTTTGAGACCTGTATGTTTATCTATGATTTTGTTTTCACAGGTTCTTACGCCAACTGGGCGCAACTACACTCACTTACATATAAAACATTGTAAGGAAAATTACACATTGTGGTAATTTTTATTTTTCACTTTTACATCTTACATGTGAGTAAGGCGAGGATAAGTGCTTTTCACCCTTGTCCTGAAGAAGGGGGCTTTGACCTCCGAAACATGTTGACTTTTAACACAGTGGTTTGATACCCTAACACGTATCTTTTGAAACCACGCCCTGCACTTTAATTTTAATAATACCAGCCGGGGATTTAATAAAGTTTTTTTCTTCCCACGTGCCAGGTATTTTTTAATTCACTTTTTTCACCTCACCTCACTCACATCTTGGTATATAACACACACCCCCACACATAGTTCACTTCAAGTGCTCCTGCGTATTCGCGAGTCGTAGCACGCCGCATCCCGTAGAGGGGTGCGAAGGCCCCGATGATGAAGCATGACACCAAGGGGCCTGTTGGTGTGTGAGGGGCATTTTAACAACACTGTGTGTTCCCCATCACTCTAGGGATCACTATCACTTGAGTGGATTCCACTTTGTTTATTTACATAACTTGGGAGACTGAATCCACTGACTCTCTCTCTCTCCCCCCTCCTGTTAAAATTTGTTTATAGACAGCGTACAGCTGTGGGAGTCCCCTTCCCCTTTGGAACTACACTCCAAGTTTTCACACGCAACCACTTTACCTCTGAAATACCTTCCTGTCCTCCTCATCTGCCAACATGGAGGATGAACACGGACTGACTTTTACTGAGGACGATATTGACCGCATTCTCGCAGATGATAAGCCCTTTGAGGGCCTTAGCAGTAGCGATCCAGGGCCCGCTGTGGCTGATTGGGATGAATTAATGAATACCCGCAAGATTCAAATCAGGACAGCCCTCCATGGCTTACTGATGAGAGAATATCTGAGAAACAAAATGGCCCCACAAGGTCTATTGGTTAAAATTGAACCATTTATCTTCCAAGATGACCTTGTTTTTAAGAAGGCCTGGTCACTGATCTCTTGGCACTGCACCAGGGATTGGTTAGTACTTATAGTTCAGACAGCAGCAAGGAAGTCAGTTGAACTGAAAGTAGAGATCCAAAGACTTGAAGTACAGCTTAAGGCTTTCATTTCACCAGCGGATCTCAAAAAGGGTCTAGAGGAATTGAACCAACAGATGAAAGAATTTGAGGCGGGCTTGAAACAAAGCAAATTCAACAAACTGAAAAAAGACAAAGACCGCTTTACCCCTGAGAGAGCCTACCCATATACTCGTGCAGATTACGTCATGAAGGACAATATGAGTGATACAGACAGTGTCAACTCGGATGGCAGTAACTCTAGCAACAAATCGGGAGGCTTTCAACAGAGAAAACAAAGAGGCGGCTTTCGCCAACAGAGAGCCCAATTCCCACGTCAGAGAGGATGGCGTGGTTTCCAAGGCCCACAATATAACCCTTATCAACCGCCTTTTCAATACCCGCAGTATCAGTTTGTCCCACCTCAAATGGGACCAATGTACCCCCAGTGGGTCCCAGAGCAAACCAGTGCACCCCAAAATCAACAACCTTTTTTATCCTGGGGCCAGGGATCCCGCAGAGGGCGGAACAAGAAGGGCAACAATGTGAATTGGCAGCCCGCAGAGGAGGCAGACCCACGGGTCGTAACCAGGAGCATGGCAGCCAATCAGGCGTCAACAAGCCACAGGGGGACTTAGTCATTAATATAACACCGTGGCCTCTGACAGATTTGCAAAAAGAGGTATTGAATAAAGGCCTGGGTTATGTTCCCACCAACAGACCAGACATTTTCCTACTACATAAGGAAATGCAGGAGTTCATAAGAACTATAAAACTACGGGCATTCTTTAAAGATAAGGCTATACCAACAGAGACTTCCGATACTGGTCTAAAACCCAAATCGACATTCACCCCACTGGATAATCAACTTCCAGTGGAAGTATTGGCCTTCGAAAAAGCAATGATGCAGGAATTGAAGGGACTAGAAACCACACAGAGGGTGTTTCAGAACATGAGCAGATCAGAAAATGAGGCAATCAAGGAACTGAGAACGAACAAAAACCTGATCATAAAGCCAGCAGATAAGGGGGGCGCCGTTGTTATCCAGACAACCGCAGCCTATGACCAAGAATGCAGGCGGCTCCTTTCGGACAATAGGAACTACCAGATCCTGACGGAGGATCCCACTGAATCTTTAAGAGTTCACATAGGTGGTATGGTGGAAGAGGCCCTTACACATGACTGGATCACGAAAAAGGAGTCTGAATTTCTGACCCAGAGGAACCCTCGCATCCCTTATTTTTATACCATCCCGAAGGTGCACAAGAATCTGGCGAGCCCACCCGGTCGCCCTATTGTTTCGGGAATATCATCTATCCTGGAACCTTTATCCAAGTTTGCGGATGCTTTCTTGAGACCCCTTGTACAGGCAACTGACACCTATCTACGAGACACTAAAGCGGTATTACAACTGCTGAATGATCAGCCTTTTGACCCAACTTCCCAGATGCTACTGAGCCTGGATGTGGAGAGCCTCTATACGAGTCTCCCCCATGATGAAACCATCCAAATCATTGAAGAGGTACTATACTCTACTAACTGGGAATATCACACCCCACGAAATGTAGTGATGGAGTGCATTTCTTTGGCACTCACAAAAAATTTTTTTGAGTATGAGGGCACCCTTTTCTGGCAGAAGCATGGGACCAGTATGGGCAGTACTTTTGCCCCGAGCTTGGCTGGACTGTACGTCCACCACTTGGAATCCACGAAAATCTTGCACCCCAACAATCCCCACAAGGCGAGGATTCGCATGTGGCGAAGGTATATAGATGATATCTTGGTTATTTGGGATGGAGATGCAACCATGATAAGTGATTTCATTGACTGGCTTAACAATCAGAATGCCTTTCTGAAATTCACTTTCCAAGCATCCAATACCAACATGGTGTTCCTGGATTTAAATATCTACCACGAGAGCGGCATACTGAAAACAGAAACACACTTTAAACCCACGGCTAAGAACTGTCTCCTTAGATTCGACAGCTTTCACCCTCGTCATCTGAGAGAGAACCCCCCTTATGGGCAGTTCTTACGCCTGCGGCGGAACTGTACTGATGTAGCGAGATACAAGACCCAAGCCAAGGATCTGAGTGAAAAACTCAGACAGAGAAAGTATCCAGAAACTGTGATCCGAAAAGCCTTCACCAGAGCAAAAAACAATAACCGAGATGCCCTTTTGGAGGACAATCCATGTAGGGAGGATGCCGCAAACAGGACTGTTTGTGTCACCACATACAGTCCGGTCAGCAACCAAGTGACAAAATTGGTCCACAAACATTGGCGCACTTTAACAAGTAGTGGGTTAACTTTGGAGAAACCTCTCTTTGCTCACAGAAGGGGTAGAAATTTGAGAGATATGCTCGTTCATACTCGACCACCTCCTCCTGTAAAAGATCAGACGAGGTTACAAGGCATACATGGGCATTACCCATGTGGTAACTGCAATAATTGCCACCTCACCAAAAAGACACAGACGCTCACTTTTTCGAATGGGACCACATGGGAACAACGTGCTTTTACTAACTGTAATAGCAAAAATGTGGTCTATTTAATCACCTGCCCATGTGGAAAGGAATATGTGGGCATGACCACCAGACCCGTCAGGGTCAGGCTGAATGAACACAAGAGCAACATCAGGTGCAGAAAACAAACTACAAAAATGTCAACCCATTACATCGAGAGCCAACACTGTGTGAATGAGCTACAGTGGACAATAATTGAACAATTACCCTCTGAGATTGGTCTCCTTGAAAAAGAACAACGGTGGGTGTTTCGGCTGGGCACAGACACCACCGGACTGAATGATTCCATTCCATGGAACCTTCTCAGGTGAAAACGTTTTTGTCTGCAGTATACGCATGGTCTCATGCTTGTTACTGGATTTGTAGGGTTCTATTTATCAGCAGAATGTGGCATATGTTGTACCCTGTTTTGAGTTGATCAAGTGCTCCCTCTGATTGTTTGTATATTCCACACATCTGAGAGAGTAGTTTGCCCATTTATAGGTACACCTCCGTAATTAATTAGGGCGCCCCTGTTTATTTTCTCTGGAGCTTAGCCCAATATCACTTGTGCGCCTTTAAATGTATTCAGGGCTGGTGGTTGTATTTTCCCGGGACATCCCTATCGCCACTCCTCTTTTAGACGTTTGTAAACATCTACGTCAGCTTCGTGTGGTTCACGAAGCGTTTCCGTCCGCGCATGCGCGTTTGCGTGATTAGCCGCGCATGCGCCCATCGGGGATAGCTGTGCGCATGCGCGAAGGATCAGCGTATGGCGCTAACATCTTACCGGACGCGAGGGGAGTTTCCCTCCGTATTTGGGCATATACCGGCTTGCATTATTCAATCAATTCTTACTAATCGGCTACAGGCAAGCATATATAAAGGCCCTAGCCCTTCAGCAGCTCACTTCATCGGAGCCGCGTTGAGGGAAGGCAGGCGATTAGCTGTTGCTGTAACCGTGAGTTATGAGATCACCCTGGGAAGTAGTTCTACATTATAGTTTTTTGCTCTCTGCTGATTATATTCCTCTACTAAAACCCTGATATTGATCTCTTAGGTTTCTGATTAGAAAGGAAGGATTCCCCAATATACGTTTAAAGGCTCATGAAGTCCTGTATTTGGGAACTTAAAGTAAGGTCTTCATGTCCTCATTTGCTCTGCTCTCATTTCATCTGAGCAGAGAGCTGTGTTGGTTTGCGTGTGTGTATGTGTGTAGTGTCCATTTTTCCTCATTTTTGTTTCAGGTTCCAACTAATTTGTTTGGGAGCTACCTGATTTTTTCTTGTGAGAAGCATTACTCTTCTCCTTTAAAAACTGTAATTTTGAGACCTGTATGTTTATCTATGATTTTGTTTTCACAGGTTCTTACGCCAACTGGGCGCAACTACACTCACTTACATATAAAACATTGTAAGGAAAATTACACATTGTGGTAATTTTTATTTTTCACTTTTACATCTTACATGTGAGTAAGGCGAGGATAAGTGCTTTTCACCCTTGTCCTGAAGAAGGGGGCTTTGACCTCCGAAACATGTTGACTTTTAACACAGTGGTTTGATACCCTAACACGTATCTTTTGAAACCACGCCCTGCACTTTAATTTTAATAATACCAGCCGGGGATTTAATAAAGTTTTTTTCTTCCCACGTGCCAGGTATTTTTTAATTCACTTTTTTCACCTCACCTCACTCACATCTTGGTATATAACACACACCCCCACACATAGTTCACTTCAAGTGCTCCTGCGTATTCGCGAGTCGTAGCACGCCGCATCCCGTAGAGGGGTGCGAAGGCCCCGATGATGAAGCATGACACCAAGGGGCCTGTTGGTGTGTGAGGGGCATTTTAACAACACTGTGTGTTCCCCATCACTCTAGGGATCACTATCACTTGAGTGGATTCCACTTTGTTTATTTACATAACTTGGGAGACTGAATCCACTGACTCTCTCTCTCTCCCCCCTCCTGTTAAAATTTGGCAGCAAAAGCAGCAATCCTTCACTGCTGGAAGAGAAGCAAATGCTTTGTGAGATGCTCAAGGGATCCCTATGCTGTGGGTCGATCAATTGGTAGTCCTGCATCTACCACTTTCTTGGTTTCCAGCTTAAATTGTTTTTAGTTTTGTTGGATGTATCCTAGACTACATCCTGGATAAAATGTGAATCCTCCCTAAAATTATTGGATCCACTGCTCCCATAGCCATATTGTGGATCTGGTTCACTGCATCAGGTTGATCAATAATCGGGTCATAATAATTCACGAAATTCAAGGGATTACCATTCACATAAACTTTCAGCCAGATCCATCTACCTTAAGAGCCCCTGATAATTTCAGAGATCAGCCATTCCACTCCTTTACCTAGGTACACTGCAACCCCTTACCCACAACCCAGCAGAAGCTGTTTTGGAATAACACGTTTTGGGAAATTGCCTTTAAGGTGGGTCTCCTGAAGAAATAGAACTTGTGGGCAAAACAAGGTTAACCATCTTGTTAAGCCGCTGTACTTCTGTTTGTTAGACATGCCACTGACTTTGCAATAAATACATCTAGCTTTAAGACCTATTTTTTTAATACACTCTCAGTTGTCCCCTACCTTTATAGAAAAATACTAACAATTCATAATCTGCTATGATTCTGCTGTTTTTTGCTAATAATGCATCCCACCACCAATGGATCCTCCCAAGCTGAAGCCACCCTGTACCCCCCACCAACCCCCCAACCTCTGCGAGAGGGGAATGTCCACAATATACCTCTCGCTGCTTTAGTCTCCCTCCCTGAGTGCCATGTTATTGAACCTCTGTGAATACACAACCCACCCTCCCCCATCTTCAACACCACCCATCTTCAATACCACATTAATATTATCTAATCTCAATAAGATTCACATTTTACACTTGATTAAAACTCTTTTGCAGGTACTCCTGAGCCTCAACAAGATTAGTAAACATGTGAAACTGCCCTTTGACCAAGACTCCTAACTTTGATTGCTGTGCAATTGTTTTTTGAGTGCCCTGTGATTTAAACAAAACAAAAAAAATTTGTGGCAGACTGCAGAGGTCAATATTTCTGAAAATATGACAGTGAGGTATTTCAGATGCTGAAAACTGTTTTTTCTCAATAGCTTTGGATAGTATGCGTTATTTAATTGCGATGATCGGGGAAGTTCACCAATACTGTGCCTGGCAATTTGGGTTTGGGAATGGTTGAGCAGGACCCGATGTGCTCATATGATTGTCAAATCTCCTGAATGTTCTGACAAAACATGCGTCTTGATGAACTAATCTACCCATTGAAGGACCTGAGGACCCTCACAGCGTTCCGGAACTCCAATCATGCATAAATTAGAGTGGCACAAGTAATTCTCCAGCTATTTAATTTTATATTCCAATGACTATTTTTGCTTTCCTGAATTGGCTGATTGTGCATGCATTAAGTTGGCCTCATCCCCTAGTTGCAAAATTCTAGATTCGGCTTCCTACATTTTTACTGGAAAATTTGCCATCACTTCTTCAATTTTAGATAACCTCTGGTGCAGAGCAGCAATTTTAATTGCTTGTGAGGCTTTTAGCTGCTCCGTGACCCTTGTGTCATCCTGCATATTTGCTGTTGCGTCTCCTGGGGCCTAAATGGTACTGAAGTCTGGGGCTGTTCTTCCAATATTGTCTCTGAGTGAGAGGCTGGACTTGAAGACTGAGATTGAGACTGAGATTGGTGCGATTGCTAGGGGTCCATGTCCTATGACTGCGGTGGGCCTGTGGCTGAGCCTCAAGCAACGGCCTGTAAGACTCCTCGCAGACCCATATCAGAGGGCTGAAGTGTTTCCAGGAGTCCAGATGGCACTGCTTTCCCTATGGTGAATAGTGGATACTCTTTTGTTTTGATTTGATTCACAGTAGCGGTAACATCCTTTTGTCAACCTGTTGTATGTCATCATTCTCCTTCTCATTCTCCTTAAGTTCAATTGATTTGCTGCCCTCGCTATTCTGTTTTTGTATTTCCACCCCTGTCATGGAGTCTCCGCCAGGGACCTTGCCTTCTACCCCAATCTACTGAGGGGCACATACCAGTCCCGCCTCTCCTTCTTTATGAGTTGCAGATAAGTTGTCTTCAAGACTCAGTGGACTTATTGCCAGCCCTGACTCATAGCAAGATGGGAAGCTGCGATCAGCTCTAGCCAATACTGACGTCACTTGTACCACGCCTGTTTTTGCTCCGAGGGCTAATGTTGAAGCGGCATCCAAGTTCCCTATCAAGTTGGAAGCACTTAAATGTTTCCCCTTAGATGGTCTTTATGGTTTAAATCTTTTTCTTAAGTATGTTGTAATCAAAAACAATACGCCCACCTACAACCACTAGCCAGCGGGGAACATATTTCTTCAAAAGTAAACTTTATTCAAGAGTGAGATAAGGAAACAAAGAAAAGAAGAAGGAAAGCAGAGAAATGGCTGAAGAAACTAGAGAAGATAGAGGACAGGTATCCAACCCCGGCTTATGGCGTGATACGGTAAGGTCTAGGGCTGAGTGACCTTCAGAGGTGGCGGAGGGTCTGTTATTTGGGTTGTAGGGAATCGCAGGATCCTTAGATAGTAAGGGCATTTAAGCTCTATGAATTCAGACCATAAGTAGGCCACCATGGACTCCTAGGTCTTATCAAATTTAGGCAGTGCGTGGTTCATTCCTGCTGTAATCCACTCCATCCCCACTACCTCCCACATTTTGTGTAGCCAATCTAACTTGGTTGGGATGTCAGTCGTGTCCCATTTTGCCAGGAGGACCGGCTTGGCTGGCCCTAGTGCCAGAGAGATTGCCCTACCCCTGCAAGACCGGAGATGGTATGTGAGAGGATTGGGGAGCCCAAGCTGGATGTAACTAGGAAATTAGTGGAGTTCTGTCTGGTATATTTGATCGACTAAAGGTGGAATAGTGTCCCAAATTGCCTGTATCTTAGGGCATTGCCATAGGATGTGGGACAATGCACCCTTCTCCCTGCAGTTGAGCCAGCAGAGATTGCTGCTACTGGGCTTCCATTTGGCGACCCTCACCAGAGTGTAATGCCAATAGTGTTAAATTTGTAGGAGCATCGCCTTCCCTGAAGTGCTACACGAGGATGCCCGGGCCCTGTGAACAATATCCACCCACTCCTTTGGGTAGAACACCCGGCTCAATTCCGCCTCCCACATGCGCTGCGTCGGGGATTTGGCCTGATTTCTTGCCTTGTTGAGGAAGCCATAAATATCCAACAGAAGGCGTTTATTGGAGGTGTGGGTGATGTACCAAATCTCAAATTTTGTGAGGAGCCAGCCAGCATGCTGATGCACCTGGGGCTGTGTGACCCAATGGCGCAGCGCCAGGTACTGCCAGTATGCGTCCTTGGGGATCCCATAATGAGACACGAGCCTGGAAAAATCCAGTATTCACAGCTCGTCAAAGAGGTCGCCTATGTCCTTACAGTTTGCCTCTTGCCATTTTAGGTAGGCATTTCCTGCGAAGGCAGGGGGGAAATTTGAGTCCCAATAAATGGGGTCAAGGGTGAGATGGTTGAGGACAGCTTACACTTCTCTTGGACCCTATCCCACACCCGCATAGTAGCTCACAAGACTGGGAAGAGATATGCACCTAGCGGCTGATGGCGTCTGGGTAGCCAGGGAACGTTCCAGATGTGGATCCCGGTGACCCCCCTATCCATAAAACACCAATGTTTTTCCAACTCTAGCTGATACCACTCAACCATCCATCGCAGTTGTGCCACTTCATAGTAGCGCCTAAGATGCAGTAAACCAAGACAGCCCTCATCCTGCTTCAAGTAGGGGCGGGTTTGTGCCATACGCAGCTTCTTACTGCCCCAGAAGAAGATGTTAATGAGTTGCTGCATTAAAGCCAGTTTTGTGGGTGGTAGACTTAGGGGGAGGGTCTGCATTATGTAGAGCAGATGAGGCAAAATCGCCATTTTAACAGCGGCAATCTTGCCTAACCAAGAGAGGGAGTATTTTTTCAAACTGTTCAGTTTGAGGCGCATTTTGTTCAGAGCCTTCGTGTAGTTCACCTGAGCAGTCTTCATGGTGGTAGAGAAAACCCGGAACCCCAGATAGGTAATATCTGTAGCCGCTCAAGAAAATGGGAAATGAAACGATAGTTGGCACTGATCCGTCGCAGAAAGAGTGAGACTCAAAGCCTGAGTATTTTTCAAGTTAATTTTAAAACCAGAAGCTGCACTGAAAACCTCGGCCTCCGCCAGCAGAGGGGAAGAGAGAGCAACGGGTGCGACAAGAACAGGAGCACGTCATCTGCGTATAAGGAGATCTTATATTCCCTGCCCCCATCCGCATCTCAGTGACCGAGGGGAGCTGGCGGACCCTTTCGGCAAATGGCTCCATATAGAGTGCGAAAAGGAGAGGGGAGAGGGGACACCCCTGCTGCGTGCAACATCCTACCTGGAAGGGTTTGGGGGCAGTGATAGATGCAATTCACCCATCTCTGAACCGTGTCACTGAGCCCAAAGTGACATAGGACCTGTTGTAAGTAAGTCCAGTGGACCCAATCAAATGCCTTTTCGGCGTCCACTGAGAGAAGCAACGTCAGGATCTGGGTTTGTTGTATCTTGTCCTGTAAATGGCAGAGTCTGCGGGTCCATTCCCCACAGTTGTGATTCAGAATAAAGCCGGACTGGTCGGTATCGACCATACCCTGCATGTGGGGAGCAAGTCTGGCAGCTAAAATACTAGTGAAGATTTTCAGGTCCACGTTACGCAGGGAGATGGGGTGGTATGAAGTACACTCGTGCGGGTTCTTTCCCGGTTTAGGAATGAACACTACCTCCACCATTAACATCAACGGAGTAAGTTCCCGACTGATCGTCAACGTCCCCCACCGCAGCCATATCACCCCCCACCTGAGAGACCTACACTGGCTCCCCGTCGACAAGAGGATCACCTTCAAGCTCCTCACCCACGCACACAAAGCACACCACAACGCCGGACCAGCCTACCTGAACAGCAGATTCAGCTTTCACACGCCCACCCCCCAGCTCCGCTCCGCCAGCCTCACCCTCGCCACTGTCCCCTGCATCCAACAAATGACCTCCGGCAGCAGATCCTTCTCCTACCTCACCGCCAAGACCTGTAACACCCTCCCTACCCACATACGGCAGACCCAAGACTGACTCGCCTTCAGAAGACTCTTCAAGACCAGGCTCTTCGACCAGTAGCAGCACCCCCCCTCCCCTCAGCGCCTTGGGACCCTCACGGGTAAGTAGCGCACTTTACAAGTACTCTGATTGATTGATTGATTGATTGATTGAGTTCCCCAGAGGTACTAAAGGTGTTGAACAGCCTCACCAGAAGGGGAGCGAGTTCCAACGCAAAGGTTTTGTAAAAGTCGACAGGGAGGCCGGCCTCCCCGGGTGCCTTACCAACCGAAAGGCCCTGGATGGCCTGTAATACATCATCTAGGCTGATGTCCGCATCCAAACTGGCAGCGACCGGGGCCACTAGTGGAGTCACCTGTGCCGTTGTGAATAGTCTCTGGCCACGCAAGGTGTGTGCAAGAAGTCCCCCCCGTCTTCCCCCCTCCTTCATAGTAGCACTGTTTGGTACAGAGCAAAGCGTATTTAGCGCGATCGAGATCCAATGCCTGCAGCTACTTCCTCGCCTGTGTGAGCAGGCGTCGAGTTTGCATCGCCCCTGTGCAGCGGTGTACCACCTCAATTTCCTGGATTTGATCCTCCAATTCCCCCCACTTGGCCCTGCGATCCTTATTCAGGCCCACCGCAATAGTGATACAGCGGCTGCAAATGACACCCTTCAGAGCGTCCCAAAGAATAGCAATCCCCACCGAGTCCACGTTGTTCGCTCCAGGTATGTTCTGATAGTGCCTTATAATTCAGCTATATTAGCATCTTATGCGAGTAGTTTGCGGTTTAAGCACAAAAAACTCTGCCGCAGGGCGCCCCCCGGGAGAAGCAGTGTGAAGATGACCGGGGAATGATACAAAAGCGCCGTGACCTCAATAGAAACGTTGTCTGCGGCCGCTGTGACCCTCAGGGAAGTACAAAAGAGGTCAATGCGAGCATACGCTTAATGGGCCGCAGAGAAAAAGGTGTATTCCTGTGCTGTCAGTAAGCGATGGTGTCATGCATCCGTGAGGCCTGCATCCTTCAGTCTCTGAAGCATCATGTCAGCCCATGTGCCCCACCCGTAGCGTTGATCTGTCCTGCTCCACATTGGGAACTAGGTTAAAATCTCCTCCGATGACGAGGTCCTCATCAAGGGATACCTGAATTGAGCTCATAGCTTCTTGTAAGAAGGCCTCTTGATGCTCATTGGGGCTATATACCAAGGCTATTTTATGTACCCTCTCACCCAGTAGTACCCTCAAAGCCAGGAGGCGACCCGTTACTTCCATGTGAGTTCCCACCACCTCCCCCTGAAAATGCGTGACCAAAACAGTCTCCACGCCGGCCCTTTTACCCACTTCCAACAAGAAATATTGTCTATCGAACCAGGGGGATCAAAGTAATTTCCAGTCTGCCCGCATGAGATGGGTCTCCTGTAGGAGGTAGCTGTCACACTTAGAATCCCTTCAACAAGGCAAGGAGCGCATGCCCATTCACTGGTGAATTAAGGCCCTGCACGTTGAAGTTTATGATGACTACTTTAAGCTGTGTCATGTAAAGTTAAAAGGGGGCTCACTCGCGCAGTGGGCGACCCTGTCTCGAAGGAAACCAGCAACAGCCAGGCACCCACAGCCAGGCACCCACTCTTTCCCCGCATGCTGGACTCCCTGGTCCCAACGGTAGCCATCCTCCACCCACAGCAGCCCTACCTGGAGGACTTCCAGGGTAACAGGGCAGCCCCAACAAGTGTAAAGGGAGGACGGGCAGGGCCTCGAAGCAGACAACCAGCACAGCCCAGCTAGGGGAAGCAAACAAAGAACACAACAGGACCATCGTCCCACCTAATGAAACGCAATCCTCCACATTTCCTCCCGCTGCCCCCATCCGCCGGAGACGAAGAATCACCCTACCTGTCCATGGAATGGCATTATTTCTCACCAACTGCATGAGACCTGCAGCATTTTCTAGGGTGGAGAAGAGGGAGATAAGAAAAGTGAGAAAAAGATAGAAAAAGGCAAAGGGGAAAGTGAACAAAAAGAGACTTCAAAGTCATCTTCCAACGATAACATAATGCACAAGTGTGCAGGGGTCCATGAGTCTGATGGTCGGTCATCAACACTCAGAGGAAGGGGCTCCCCCCAAGACCGATAGCTCAGGACACTAGGCTTGTACCATTCTCCCCAACTCTCTGTCTCAGGACAGCAACTGGGCAGGTCAGTCCACTGCGTGGGCGGTAGAGTCCCCCTGATCCATCATCTGACACAGAAGGGCTTCCCTCTCCATTCGACGTTCCTACTCGGTGGGCTTTGCCTGGGTCCCCCTCCTGGGGCCCCATATCCTGCCTGACCACCACAGTCTCCCCGATGTTGGATCATCCTCCACCATGTCCGAATCCTCAGCTGATGCCAGGGCGGATCCGAGGAGCGCCTTCTCCTCCTGCAAGTTTTGTACTCCATGTGTTTCTTTATTCCAGACAAAGGAAAGTCTGATCGGATGCCCTCATGTGTATGGTATTCCCTGCTCACGGAGGAAGGTCGTTGCTGGTCGCAGCTCCTTGTGCCCCTTGAGAGAAAGGGGCAAGAGATCTTGGTATATCCCCACCTGGAGGCCCTCAAACTCTACTGTTGGACGGCTGCGCGCGGCAGACATAATGACCTCCTTCTGCTTGTAGGAGAGGAGGCAGGTCAGGATGTCCTGCGGCTGGCAGGAACACGAGGCAGGGCGCACAGCACTGTGTGTGCTGTCAAGTGTGACCTCTTGATCATTCAGGGCTATATGTAGAGGTGGAGACCCAATCTTCGAACTTGCCACCATCCGCCCAAAGTGATACGCCCTAAATGCGGATGTTGGAACGCCTTGAGCGGTTCTCCAAATCTTCCATTTTAAGGTATAGCTCCTCCTGCTGCTCCCGGGGGGTGATGAGTTCTCGGGCTTGCACAGCGAGCTTTTCCTCCCGCCTGTCCCCATTAAGCTCCAGAGTGTCCACTCTATCCCCAACTCCGTCGAGATCTGCTTTGAGCTACTTAATGTCTGCAGCCAGGTCCTTTCGCAGCCCAGTGATGTCGTCGCGCAGTGTACCGAAGAGCTGTTCCATAAATTCCTTTGTGACAGGCTCAGCTGCATGCACTGCCGCCGGGTCCATTGTGGCATCGCCGGGATGTGACACATGAGGGTCATTGCTAAAGCCCCCAGTCTTCTTCCCTCCCGGCTTTTGAAATTAGTCTTTAGTAGAAGATTCCTTACTTGGGAGGTCCTTTTGGCCTCGTTGGTCCTTTTTGTCCGGCTGCCTGCTGATGGGGGACCAGTGTTCCTTCAACGGCGAGTTCCATCCCACGGGGTGTCACTGAGCCACCGTGGGTGTTGGTGCGCGTCTGAGACAGTCACCACGGAAGGTGGTCGGGTCTCCTGTCACAACAGGATCGTAAGTGTGTCACCCGGTAGTCTGGGCAGGCACGGGGTCTCGGGGGCCCGTCTGAGGGCACAGAGGGAATGTTCACCTCTATTCACTTGTTACTGCCAGCGTGAGGGCTTCAGGTGGCTAAGGCCCCAATGCGTGCCACTTCCAGGTGAGTCAGTCCACTGCTTCACCCCACTGCAGTTTCGGGGCTCCGCAATATAAGCTGCACGGTGCTGCGGTCCCACAGTGAGCATTGGCTCCCCCCGCTTCAGGCACCACTTCCGCGCTTGGCCCCACCTTCAAGTCCGGGAGTCCTCGCTTTACTGGGGCCCACATGGGGCTGAGAAATGGGGAGATGAAGTCGCTGCACTGGCTAAGGCTGCTCCGGCCGTCCAGCCGACCCCTCCGTTGTGAGGTCAATCTCTTATGGGGCTGTCCAGGGCAGCGCGCCTTGTCTTCCAGAGCCACACCCATGCGTCGTGGCAGTGGCACGACCAGCGCACCTCCGAATTCAGCCACCGCTGGAGTTGCCGCTTTAATCAGCCCCTTACTGCTGCCCAGGAGTCAGACAAAACACCCCCAGGGGAGAGGGCCGCCCAAACCTTCCAGGCCTCGCTCTCACCTCCGTGGGCTGCTGCCGCTCACGCTGCTTCTCCTCTGCAGGGCCAGGCTCACCACTCCAGACCAGACCGTTGCTGTAGTGGAGTGGCACAGCCAATGCCTGGGGGCCTCCCCTTTGGGCCAGCTCCTCTGGGTGGTCAGGGTTCCCCATGGCACCGCTGGCCTTCACTGTCGGCCAAGGCTCAGGCTCCACGTACCTCCCCCACCAACAGTTGCCCTGGCGCGCCTCACTCGCCGTCCTTGGGCTATCTGGGCTGCGGTGGCTACCCAGCACCAAAATCTGCCCTCCACCTCAGGTGCACAGATGCCACTTGTCTTGCTGATGACCGGAGACCATGATCCTGTGAAATTACAGGTCTCAAAGCTGCCGAAGGAAGCCTATTCCCAGCCTTGGCGATCGGAGCCCATAAATAACGGTGCTACTTTGCCGCCATCTTGGCCATGCCCCACACATTCTTTTCCTCCGCTCAGTCACTAATGGAAGCCTCTAATTGCTAAATGATGGGTCCCACCACAGCTGTATCGTTTGCGAAGTTGCGGGTGAAACCCACCCAGCGACCAGGTGAAAATGCATATGACTGAAATGCAGCCAAAGCGCAAGCTGCAAAAACGAAGCATCAACCAACATCTCAGCCACTCATACAATCGTACAGCTCCTTGCTGCTGTAGCACCCATCAAGCAGTGCCTCCACTTCAAAGACGATGCAACGTGAAGTAGGAGAGGGGAGGGGCCAAATGTTCCAATCAGCGGACCATGTGAGATCCGCAGGCTGCCCATTTGGAATATATTTTGACTGCAAAGTCTTACAATGATTCAATTAATTCTACTCTGCAATATCCCTGTTTGTGAAAATACATTCATTGGAATTTTTCACATTAGAATTCAAATGTGATACTTCACAAGGTTCAATTATTTTACCCTATATGTTCAACGTATCTATAGAACTCCTCAGAGTTTTCTTACAGACAAATCACATCTTCCTGCATGAATAAATGACGCTGAGCCAACTAGCTTATCCATTCTGAATCCCACTTTTAACAAACTAATTGAATGAGCACAATATCCAGAAAACTGAATCTAGCTAAGACTGAACTTCTACTCCTCTAGTCTAATGAAACCCCTCTTCTGACCATAATTGACTTGAAACTTTACCTCAAGCTGTAATCTCTCCAATCCTAGTTCCCGTCACCAAATCTCTTCCATTTACCACTAACGTACCCCTCAATATGTCTGAGCACACCACCAAAGGGACAAAAACTCCATCTTTTCAGTTATACATTTTGAGGAAATTGAAACCCTCCATTCCAACTCTGGCCTTCTGTTCAGCAGTAGAGCTCTAGTCCTCTCTCATCTGAATGAAGTTTGTACAATTCTTGCTGCACTACTCATGGTAACCCTCCATGTGTTGGCCTGTTTTCCGAGCTAAAATAGTCAGCTTTGGCGGCATACAGTGTGACAATCTTTTTCTCGCATCCCCAATGACATCCTTCTTCATGGATTCTCTCACTACCACCCTCCAATGATTCCCCTAATCTCTCCTTATCCCCCTCATACATATATGTGTTTATAGCACCACTCATCCCAAATGTTGGCCTGCTTCTCAAAGGTAAACCTACACTTTTGTGGAAGTTTACTACTTTTGGTATGCACAAACTATGTGCTGAGTTTAAGACTAAACACTCCCTATACTTATGAGGGCAGAGTTCTCCACACATGAGACTCCGGTATCATCAGACATTTAATGTATGGAAGGACATGTGGGCCCAACTGGTCTCTGGAATGCACAGGTACAGGCTATATTGACTCACTTAACTAACTACTCAATACTTACCAGATATGCCTGCAATGTTCGAACAGACCTGCCATAAAGTGCTGGTCACCAAAGGAGTCTAGCATAGTCCACCTAACATGAGCCATATATTTGCATTCTGCGAAAGCTGACATTCTATAGCAACAAAATGATGATGATAGTGCATCTTGGAAAATCTCTTTACTTTACTTCTGATAATAGCAATTAAGTCAATAATCTTTATTTGATCTTCCACAAAAAGAACTAAGCATATATATAACAAGAGCACGCAATAAAACATGATAAAATATGCAACATTAAAAAAATATTAAAAACATGCAAGAACAACCCGCAAAGTGGTAAATTTAGGAAGCTTCATCTCAAAAGAATCAATGGTTCATTAATCATTTTACAACAAAATATTATTAGACCAGAAGTGTAAGGTGAAGTTGTGCTCGACATAACATCAATTAAAACAGCATTCTCCTCCTCTGGGCTAAAATACACTCCAAGAATCAAGCAACAGAATGACTGGTGTCATGATCATTAAGTTGATGGAGAAACCCCAAAACAACTTTATATTTAGAAAACGTGTATCTAGCAGTGACAATAAAATCTCCTTGTAAAAGGTAGGTAATAATTACAGAAAAAACACAGTGCAAAAAGGACTGACTTGATTGCTTGCGCGTGGCATGGACAAATACCTATGTCTGCAGCAAAGTATTGCCCTAGTGGAAAGCATAGCAACCAGCGAATCGAGTCCAGTCAAATTCAGGTCAATGATGTTCGCTCATGCACATTCGTCACATAAAGTAAATAGGAAGCTTCCTGGGAGACATCTGGATTATGCAAGAGTCTCTCACCACTGGTTTTGCCACCTCCATGACCTCCCTAGAAGCCTGCCTGTGCTTAATAAAACTGTCCTGTGCCTAGTATTTATCTTTTTTTATATTATTCTCAGGGTTCACAAACAAATGTGTCCAGCCCAGGGCTGAAAAGATGTCTCTGATATATTTAATAATGGAGTGGTCAGACCATGGCTACAAGAGAGGCAGTCTTTAATGATAGCTCAGCTTCCTTAATAGCCCATATTGAACACCACAGCACTAAAGGGGCTGCATTGATGGTATATTGCATATACTCCATACCTAATTCCTGGTGCAGAGGGAAATGC
Source organism: Lissotriton vulgaris (assembly GCF_964263255.1). NCBI lineage: Eukaryota > Metazoa > Chordata > Amphibia > Caudata > Salamandridae > Lissotriton > Lissotriton vulgaris. The sequence goes on along the minus strand of NC_141696.1, from coordinate 1,140,032,185 downwards.
GGCATTGAAGTGGGAACCCCCATCAGACTGCGGATCACCCCAACACCGCTACAGCCCCAAAACCCCATAGCATATGTTACAATTGGCAGATATTTACAGTTGTAAACTTCTACATTCAGAGCAACTGGTTTTATGCCAATGCAAGTAGCAAGGGAAAAGGTGGTACCCAACGCCTTGGTGACAATAGCAATCATATAATGGAGGTCTGAAAGAAAAACTACTTGGACAGCTCTCGGTTTCTCCTTCCCTCTTTGCCTACATCTGTTATCTCTTCCTGCTAAATAAGATCTGAGAATGGACAATACCTTGCCACTACCAGCCTAGGAAAGTGGATTGAGAAGGTAAAAAAAAAAACTACCGACACAATAAAGGGACCTGCAGAGCTAATCAGAGCTACCAACATAATAACAATTTTATAAAATATGCCCTTGTCTGTCTCCCACTTCCTCATCCATCAGACCACTGAGTATTGCCTCTCTTAACACACTAACTGCACCTCAGTGGCCATTATGCACGACATAGAACAGTTGCGATATAGCCTCAAAGGGAAGAAAACAAATTTCCAGTAGCGGCTCCCGGACGGAGTGCTGCATGGATGTGGGGCGGGGTAAGGTAGGGGTATTAAACTCCAGCTCACCGCCGACCTGAGTAATGTAAATAAATAAAACAAATTTCATTGTGCGTGATGAAACGCCAAATGGCACACTATACTAATGCCATAGCACAGCAGAATAACACAATACATTAGTAAAGAAAAAACACAATCATTACTCTAACTACATTTTACACACTGCCAGCAGTAGAGGGACTCTACAACCATGGCTCATACCATGTATGCAGATCAACAATTGAAGGTGACACTTTTTTAATGTAAAACCTCCCCCTTCTCTCTACTACCTCACTTCAGATGATATTGTCAGCCACGATTATCTCGAGGCTGGACTATGGTTATGCCTTATATATTGGCCTTCTGCAGAAACTTACTAACAGACTGCAGGTGGTACTGAATTACGCGGCCAGGCTGATTTTCGTCCGTTTGCGCTTCCTAAATACGTTTTTGGGATGCATGAAACAATTTTTCAAAATTCGCTTTTTTTTGCATTTCCTAAAAATGCGAATGCATTTAAGGAATCGCATTTGTGCGATTCCTTAAATGCAATGCATCAATTTTTTTAAAAATGCGAATTTTGAAATAGGAAGTGCAAATTAACACGAGGTTGACCCTCGTTTTAATTTGCGAAATTCTTTAAAAAAGCACAAAAATGCATTTTGGAAAGTGTCATGTTACAGACACACATGTCCTTAGGACATGTGTGTGTGAAACATGCACTTTAAAATACATTTCAGGGGTGCAGGGGGGGTCCTTTGGACCCCCCTCTGCACCCTTGCAATGCATCAACAAATTGCGAATTCCAAAAAATAGAAATGCAGAACGGCATTGATTCCTATGGGCCTCTAGGCTCATAGGAATCAATGTTATGCCATTCCTTAATTGCAATTCGCAATTAAGGAATCGCAAATTCCGAAAATTAAGAAATCCTAAAAAAATGTAGGATTTCTTGATGCATAGGATTTTGCAATTCCTAAATTGCGATTCCTTAATTTTCGCAATTTAGGAAATGCAAATTCCTACAATGATGCATGTGCCCATTAGTTCATAGAATAATTTACATTTATATGTCAGGAAGCTCAAAAATAATTAGCCAAATGGAAACATAAGCAATCCCATCTTTTTAACTATACCTTAAACTAACTGTATTGAGATGTTCTGCAGTACTATTTGTATTCTGTCTCATTTCCATTTAGGACCTGATTACAAGTTTAAGTGTTATTTACTCTATCTGATGATACCACGGGGTATGCTATTTACAGTTGGCCCGATTCACAGAATGAACTTAAGACTCAATCCTAAACTTACTACTATTTTGGTATTCACAGAATGCACTTACTACTTTTGGCATTCACAGAATGAACTTACTACTTTCGGTATACACAGAAGTTAGGATTTTGTCTTAAATCTGTCTTAAGTCTGTCTTAAGTTTGTCTTAAGACAAACTTAAGACAAAATCCTAACTTCTGTGTATACCAAAAGTAGTAAGTTCATTCTGTGAATGCCAAAAGAAGTAAGTGTATTCTGTGAATACCAAAATAGTAGTACGTTTAGGATTGAGTCTTAAGTTCATTCTATGAATCGGGCCCTGGGTGTGCGTTTGTGAGAAACAACATGTGAATTTTTGTGTTTAATGCACCAGAATCCGTTTGACACGTAAATATTGTCTGCTTTTCCCCCGTTAAATTTCCACAGGCTTGGCCTGCTGAAATTTAACGAAAGATAAGTTAGTTAATGCTCCTGAAAACTATCAGATGCAATAAATGTTTTCAAACTGATTATTCCAAACCACGCATAAACATGGTTTTTTTACGCATTGGTCAGAATAAACCAACGCACTCGTAATCAGACTCGAAGCTTTCTGCTGCTTCAAATGCACAGGCTCAGGTATAGTCTATTATATCAAGTTTCACCCAGCCCAGATAATGTTATAATCCTACTTTAATTAACAGATGCCTAAAGTAATTCAAATTAATAGAGGACAGATTAAATGAAATACAATAATCCAATAAATGGAACATTCCAGTAAAATTACCTTTTTTGTTGCTAAACAATGATTTGTTATTTAGCATATCTTTTTTCTTTTCATGGTGTCTTTTGTTATGCATACATTACTTGTGCTTTTAGATTTTAGTGATATCATCTGAAGATATGTTGTATTTATCATAAGAGCTGATGAAAGCTAACTTCCTCATCCAGTCGAAATCCTCATCTTTGTTACACCATGACACAAATCCAAAGTTTGCAGCTACTGAATCAAGAGGGCTGTCAGCAAATAAGAAAGGTGTGTAACTTGTAAAAAATTATTAGCTAGTCTCCTCTTCTTTTTACAAGGAGAGCATGCATTCCAGTCGGAATGCATGCTCCCATTGTAAAGAATTAGAGTGTGACCGGACAGTGTTCGGTCTCATACTATTTGGTCAGTCAGGACCGTCGACAGGAGGTCGGTCGGTCCCAGTCACGAAATGATCGACATCATAATTAGGCCTGTAGTGTTTTCCAGGTAATGTTGGGGACTGCTGGATTTTTACCAATAGTAATTCATAGTTAAATTAGTAAAGTAAGAAACCATTAATGTTTTATAGGTAATCTGCTGCTCCCATATTGACAACTGCTTGTGTGTTGCCAACAGTACTTCTGACATGTCATTATTTTTTTAGAAACTTGAGCATGAGGCAGCCTGTAAAAGGGCTCAGCTCCTTTCCTGAAAAAAGGGTTTTTTTTCCAAATGTTCTAAGAAATGGCATAGGCAATGGTGAATGTTTGCCAAACTGAACTAATAAATTGGTTATATCACCCCATTGATGCCCTTATTAGTTTATGAACCTCACTCTAAATAGATTCAGTAACCGTTCTACCACATGCTTTCCCACCGCAATCCAACCTGTTTAGATGACCAATCTAGGTTTCTTCAAAGTAATTTAGAAGTGGTGCAATTTTTCTTCATTTTGTGTAAAATATTAATGTTATAATACAAGTGTATAGTGCATGTACACATGCAAGAGGTACAAATGAGTTTGTTTTCGTACTTCAAATTGTAGTTTGCTACTTGCCATATATTCTTCAACTAAGGATGTTTACCCCTCTCAATACGGGTTCCGTTCGGGTCACAGTAGGGAGTCAGCCCTGATTAAAGCTACGGAGGAGGTGCGTGAGGCGATGGATCAGGGAGGCTCAGCAATTCTGATCATGCTGGATCTGTCGGCCGCCTTCTATACGGTCCATCTTGAGGTTCTGATAGATTGTCTATCGAAGGCGGGGGCCCTGGGTAAAGCCTAGAACTTATTAAGATCTTTCTTGGCTGACAGAGTGGAATAAGTAGAGCTTGGGGGAGCAAGATCTAAACCATTCTCTCTTCCCTGTGGGGTTCAGCAGGGCTCTTCACGTAGCCCAACACTCTTTAATGTTTATGTGAGACCACTGGCTGCCATCATAAGAACCTTTGGGCTACTGTTAACCTCATATGCTGATGACACTCAAATCGTGTTATCTTTGCAGAGAGGCAAAGAAGCCGAAAAGGCCCCAAGCTCCCACGACTGTATGGTGGCAATAACCAGCTGGATGGCATCCAATTGCTTGAAATTGAATGCAGGCAAAACAGAGGTGATCATCTTTGGGAATAATCCCAACCTCTGGTCCCCAGGTTGGTGGCCCAGCGATATGGGCCCCCGCCACCACCGGTACGGAAGGTCAAAAACCTGGGAGTGATTGTGGATAACACCCTCTCTTTTGGTGATCAGGTTAGTAGCGTGGTATCTACCAGCTTTTTTATACTGAGAACACTAAAGAAAATAAAACTCCTCCTCACGGATGAAACCTTTAGAACAGTAATATCGGTTCTCGCTCTCTCTCGCCTGGATTACTGTAACAGCTTGTATCTGACCATCTCCAAGAAACATCTTAACAGATTACCGATGGTGCAGAATGCGGCGGCCAGGCACCCCGAGGTTTTCGTCTGTTAGAAATGGGCTACGCCAACTTCATTGGCTCCCGGTTAAACAACGGGCCCAATTCAAGGCCCTCTGTATTGTTTCTAAAGCCTTGAGGGGGATTGGCCCAGAAGATCTAACAAAACGCATCCAATGGTATGTTCCAGGAAGAGCACTTCGCTCAATGGATGCAAAGAGAGCGGCCGTCCCTAAGACTAAAAAGGCGAACTGGGGGCGGGAAGAGATTTGTTTTCAGAGCCATTTCGGCCTGGAATTAGCTATCTAAGGTCTGCTATGGAATTTCTGTCTTTTAGAAAAGGACTGAAAACATGGTTGTTTCCAGTTTAGCCATAGGTCCGCTTGCAGGATATGGATGCTCTCAGGGGAACCGTGCACAGCGCCAGGACACCTTCGGGTAGCAGCGCATAATACAAGGTGATATAACATAACATAACATAACATAACATAACATAACATAACATAAGATGACATCTCATTTAATGTTTTGGTTGCTGTTAGTTGTGAATGACTCATTTCTGATTTTAAACCATTCTTTTCAAATTTGAAATTGTGGGCATACTAATAGAAACATGCATGGGGATATTTTGAGCTACCTCTCTTAAAACTGGCCCACAGTGTTTATTGAAGGTAGCACCAAGTACCTTTTTCTCTTACTTTCAACTCAAAGAGTGGTTTTGCTCAGTTGTCCTCTCAATAATATCTCCTGGGAGGGCCTGGCCAGCATCATGGCAAAGTAGCCATATCTGCCGGAGGCTCCTGTGGCACGATATTAATCCTGTCTGCAATTCAGCCTTCCAAGCGCCATCCACATACAAAACTAGTGCACGAGTTTGGGGAACTACACTGAACGAAGCGAGTAGACTGGAATGCAGAAATAAGCACTCTCTGAACCAGAGGCCACAGTCCACCATGGCAGCATTCCCTGGGCAGATCCCACCCGTACTAGAGAGGTAAACAAATCAATCAATCAATGTATCATAGCATTTGTAAAGCGCACTACATACCTGTGAGGGTCTCAAGGCATTGGGGGAGGGGGGAGTGTTGCTACTGCTCGAAGAGCCAGGTTCTGAGGAGTCTTCTGAAGGTCAGCAGGTCTTGGGTCTGCTGTAGGTGGATGGGGGGTGTTCCAGGTCTTGGTGGCAAGGTGGGAGAATGATCTGGCACCGGAGGCCCCTCTTTGAATGCGGGCGACTGTGGCAAGGGCGAGGTCGGGGGAGCGGTGCTGGCGAGTGGGGGAGTAGAAGCTGTTGAGGTACGCTGGTCCGGTGTTGTGGAGAGCCTTGTGTGCGTAGGTGTGGAGCTTGAAGGTTATCCTCTTGTTGACGGCGAGCCAGTGCAGGTCGCTCAGGTGGTGTGTGATGTGGCTGCAGTGAGGAATGTCAAGGATAAGGCGTGCAGAGGCGTTTTGGATGCGTTGAGGCCGTTTCAGGAGTTTGGGCGAGACTCCAGCATAGAGGGCGTTTCCGTAGTCCAATCTGCTGCTGAAGAGGGCCTGGGTGACCGTCCTTCAAGTTTCGGTGGGATCCACTTGTAGATTTTGCAGAACATGCAGAGGGTGTTGAAGCAGGCGGAAGAGACATCGTTGACCTGTTTTGTCAGGGAGAGGGCGGAGTCAAGGATGACTCCTAGGTTGCGTGCGTGGTCGGTGGGTGTTGTAGCAGTTCCCAGTGAGGTCGGCCACCAGGAGTCATCCCAGGCCGAGAGGGCAGACCCGAGGAGGAGGACCTCCGTCTTGTCAGAGTTCAATTTCAGTCAGCTGTTCCTCATCCATTTGGCGACGGCCTTCATTCCTTTGTGGAGGTTGGCTTTGGTGGTGTGGGGGTCCTTGGTGGGGGAGAGGATCAGGTAGGTGTCATCGGTGTAGGGGATGATGTTAAGGTCGTGCAGTCAGGCGACGTGGGTGATTGGTGCCGGTAATCAGACAAAATATCGAAAATAAAATATCGTAAAGACAAAATATCGAAGTTAAAATATCGAATGTCAAAAATATTGGGAAGCAAAAATATCGGATACAAAAATATCGTAATAGGTAAGTAAGTATAAATATCAAAAACAATAATATCGTATGAAAAAATATCGACAATACAAAATATCGTGTAGTAATGGAAAAAATAAATAGTATAGGAAAAAATAAAATAATTGTACATAAAATTTTGATAAAAAGGTCTATCGAAAAAAATTCAAATATATTTAATAAAAAAATGTTTAAAAAAAACATATCTAGTTTTAGGAGCGGGTAATTGGGTTTATAGGGGATAAGGGTGGGGAGTGTATTAAAATGTATGTAAAAAAACATGAAATATTAAAAAATATAACAAAAAATTTAAATAAAAACATTGTTTTAAATAAATAATATAAAAAAATAATAATAGATATCAAGTTTTAGGAGCGGGTTATTGGGTTTATAGGGGATAAGGGTGGGAAGTAATTTAATAATAATTAATTAATTAATATATGTTTGTAAATATTTTTTAATAATAATTAATTGGTAATTAATTAATATTAATTAGTTAATTAATTAATATAATTTTGTACATATTTTTAATAATAATTAATTGGTAATTTATTAATATTAATTAGTTAATTATATTAATTAGCTTAATTTTTTTTATATATATTTTTTTGTTATTGTTAATTAATTGGGAAAAAATAATATTAATTATTAAATTTAATTAATTACAGCTAATGTGCTAATATATTTACTTTATTGTTATTGTTAATTAATAATTAATTTGTAATTAAATAATATTAATACATTTTGGGTAAAGGAGTATTTTTAGGGTTCTGGGTCAGTTTTCAGTTTTTGGGTAAAGGGGTATTTTTAGGGTTCAGGGTCAGTTTTCAGTTTTTGGGTAAAGGGGTATTTTTAGGGTTCAGGGTCAGTTTTCAGTTTTTGGGTAAAGGGGTATTTCTTGGGTTCAGGGTCAGTTTTCAGTTTTTGGGTAAAGGGGTATTTTTTGGGTTCAGGGTCAGTTTTCAGTTTTTGGGTAAATGGGTATTTTTTGGGTTCAGGGTCAGTTTTCAGTTTTTGGGTAAAGGGGTATTTTTAGGGTTCAGGGTCAGTTTTCAGTTTTGGGGTAAAGGGGTATTTTAGGGTTCAGGGTCAGTTTTGGGTTTTTGGGTAAAGGGGTATTTTTAGGGTTCAGGGTCAGTTGTCAGTTTTTGGGTAAAGGGGTATTTTTAGGGTTCAGGGTCAGTTTTGGGTTTTTGGGTAAAGGGGTATTTTTAGGGTTCAGGGTCAGTTTTGGGTTTTTGGGATACAGTCGTACAGGGTAAAAATAAAATAAATTTAAATTCAATCAATTAAAGGAAATTTTAAAAAAATTACATTAAATGATTACGTTTTTAATTTATTTTAAATGTATATGTATTAGTTTTAATTTTTTAATTATGTTTTAATATTTTAATTTAATATTTGTAAAATTATATGTATTTTAAAATTATTTTTTTATTATTAATAAAACATTTAAAAAAACGATATTTTTAATTTCTATATTTGTGTACTACGATATTATTTTTTCCATATTTTTGTACTTACCTTTATGAAGATATGACTCCGATATTTTTGATTTCGATATTTTTGTGTCGATATTTTTGTTCGTGGATATTCTGTCTGTCGATATTATGTCAGACATTCCTCTAACTTAATGTAGACTGGAGTTGGAATATTATTTAATAATTAATTAGTGTCCAGCACCAACTCCAATTTAATGTAGACTGGAGTTGGAATATTAATTAATAATTAAATAGTATCCAGCACCTACTCTAATTTAATGTAGACTGGAGTTGGAATATTATTTAATAATTAATTAGTGTCCAGCACCAACTCCAATTTAATGTAGACTGGTGTTGGAATATTATTTAATAATTAATTAGTGTCCAGCACCTACTCCAATTTAATGTAGACTGGAGTTGGAATATTAATTAATAATTATTTAGTGTCCAGCACCTATTCTAATTTAATGTAGACTGGAGTTGGAATATTATTTAATAATTAATTAGTGTCCAGCACCAACTCCAATTTAATGTAGTTTGGAGTTGGAAAATAATTATTAATTAATTAGTGTCCAGCACCTACTCTAATTAAATGTAGACTGGAGTTGGAATATTATTTAATAATTAATTAGTGTCCAGCACCAACTCCAATTTAATGTAGACTGGAGTTGGAATATTATTTAATAATTAATTAGTGTCCAGCACCTACTCTAATTTAATGTAGACTGGAGTTGGAATATTATTTAATAATTAATTAGTGTCCAGCACCGACTCCAATTTAATGTAGACTGGAGTTGGAATATTAATTGATAAAAAATTAGTGTCCAGCACCTACTCTAATTTAATGTAGACTGGAGTTGGAATATTATTTAATAATTAATTAGTGTCCAGCACCAACTCCAATTTAATGTATACTGGATTTGGAATTTTATTAAACAATTAATTAGTGTCCAGCACCTACTCTAATTTAATGTAGAATGGAGTTGGAATATTATTTAATAAATAATTATTGTCCAGCATCAACTCTAATTTAATGTAGACTGGAGTTGGAATATTAATTATTAATTAGTGTCCTGCACCTACTCCAATTTTATGTAGACTGTAGTTGGAATATTAATAATAAATAATTAGTGTCCAGCACCTACTACAATTTAATGTAGACGGGAGTTGGAATATTAATTATTACACAATTAGTGTCCAGCACCTACTCTAATTTAATGTACACTGGATTTGGTATATTAATAATTAAATTATTAGAGTCCAACATATACTCACATTTAATATACAGTGCAAAATTTCTAATAAGATTGTTACATTATAGTAAGATAATGATACAAATAGTTCAACATGATTGTAGAAACATTATTTTTATTTATGTTTCACAAATAAAATGTTATTTCATAACAAAAATATTTTTATTACATTTGGTTTTAAAAACATATTTTATAAACACAATGATAAGCAACTATACAGAAGCATTATTATTTTCTTACTTTTTGTACAAAAATGACAATTATTTATTATCTCTTTTACATATTGTAATTTCAGAAAGAAATGTAGAAATAACAAAAGTATTTTTCTATTATGATTTTTTCAGCTTCATTTCTAAACAACAAATATTTATAATATAAGTCACACATGTTTAACACATTTTTAAATTATTATAATTTGTGACAATGTAGTTATATTTCTAGACATTGTTAACATAAACATTATTGTTTTCATAATATTTATTTATTACATTCATTTACATATTTGTTAATCAAATCATTGTAGGATTAAAGTAAATATTTTTTTACAATAATAGAAACGTAATGTTTATTTTTGCCTATTTAGTTAAGTATAGATATTATATTTTATACTTGGGACTATTTTATTGCATTTGGGTGCTTTATTTTGTAACCGGGTTAGGTCGTTTTGGGTTATTTGGAAGAAGGGCTGATCGCGGTTGGGAGACACTTCACGTCGCTTCAGGTAAGGTTTATTTTATATGTTTTATGTGTATTTTAATGATGTTTTGAGACTAGTGACCTTATATTTAGTGTTGTTGAATGTGAGGGAGTTATGTTTTAGATTTCGAAAACAGAGAATTACTTATGGTATATACACGTAGTGTTAGTTAGTTAACTCATTATTTATAGAGTGAATTTTAGTCTTTTACGGTATATCTACAAGTGAAATCATCAATTTTAATATGTTTGTACCTAATTACTAGCTAATTAATGTGGGTGGGAATGTCTGTTTTCTATGTTTTTGTCATAGGTGTACGCTACATCGGAAGTTCCGTTTTTTTTTAATGGAAGTGTTTGTTTGTTTAATTCAACACTGCTTTCCAAACACTTCTTTACATTTTTCGGTTTTCCAGGAGCGATTATTTCCATTTTTCAACTTTTTCTGTTTTTTTATGGTTATTCGATGGCTCTGGACAACGTGGATTTCTTAATTTTGGAACAGTTGTATTTTTACATTTTTTTTGGGTTATTTTGCACTACCTGGATTACTTTGGTGGAGAAGGACGTTATTGGATTGACAACATGATTGGTAAGTCCTTGCTTTCTTATTTTGTGTGGGTGGGCAATGTTATTTTTATTATGGAATTGTTTTTACTTGTTATTTAGTTTTAATGTGTGCACATATTATAATAATATCTCTATATATTGCATACATTAAATACTTTAGAAGCTCACGTTACATATTTTTGCATACTTAGGTGATAGTTTTAGTGTTTTATTACATTTTGGGAACTAATTAGAGTAGTGTTTTGGCAATGATGTTTAGGTATTCTATGCCTTTTGTACTAGGGTAAAGTTTTACTTGTTCTTCCAGGTACTTGTGCATTTGTTTATTTTGCTTTGATGTTTTAGGGACAAGTTCAGTTTCAGATTGGTCCATTCTAAATTCCTGGTAGCTCTGTTCTTTCTGTAGGCATTTAATGAAATGTTCTAGAGTAGGTTTGGTTCTGCCAGTTGATTGTACAAATGCATTGTGCCAACCTTCCACTGCATTGTTAGTTTTTGATTCTCCGTTAAGGGTACTTCTGTAAACGTTCCACCAGGGTATGAGGAATTTGGGATTTCATCTGTGGCCAGATCTGTGGAGTCTGCCTACCCAGGTGTCTTCAAAGTAGTCAAGAAATTGACTTAATTTAGCTTCATTTTGTTTGTAGAAGGGGCTGTCTATAAGAATGTTGTAGTGTTCAGCTACGTCTGTTTCAGGGACATAAGCAAGTGCAATGAGTTTTTTAATTTGGAAAGCAAAAGATGAGTTTGTAGCATATTCGACACTTAGGGTAGTTTCTTGAAGGTGTCTCCATAAACACTGGTTTAAATGATAATAGCAGCCTTGAATGCAGGTATGGGGGTGGATTTTTAGGATAGTTGAGAGCATTGCTTGCTCAAAATCAAGAATGATTTTTTCTGGAGAAAAATCATTAGTTTTTTGTTTAATTATATTTAATAATTCCATATATGTGGAATTATTTTTGTTTGGTAATAGTGCATATAGCAAAGGTATGTTGCAGTTGTGGTAGAGGCCATGTATTGTGTATAATTGGAAAAATGGTTTGGGACAGATGTTAAATGTTCCATCCATCATCCAATATTGGCTTTGCTGCAGTTTAACTAAATTCATATTGGTACCAAAAATTATAAGCCTTTTGTCATTGTTTTCGTTGTCGTAAACTATAAATGGTTGTTTATTTAAAGTTATTATTTAGTTTGCAGTTAAATTTATATCCTGATATGTTCTGGGAGATGGTGTTGTAGCAGTAGTAGCTTTTTTAGTTCGTGCTATAGTTCTTTTAAGGAGAGAATATTTGGCATTTGGGTTGTGGCAGTTTTTGGGATTTTAGGAATGGCTTCTTTTAAAATGACATTTGTTTGCTTTTGGGAACCTGTACTAGCTTCTTTTATATTTTCCAAAGCTGTTCTAACTTCTATTTCAGTAACATTAGGTGGATGATTGTGTTCCCTAGTATACAGTACTGTAGCTTCTCTAGTTGTTGCTCTTCCATAGCACTTGTTAGAATAATATTTACAACATTTCCAATTAACTTTCATGCCATATTGCTTTTCTTGTGTATAAGTGTAACCCATGTAGCATAGTAATAGTTTTCCTTTCTGGCTGGTCACAAATTCGGCTACTTCGGTAATTTTGTACTTTGTATATCTATAAAATATATATATAATAGTTAATGTCAAATTAAATGTGATAAATAATCTATGTTAGTGATAAGTAGGAATGTTTATACTTACGTGTTTTAGAATTTACAGCAAAATTAGGAGTTGCTTGCTTCTTTAGTTGGGGATAATTGTTTGTGATTTTGTTGTAGCTGTTATGAAAAACATGAAAGTAGTATAATATTAATTAATGTTTCGGTACATTTGCAATGTTAGAGCTCATTTCTACTACAAAAGTGTATCTTCATGATTCACATTGTGAAGATCCTTACATATTTTTTTAGGTTGGTCTTTGCCAGTATAGTTGTTTCTTCAGCTTCTGGAGAGTAGTTTGTAGTGTTATCTTAAAAAAAAAAGGAACATATGTGTTAGAATAATCACCATGTTGGTACGTTTTTTAATAGATTATCTGGTAATTATGTTCTTTAATATACTTAGTTTGTGATTAGTATCTGTATTATTCAGAATGTGGAGTACTGTATTATGTCTGTATATCTATTCGTCGTGTTTGCTCTGTAAATAAACAATATATAATAGAAAATAATTAGAACAGTTCTAAATGTTTGTATGGTTTTTCCACATTTATTTCAGTTGCATAATACTTACTTAGTAAAATATATTGTAGAAATAGTACTGATGTCCTTAGTTCATTAGTAGTGCAGTTTTCAGTAGTAGAATCTACAGAAAAAAAGAAATATGTGGGGCAAAAGTCATTATTTCTGTGTGTTTAGATTTATGTGCACATAATGAAACAATGTGAAATTACTTACATAGTTATTAGAATCTGTATTCCTATGCTTTGTTCACAGTTATTTTGAGTAGAATATTCAGTAGTCGTAGTATCTAAAAAAAATAGTTTTATATAATTATTTAGCATGTTAAGTAGTATGAATAGCAAAGGGGCACTGGGTATTTAGCAGGTAAGTAAGTAGTAGTAGCACATAATGCAGTTTCTCTTTTATTTACTTACTTAGAAGATGTAATAGTAGGTTGATAGTCTGGTTCTTCTAGTTGTTGTGCAGCAATTCGGATAGAGATGAATCTCCTTCAGTGACTTTTGGCAAGTAGTTTGTGCTTAGATTTTAATTGTTTATATAGGGGAGTGTCAGTAGTAATTACTTTGCTATTGGTTCATTTAAAACATTAGGTTTGTGATTGGTTAGTTAGTATATTTGAATTTCAGTTGTGATTACTTTGTAATAGAAGTGAAAAACCCCCCAAAATTATAAAATTATACAAGCTAGCATAGAATATTTTTATATGTGTAGGTGATATAATTATACCAATAGGATATTTTTGACGAATTAATAGTGTGTCTATAGTATTAATTTAAGTATTGTGTGTTTATTTAGATGTGAAAACATATAAAACGTTAATTAATTATGCAAACAGATGCATATAAAAAGTTGATATAGCTGATAATCCGATATTGATGTGCACGATATTTTTGATGTCGATATTATAGTTAATGTCATTATTTTTTGTAGAAAGCCATATTTTTGTTTTCCGATGTTAATGTAGTCGATATAAAAGTAAACAATGTTTTTGCATATCGATATAAAAAAATCGATATTTGTGTATATATCTAGTTAAGTATAGGAAGCCGATATTTTTGATTTCGATATTTTTGTTCCGATATTTTTGTACGTCGATATTGTGAATTTCGATATTTTGTCAGACATTCATTGGTGCCATGTAGATGTTAAACAGCGTTGGGCTGAGGGATGAGCCATGGGGTACACCGCAGATGATCTCGGTGGCTTTTGAGCGGAAGGGGGGAGGCGGACGCTCTGTCTTCTGCTGGAGAAGAAGGAGGTGGTCCAGTCCAGGGCCTTCTCTTGGATCCCGGCATCGTGCAGTGGCAGGCTGTGTCGAAGGCGGATGACAGGTCCAGGAGAATGAGGGCCCGGTCCCTCCGTTTTCTAGTAGGGTCCTGATGTCGTCAGTGGCGGCTATAAGCGCAGTTTCGGTGCTGTGGTTGCTCCGGAACCCGGATTGGGATGGGTCCAGGAGGCTATTCTTCTTGAGGTAGAGGGTCAGTTGTTTGTTGACGGACTTTTTGATGACCTTTGCCAGGAACTGGAGCAGGGAGATGGGTTTGGAAGTTCTTGAGGTCCTTGGGGTCCGCCTTGGGTTTTTTGAGTAAGGGGTTGATCTCGGTGTGCTTCCAGTTCTCCGGGAAGGTTGCTGTCTTAAAAGAAATGTTGATGGCTTTGTAGAAGATGTGGTGCGGGCATGGATCTGACGAAAATCCGGAGTGGATGGTGTTCATGATCTTGATGATGTAGTCGTCGTGTATGTTGGTCCAGGAGAGCAGGTGCTTGGTGCGGATGGTGGTCGTGGGGGTGTGGGTCTCAGTGGTTGTCGGGCGATCTTGGCTTTGAAGCTGTCATGGATGTCTACGATCTTGCAGTGGAAGAAGGTGGCCAGCGAGTAGCACAGGTCTTTCGAAGGTGAAATGTCATTGGAGTTGGAGCTGGAGTTGGAGAGTTCCTTCACGATGTTGAGGAGCTCTTTGCTGCTGTGTGTGTTGTTGTCTAGGCGGTCTTTGAAGGAGGCTCTGATGAGGTGAAGGTGTTTGTGAGTGGCGTTCTTGTGGGCGGCATAGCTGTCTGGTGTTTGTTCACAGTGCCAGTTCCTCTTTGTTTGCTATCATAAAAGCATGTGCTTTTAAGGGAGTTTGTTCCCAGTCCTGACCTGTTTAGAGAGTGCTGACTATGTAATCTTTCGTATAGACAGTACCAATACCTATGTATAAGAAGAGAACATCAAAAATCTAGCATTCCTTTAGTATTTTATTATCTTGTTTGATACAGTTCCATCAATACAATGCTTATTAACAACAAGATAAAAAATTATTGTTGTAAGTTCTTCTGTGCTTTGATCCCAAAGAAATGATACAGGCAGCACATGCTTTTATGATAACAAACATTGGAGTGCCTAGGTACAACCAATTTTCAAATACATCAAATTATTACTTTAGATTTTCACCTCACTCAGTCACACATTACAAAGAAAACACCTCAAATAATCAAAGCCACAGGCCACGGATCACAATGGCAATAATCAAAACTCAAACACCTCAAATGATCAAAGCCACTGGAAACACATCACAATGACAATAATCAAAACTCAACACTTCAGCAGGTGAAAACACTGCATTTTAGCCCAATCCTGATCAGGGGATTAACAGCAGGAGATAAGAGCCTCAGCAATCAGGGTTCTGCTGTACTGAAGTAGATGCATCCGTCCCCATTCGGATTCCAAAATCCCGGTTTCCTAGTCGACAACCCTCAGCTTTTTTATCTCATAACAACACTAGAAGGTTTGAGAAACCTACCCCCTGCACCAAAGGAATCTTATCTGGACTGGCCAGCTTCCAAGCAAGCATTCCATGGCAGAAAGGAGTGCCCACGTTCCCACTACAGTCTCGCATGTTCAAGCCTTTAGCTTTATAAAGCTCACAAAGGCCTTCCAGGGTACATTACACAATCTTTAATCCTTGAACGTGATTAACCCAAACAGCTTGCAAGCATGGCTGTGCGTGCAGATAAAGCTCAAGCCAGGAAGAGTCAGAATTCATGATGACATGAGGCTATGTCAAAGCCAATAGTAAGAACTCTATAATACTTATCAATATACAACACAATGCACATTTGTACACCACTGCTTATAGCACCACATACTTAATCTCTCAAAGTACAGCAGAGAGCACATATGTGCACCACTGCTCATAACACTGTGCTTCGAGACCAAAAAGTTCCACCCCTCACTCTCTCTCTCATGCATCCAAATACACATCCCCCACATTTTGTTCTTGGCACAGCAGTCCTACTCCATGACAGCTCCCACTGACAGACTGCACGATTACAAGAAATAAACTTTTAAGAGAAACAAGGCATGTGCAGGACTTTGTACAATCAGGCAATGGTAAAATAACACACCAAAGTCATTTAAAATAATGGTAGTCAAAGGTCATCACAGGGTGTGAGACCATAAGAGTGCCTCTAGCACTACAGGGACTACACAGCCACCTGAGAGCAGGGAGAGGCAGAGGCCACTTGGGAGGGGGGGTCCCTGGGTAGAATGTTGCCAGAGCCCTGACACTGGGGCCAGGTGGGGCCCAACCGACCCAGTGGAGGGGGTGACCCAGACCCCATAGAAGAATCTGGTGAGGGAGTGGTGGCCTCGGAGAAGACCTGAAGGCCCATAAGTGTGAGCAGCCTGCTCTCATCCCTGAGCACAACTGAGCTCAAGGCACAACCCGGGAGGCCAGCAAGTCGAGCTGTTCCTCCGGCTGGGCAGACACAGGGAGGCTGGGACCAGGTCCAGGTGGAAAAACCTAGTGGGACAGCCTCAATGCCGCGAGAACCAGACGACAGGGAAACTACCCCAGGCTCTGCAGCCACACTGATATGTGGCATTAAAGGGGCCAGCGGAACATCACTGGAGTAAAAAAAAAAATCACAGGACTGAAAAGGGGATGGAACCAGAGACTTGGCTAAGGAACCACCCAGATGGGTGTGGACAAAGGGGACTTGCACCAGAGATCCACAGCAAGGCATCCAGCACACTAAGAGTCCTTAAGAGACAGCCCTATGTGAGGGGGACAGACATGTGCCAAGTTGAGTCACAGAGGTAGTTACGCACCCCCGGACTACAGACACAGACTGGGTCTGAGCAGTGAACTGCACACACCCCAGAAGCCCCACAATGAAACCCATCCCAGGTGAATCCCCGGGGTTCTACCTCAGAAACAAAAGAGAACACTGATCCTGTACAGGAACCTAATCCCACTCAAAATCAGATAAACAGACAGTAGCCAGAGACAGCGCTATCAATCAGACATAGCCTAGCCGCACAACCAACATGAAGCGGCATTCAAACATAGCTACCTTCAAATGCCAGAGGTAAGGAGCCAAAGCCTTGGAAACAGGAGAAAATGGACAGATACACGATGGTCATGGCCCCTCCCCCAAGGGCAGCATGTGAAAGCCTACCCATGCCGGACAATGTGAGCCTCCTGCAGGTGATACAGTCCTCCAGAGAACCACTGGAAGGAGGAATAACGGAAGTCCACTCAGATGTAACTCTACTACGACAAAACTTACACAATGTATCCGAAACAGTTACGCAGGCAGAACAATGCATATTAGAGGTTGAGGATGTATCCCACACCCTACGTAAGGAAGTCACAAACCTCACAACCTCACAACCTCCCTGAAGAAGATCGCTTGGAAGTTAGATGACTCACAAAGTGGTGCACAAAGGAACGACTTACGTTTCATAGGCTTCCCGTAGGGAATTGAGCGATTAGACATGGGAGTCTTTCTAGGCAAACACCCTTCCAAAGGCTTGTTGTTGTCATGCTTTATAATTGAAACGAGCCCACTGGATGCCAACTCCAGACCACCGGCCTCTAATAGCTCACTTCTTAAACTACCAGGACCATGATTTGATACTCCAGGAGATTAGACAAATCAGGGAGGTTCGGCTTATCAATACCTAAATAATGATATTTCCAGACCATTCCCAGGATGTCCAGAAGCAAAGGAGAACCTATGACTCCGTCAAAGAAAAACTGTGAAACCCCCACATCCAGTACATGCTGCTATTCCCAGTGAAAGTTAAGGTTATCTTTCAGAGCAAATCATTCTTCCAGATGCCAAAGGAGACATGGAACTGGACAGAGGAACACCCCCTCTGAAACCCAGAAATGAACTGGCGGGGACCCCTTGCCCGGACCTGACGATAGGCGCTTGGCCAAGATCAAAAAGACAGAAATTGAAATGCTAACCAGGCTGAAGGGATAAGCCAAACTGGGACACTCCCATACAACCAGACCGGGTTCCCGAGGAAATGGCCCAAACCTCAAATATTGTCAATGGATGGATTCAGGAAACACCCCAAGGGCAAAGGCAGAAGACAAGCAACCCTAGGCCAGTCAGAACGGGAACACTCAGCAGAAACAGACAGCGATCACCCACTCCTGTAAAAGATTACCCGCCTGGGGGAACCAAGCTTAGACAACGCCTGAGAAATCCCCCTGCAGGCACCACACTAATAAAGCGAGGAAGGATGTGATGCACAGGCCTAGCTTAGGCAGAAAAGTGTGCAGGGGATACATACCTCTCAAGCTTAAACTGCGAGACAGTTGTCATGATGACAGTTGAGGGAAGTGAATGGGCAGTTAGAGAGAGTGGGGAAGGATGGGTGGTAGAGTGGAGAGCCATAATATGACACAGGAGGGTCTAGTTTATGGTTTGTAATGGAATGAAGAGATATTTAAACTAGAAGTGGAGAAGTAAATCCATACTTATGGCGCTATGTAAACATGAGGCACTGCAGGAACGCTACCACTTGAATGTGATGATGGAAGATACTCCATAATGACGAGGAACATCAGCGGTCTTGTACACAAGATCAAGAGGGGGGTTGGTGGCTAAATACCTCAAGAGATTAAACCCCGACATAGTCCTCCTCCAGGAAACGCACCTCCGCTGTGCCCATTACGCCTTTCTGAAGAGAGGCACACACATAACCCTTGCTCATGCCAGATTCTCCTCAGGACCCAGAAGGGTCGCCATCCTCATTAGAAAGATGCCTCCCTTTCATACTCACAAACCTAGGTAGACCTCAATGGCACATTAGTTTATCGTACTAGGGACCTGGGGACGAAGGGAACTCACCCTAGTTAGTGTTTACGGGCTCCCACGATTGCAACAGCAAACACTTGAAAAGGTAGTAGAAATATTGCTGGAATCTGACTCCTTGACACACTTAGTGGGAGGGTACTTTACCAATGTAGTATACTCCTGCATGGACTGCACACGATCAATTCCTGGACAATGAGAGAATACACCACTGGCTGGGCTCATAAATACATTAGACTTGACTGACCTCTGGCAGCAACGCCACCAACAGACTACACAAACTCCTACTTTTTTTGGGGCCCATAAGGGCCCAGGCTGGACTATCTTCTCGCCCTGGCGATAAAAATAGGGACTGTAGGCAGAGTAGGGTACTTGGCGAGGGGTCTATCGGACCACTCCCCCTTGTGGCTCACAATAGAAGGATGACACCGCAGAAAGCAGAACGGGTGGATGCTCAATGCATGGTATCTAAAAGACGCGAAAGTCGCCCACAAAATCAGAGTAGACTCCGAATTATACTTCAGTGAAAATGAGGGCTCGGTGTCCTCAGCAGTTGTCCTTTGGGAGGCTTACAAAGCTGTACTGGAAGATACGGCAATAAATATAATAGCTCATAAAAGGAAGAAAGAGGTTCAGGAGATCAAAGCTCTGGAAGGCAGGCTCTTAGACTTGGAGAGAGAAGTAGGCCTGGGTGCTAATCATCTCCTCTACGCCAGATTGCAGTCAATCACAGGGAATTTCAAGCACTGGACCACCAGAAGGCAAGATCATTTCTTCTAGCTATCAACACCCCCTGTACAAGGCAGGAGATAGAGCTGGGAGTCTCCTAGCATGGTTAGGTAGGAATGAGAGGGAAACTAGATGGGTGACCACCATTCAAAAAGAGGGTATCAGGTACACCGCAGCACAGAGAATAGCAGATACCTTCGCAAGCTACTAGTAGGTCCTCTACAAGGCTAGGAAACTGTCAGACGACTCCCAGTTTCACCATTACTTACGCACCATAAATCCTCCCACCCTGCCTTCAGAGGATTGGGAAACCCTAGAAAAAGAACTTACCCTGGAAGAAGTCATGAAAGCAATTGATAAACAAAAAATGGGAAAAACCCCAGGCCCCAATGGACTGCCGCAAGAATTCTTTAAGGCGAGCACCGGATTAATGAGTCCATACCTACTGAGGATGCACTTAGAGACACAAGCAGAGGGAAAACTCCTGCCAGACCTGTGTTACACAACTGTGGAAGTGATCCAGAAAGAAGTGAAGCCTGCTATGGAGTGGGTGTCTTACGGGGCAATTTTGTTACTGAAGTGGAATCTAAACTAAAGTATTAGCCACTATTCTGGCCACACAGCTGCTGCGAGACATTATCTCCTTCATCCACTACGACCTGTCAGGATTGGTGCTGAAAAGGTCAACTTCCTCTGTCATCTAACTGGTTAGACATGGTTAGACATGACCAAAGACAGAATTGACGCACATATTTTTCTATCCCTTGAGGCAGGGAAGGCATTTGATGCTGTACACTGGACATTGATGAGACAGGCCTGATGAAGTTCGGATTTAGACTGGTCTTCCTGGCATGGATAAACCTACTGTACACTTCACTGAGAGCTAGGGTATGGATCGACAGAGCAATGCCAGCAGATTGCCCAGTAGAAATGGGCACCAGACAGGGTTGCCCGCTGGTCCCCACTGCTATTCTCCCTAATACTGGAACAGTTGGCATGCCTTGCATCCTATGCCAATGATATCCTCCTTAATGTCACCAACCCCACCGTGATGCTCCCAATTTTATTTCAGATATTCGAGGAATATTGACTTCATAAGGGTTTAGAATGAACTGGAACAAATCTAGACTTTACCCAGTTGGAGGACACATAGAGGCACAAGACTTCCTCTATTTTGACAACGAAGGATTCAGGCACCAAGGCCTCCACATAACCACTAACACGTGAGTCTCACTCATAATATCCGGAGGGTAGTAGCAGAATTTCACAAAGACGTTGAAAGATGGAAACAGTTGCCCCTGACACTACTGGGCATTGCCACCATGTACAAAAAAGTCAAGCTCCCGCAATGGTTCTACTTCCCTCAAAATGCATACTATAGGATATCTGAGGCCCTCTTTAGGGCAATCGATAATGAGGTGTATACACGGAATGGGAGCCATCCTAGGGTTGCACTTCAGATGCTACAGCATAGTCAGTACAATAGAGGTATTGCCTTCCAGACATATTATTATACTACAGTGCAGCCCACTTGATAGTTATTAACAAATGGGAATATCAACCGGGCAATCACCCCACATTTGCCCTGGAAAGGTGTGTAAAGAAGTCCAAAAGTAGATTGAAGGGTAAATTAAGTATTTATTAAAGTATAGGATCCCATCCACAGGATAGCTGTCATAAGTAGACAGGTCCAAGCTTAACTGCCTATGTATTCTAGACTAAACAATCAGAACCTGTACAAAGCATTCTAAAGCATGTGACACCCTGGCAACAAGCTGCAATAGCAGGATGCCACACATCTCCTTCTCTATAACAAAAAGCAAAATACAGAAAACAATTATTTTACAAAATCATTTAAATGAGTAGGTACACGTGTAATCCTTGAAGATCTCCTGGCGATGACAGGATCAATGACGGCCCGATGTGACGAGGTACCTGCGGATGAAGAACTGACACAGGAAACTTAGAGTTGTCAACAAAGTCCTTTTTGATCACCACAACCCTGTTCATGTTCCAAATGCGATGATCAGCTGTTTTGATCGCATTACCCAAAACTTTGATAACTTGTATAGGTTTCAAGAATGAAGCAGACAACATTTTATTTCTCTTACAGGGATTTCTTATGAGTACCCAATCACCCACATGCACCGCCGTCTTTTTAACAGAATGCCTCAAATCATGAATTCTCTTCCTGCCTTGAAGTTTCCTTTCCTGACCTACCTTCCACTCGTCATTTCCAGTTGATTCTTTCAGATGTAAATCATTTACCCAAGGCGGAGTAACCATAGTGTTGGCACGCCTACATCTGAAGAGCTCAAACGGCGTTCTACCTGTTGTGGCATGTGGTGATAACCTATAAAGCTTAACCTTTTTAAACACATCTGACCTCCAATCTTAACCTGCAGATTTAGACATTCTAATTGTCTCCTTGAGCACCCGGTTAAACCTTTCCATAGTGCCATTCGTCTCTGGGTGGTACAGAGAAGATTTTTTATGCTTTATACCATGTTCAGACAAAAATTATTCCATCTCCCTAGAGACAAGTTGACTCCCATTGTCCGTCAAAATGATGTTAGGAATACCCTCCCTAGCAAAAAGTTTCTCTAAAAAACTTATCACATGCTTAGACTCTATTCCACGAGTGATGGCAATTTCTGGCCATCTAGAAAAGAACTCTATTAAAACTAGAACATGCCATTCAGACCCTGCTGAGTAAATAGGCCCAAGAATGCTTTTTTTTTTTTTTTTTTTACATCCTGTTTAGAGGGGAACGTAGAAGTCCCCGGGGAGGCCCAAAGCTGGTTTAGACCCATCTCTTCCAGCACCAGTTTCACTTCCCTTAATCATGTAATTTTTGAAGCGCCCCATAATGATTTTACTTCGGCTAGTTCGTTGGCAAAGAGGCTGAGTTCTGAAGAAGTCCAGAGCCGTCGCCACAATGCCACCAAACGATATCGAGCCAGCTCATTAATGGGTTTACAGCCCAAATCTAACAACAGAGGTTTGATAGGTGTAGATTAAGGAAGGCCTACCAAAATCCGCAAGAATTTGTTTTGGGCTTTAACCAGGGAGGTTAGATCTTTGAAACCCCAAATCATAGATCATAGATCTTAAGTACTGGAGCAATACGTTTGGTCAAGGACTTCTTATGCTCCTGGATTAAACAACCCGTGAGATGTTCAAATTTAAGATATAATGCCTCAACCTGGGGTTTCCAGCAAAGGCGATAGTCTAAAGTCACGCCCAAATAAGTCATTACCTCCACTTGTTCGATACAGGCACCATTTAAACTAACCAAGCTTTTAATGGGGCGGTTTTAACTAAAGACCATAAATTTAGTCTTACCAACATTAATTTGCAGATCGTTTACCCTGCAAAACTCATCAAACCTGTTGAGTGCTGTTTGCAGCCCCCCTCAAGTTTTTGAGAGAAGCAAAGTATCGTCCGCGAAAATTAACA
This sequence comes from Lissotriton vulgaris, assembly GCF_964263255.1. NCBI lineage: Eukaryota > Metazoa > Chordata > Amphibia > Caudata > Salamandridae > Lissotriton > Lissotriton vulgaris. The sequence continues at coordinate 1,140,009,111 of NC_141696.1, read as the reverse complement.
TCGGGTACTTTGTCCCACCCAGAGATAGGGCATCAGTCGGGGTGTTAGCAAAAAACTTAACTACCTGATTGATAAACAAAAGGAAGAGGGTGGGGGCCAGCACACACCCCTGACGGATGCCGCGTGTTACTGGAAAGCTATCCGTCACCTGCCCTTGTTTTCCCCATCTCACCCTGGCAAAGTTATCCTCGTGTAGCCTAACCACCATGTCCAGGAGTTCTGGTGGCAGGCCCATGGATCTAAGAACATCCCACATTTTCTCCTTTGGCACAAGGTCAAAAGCCGACTTGAGGTCCACAAAGACGGCATAGATTGCTCCTCCTCCCAACAGAACAACCTTCCAGTACAACATGGTTAGTCTAAAAACCTGGTCTATTGTACTGGTGCCTGATCTAAATCCGGCTTGCATTGGGGAGAGAATCTTATCCTGCTCCATCCACCCCTGGATTCTTGCGAGGATCATCCTAGCAGCTATTTTTTGGATTGAATCAATTAAACTTATCGGGCGGCAATTTCCCGGGGCCGATCGGTCCCCTTTTTTAAAAATTGGTAAAATTTCCACCCCTTTCCAAGAGTCCGGGATCCTTGCCCCTTTAGCGATGGCATTAACGAGCATGGTTATATAGGGAACTCAAATATGTAAATTAATTTTAAAAAGGTCTGCCGGTATTGCATCCATCCCTGGGGCTTTCCCTGATTGTACTACACTGAGGGCCTGCTCTGTATCGGAGATGGTAAAAACAAGCGTGAGGCTAGAGCTGGAAGGCGAGAATACTCCCTTCACCTGCTCTGAATGGTGATCAATATTTAAAGCCCTAAACTGGGATGAGTAGAAAGCCACCCATTCATCAGGAGAGACATAATTAACTGGAATTCGGGAGTCTGGATTCATACCCCACTTTACAATTTCCTAAAACTTGATTTGGTTGGATTATTGACACGCCAGGAGGAGCTCGGACCAGTGATGCTCATCCCACTCTTTCTTCGCGGCCCATTGAGCTCTTTTATATGTTTGCCACGCCATTTTAATGTCACCAGTGACTCGAGATTTTATCGCTCTGAACAGACTGCAATGCGCTACCCTGCAACTCTTATTATACCATTTATTTTGGGTGCCTAGTGCCTTTTCTTTCCTTAGATTTGGCGGTTGCATAAGAAGGGTTTTAAGTTTTGAGAAGCACTGGTCATGCAGGTCACTAATCTGAGGGATAGCCCCCAAGGGGGATGGGAGAGCTTTCATGGCATTCAATATTACCAAGACTTCCTTCTCCATGTCATTTATTAAGGTAGGATCTTCGACTACCCTGGACCATCTAACCCTTCTTCTGTCATTGGTCAAAATAGCCTCTGACGTTAGACAAGGGGTTTTAGGGGGCCCGCCCCGATCGCCTGGGAGCTTCAAGCCTAACGAAAGGGGGTTGTGATCGCTCTCTGGGCGAACTAAAACCTCCATGTCAATCACCAGAGACCAAAATTCTATTTTGACTAAAATATAATCTATTCGACTCTTGCTGATCACGTTATTGAAGGTGGGATGCCCTGCCTTGTCGGAGGTTGTGCGCCCATTTACTGCTCGCAGACCCCACTACAAACACAGCCCTAGCCAGAGGAGTGCCGCTTCAGTAGCCTTTACACCCTTGTTTAAAAATAAAGGCGGGATATCCCAAAAGGCGTCTTCCTCTGCCCCCAGATCCTTACCCACACTAAACAAGGGTTCAAACGAGCAATTTAGATCCCCGGCTACGAGGATAAGTTTATCTCTACCTATTGCCTCGAGAAGCAAATCTAGATCGTCCATGATGGCCGGCCTACGACCTCCTGGACGGCCTCGGGCATAAATATTTATGACTACAATATCCTGTTCGTTGGCCCTACTAAGCTTTATTCCTAGTAGGTCAGGGTTGGCCACTGAAATTTCTGAAGGTCTATACCCAGTGGACTGCCTCACCCAAACCACTACACCTCCTGAGGCTCTGCCTTTAGGACCCTGGATAGCTGGCTTGAAAAAGTTAAGATACCCTGCCCGATATATGGGGTCAGGAGCCCAGCTCTCCTGAAGGATGACAATATCAAAGGTGTCGATAAAAACTGCCCAATCCTCTGAATCGATTCGACCCTTTAATACCGCTATATTCCATGAAACGACCTTGAGCAACCCAACCTGACTAAAAGATGTGTTCAGCTCTAATACACACAAATCCTCCTCTATTGTTACATCCATTCTGGAAAGGGAGCTAGGTGTCTGATTAAGAGCTAAAGAACTTGCAATACCACTCTCTTTCCCTTTGAAACCCTCATTAAAACACTGTTCTAAGTTGTATACCACCAAGTTGGTACCTTCGGCTTCTCTACAAATGCTTTCTAACAATTTGTCTGATTCCAGTCAGTCAATACCCTCTAGGCCAGACAGAGATTCGAACCGGTTTGACAGACAGGGATAGAAAGGGGAGTGGGGTATCCTCTCTACCAAATTCCTCTCTACCAAGTTCCTCCCTACAGATCTATGCATTGGGAAACTATTGAAGCGAGGTGCACTACATCTTTTGGGATAAAAGTAATTCAAGCCCAAGGATTGCACATCCCCCATCCTCCCAAACCTGGCCTCCCTACGAATATATTCGACCACCCAGGGGTCCCGAAAGTTTATAAGAATGCATTCGCCTTCTAAATCCTTTGTACAATAACCCAACCAATCAACTCTACGAACAGTCAAAATCTTAGTTGAAGAGGAGGGTGGGAGGGGACGATTTTTATTTAACCAAAAGGCGACCTTATTCATAAGATCGCCATGGGATTCAGAATGACCATCCCTTAAGGGTGCAACACGTGTAAGAACAATAGTATAGGGTGTAGCATCAATTGGTAGGCCCGCTGGCGGGGGTCCCCTTTTAATAACTTGACTTGGAAGTTGTGTAGTATTAGGCTTAACACGCCCAGCAGCAGCACTAGAGCTCCCTGAAGGCTGGGAGGGAGGTTTAGGCTCGCCCTTCCTGGAGGTCTGGGCCTGCATGTTGACTGCTGGTTTAGAGGAGCTTGGCTGTGGCAGGCCATTGGATATGGAGGTAGCCTTCTTATGTAATGGAGCATGGGCTACGGTGGCCAAGGATGAATTGGGGGCACTATTTGATTTTAAATTACTGCCATTGGGTCCCAACCCGTTAGAATTAGTATGAGACTGCCTGACGGATGAGGGAGCCTGAGAGATTATAGGATTATTTCCCTGGGACTTGATGTTACCAGAGAAGGCAGGAGCCAGCGGTACTACGTGGTCGTTCACCAATTTTTTAAGTAAACAGGAATTGGCAGTTGCAAGATTCTCAAGGCCGTCTCATTTTAGATTCATCAGTCTAGTTCTTTCTAGCACCGGCAAATAGAGTGTCTTAAATAAGACTTCCATTTTTGCCAGTATGTCGGTATCACTACTGCTCGGGCTTATTGGGCAAAGATACGGAACCCCAGATGGAGCTATGGGGGAAGTAACATGACCACTAGGAAACGGGGGGTACTGTGAGCCACAGGTTGAATCATGGTTATTAGCGAGCTGAGATGGGAAAGCTGTTTTTGGTATTTTTGACACACCCCCTCTCTGCCGTCCCTTGTTTCGCTTCCTCTTACCGGGGAGATTACTCTTCGGGGAGTCCACTTCAGAGGACGAGACTAGCAATGAAGGGCTTCCTGACAGCACACTACCTTCCACCCTACTCCCAATTGTATTGACGTTATTAGAGTCGTCACTACAATGCAACAAAGAAGGACCTTCAGCTTTGCTGTGAACATCCACTAAGACAGGAACCATGTTAGAACTTGGAGAAAGTGATGATGGGGGTAACAGGCTAATTACAGAAGCAATAGGCCCCAGAGGAGAACGTTTCCCACTAATGAGGTCTAGTGATAGCCTTTTCTCTACAAAGGCTATCTCCTTCTCCAAAATTCCCGTAGCCTTAATAATAAAAGCATCCAGTGGACCAGAAACCGCCCCTTAGAAGTCTGCAGGGTAACAGAGCGGTCCTTACCCGAGCGTAAGGGCATACATAGGGCAGGTCAGGCTATACAAACAGTGAATAACACAGCACATATAGCAGAGGTAATAATTGGTTGAGTGAACCGACAACCCACTGTACCTAGTGAAAAGGAAGAAAAATCCAATGTCCGAGGTCCTTAGGGAGTGGCCCAACCCAACCACGACCGACCACGGACGGCCACAGACGGTCCCGCCCCTGTCCCGGGCTTCTCCCGGGATGCTCCCGCGCGCTCCCGCGCCGCTGGGAGCTGAACCTGCTAAATAAGAAGTAGAGACAGGCCGGTGGGCAGGGCAAGCAGGGAGAGCGACCCAGGTGGAACAGGTTTGGGCACACAGGGACTCCTGGGAGATGGAGTCCCTGTTAGAACGCTCGCAGCCCTGCCTCCACACCGCACTCCCCGGGACCTCCTTTGCTGCACAGTCCCACTCCTTCCGTCAGCTCCCGCCGATGACAGGCGCTGCGGGACCCGCGCAGCGGGTCCGGCGAGCTGGACTTCTCAGGAGCAGAAAGGCAGCAAGTTCAGCAGCAACACTCCTGTGGCACAGCAATAAAGAAAGCACAGAGTCCCGCAAAGAGCAGCCAGAAGCCCGTTTTTACTCCGTGGGCAGGGGGGCGGGGCAAGCAGGGAGAGCGGCCCAGGTGGAACAGGTTTGGGCACACAGGGACTCCTGGGAGATGGAGTCCCTGTTAGAACGCTCGCAGCCCTGCCTCCACACCACACTTCCTGGGACCTTCTTTGCTGCACAGTCCGACTCCTTCCGTCAGCTCCCGCCGATGACAGGCGCTGCGGGACCCGCGCAGCGGGTCCGGCGAGCTGGACTTCTCAGGGGCAGAAAGGCAGCAAGTTCAGCAGCAACACTCCTGTGGCACAGCAATAAGGAAAGCACAGAGTCCCCAAGAATGTCTAAACCAACTTCTTCCCATGGCTTGTCTGGAAGTGAAAAAACAAACAGGTGTGTGGAGGGTCGGGGGGAAAAATATTTATTGACCTTACTGCTCACTCCCCTATACCAAGGTAAAAAACACAAAAGAACAGACAAGGTCTACAGATGGTGTGTAGCTGCAAAAGCAACCGTGAGGCACTAGTGGAGAGCGCAAGGGACAAGGGTTGTTGAAAAATGGAGACTATTAGTCACAAATAGGCTGAAAAAATTCCCATCAGACCACCTATATGGTGGAGTTGCGTCATATGGGAATCAATAATCAACCCAACCTAAATCTGACCATATAGTGTCGATTCGGGAAGGGTTGTCAAAGAGTAGTCCTATTGTGACGACACAAAGTGTTGTGAATGGACAAAGTGCAGTGCTAACAAAAAAAGGGTGTAAAATAAAATTAACTACCAGGACACCAAAGAACATTACAATAGGAGTCTCAGTGTATAAGATTAAAAACACGCCGAGTAGTAAGACTACTCGAAGGCGCTGTGCAGTGTGGTCGACATGTTTCAGCTGTAAGAGCCATTAGCTCAGCTTTCTTCAGGACCTAAAACAGGGAAAAAGCTACTGCAACTACTTTTGATATATATAAGTGAAAAATAGCGCCAATATACTGATACAGAGTTACATATATACCCGGAGCTAGTATACTTAAATGTCCACTGGAGGGAGAAAGACTCTTCTTCCTATCAAAAGAAAAGGAGAGAACACAAAAGACAATTTGTCAAAATAACACCAAGACCCAAACGCTCACCCACCGTACACACACAGAGGCCGTGCAGACACACCTGCAGAAATAATTTAAATTCTGCATTCTCACAAGCATATTAGCTATAGTCGCTCAGAGGCATTTCCTCTGAGTGATACTCACCCAGCTTTGTGTGGGTGATGACCTCACCTCACCCGGCAACCGCTCGGGAGTATGAGGCCCCGCTCTGTAGTATAGAAATAAAGGACACAGTAAGCACACAACTTTACTGGGTCCTACTCAATGGTTCTATACATATAACCCAACTTACGTGTGATAGTAAAAAAGATGTCACACCCAGCCCCGAGCACCATAGAAAATCATAAGGGGTACTTAAATCGCACATCTTGCGATCCTTAACGTCACACAGACAACTGATATCTATGTGTATCTCAAGGAAACTCCTTTGAAGATATTGTATGCCCTAGACCCATAGGTAGAGTATTACTTCATATGGAAGGTCCCAGCTTATTGGGGACTACAGCGTAACTATGTGAGGGAGGAAGTTGTGGGGCATTGCTCCCAAGTTACTACCTGGGACGACCCTAATAGGGGGCTTGCTGTGCTCTCTCCCCATATCCAAACCAAGGACACCCAGGAACCCCCACAGAATCTAACAAGGTAGGGGCCCTGCAGGGTCATCCTGCGCTGATAAGTAAACTAGGAATACCGTGGCCATGCCGAAAATGAAGGAATAGGGGCATACCAGGTCCTCCTAACCTGTCTGGTACACCTTGACTCGATTCCCCACTGGGACTAAAAAACGAGCACTCACTAGCTCACCTGTCCGTCGGTGCACTCGTTGCTAGTACGAGCGGAAGTGGAGGTGAAGGATACTCACACCCTTCCTGCTTTTTAAAAACTTTCGTTGGTAGAGTCACGAGTTAGCCGCGGGATTAGAATTGAAGGCAGACGCAGTGAGATGCGTGGCGAAACCGCTACTCTCTCGCGCATGCGTGGGGGCAAAGAGCCATAACTCTATTGCGCATGCGCCGACCCTAAGACACGCCAAGCACCAGAAATAAGGATGCCCGGTCAGAGCTCGAGCAAACGAATAATTTAATCATGTGTGCTGGCAGATCCATTGTGCGCTAAGGATCGCGTTAACACAACACCACGGAAGACAAAGTTTATATAGCACCAGGTCGGTGAGTGTCATCCCGTGGAGCTCCTGTAATGTGAGTTAACAACTAGCAATGGAACAAAGGAATGTTGTACCATTAGGAGGACCTGGTATGCCCCTATTCCTTCATTTTCGGCATGGCCACGGTATTCCTAGTTTACTTATCAGCGCAGGATGACCCTGCAGGGCCCCTACCTTGTTAGATTCTGTGGGGGTTCCTGGGTGTCCTTGGTTTGGATATGGGGAGAGAGCACAGCAAGCCCCCTATTAGGGTCGTCCCAGGTAGTAACTTGGGAGCAATGCCCCACAACTTCCTCCCTCACATAGTTACGCTGTAGTCCCCAATAGGCTGGGACCTTCCATATGAAGTAATACTCTACCTATGGGTCTAGGGCATACAATATCTTCAAAGGAGTTTCCTTGAGATACACATAGATATCAGTTGTCTGTGTGACGTTAAGGATCGCAAGATGTGCGATTTAAGTACCCCTTATGATTTTCTATGGTGCTCGGGGCTGGGTGTGACATCTTTTTTACTATCACACGTAAGTTGGGTTATATGTATAGAACCATTGAGTAGGACCCAGTAAAGTTGTGTGCTTACTGTGTCCTTTATTTCTATACTACAGAGCGGGGCCTCATACTCCCGAGCGGTTGCCGGGTGAGGTGAGGTCTTCACCCACACAAAGCTGGGTGAGTATCACTCAGAGGAAATGCCTCTGAGCGACTATAGCTAATATGCTTGTGAGAATGCAGAATTTAAATTATTTCTGCAGGTGTGTCTGCACGGCCTCTGTGTGTGTACGGTGGGTGAGCGTTTGGGTCTTGGTGTTATTTTGACAAATTGTCTTTTGTGTTCTCTCCTTTTCTTTTGATAGGAAGAAGAGTCTTTCTCCCTCCAGTGGACATTTAAGTATACTAGCTCCGGGTATATATGTAACTCTGTATCAGTATATTGACGCTATTTTTCACTTATATATATCAAAAGTAGTTGCAGTAGCTTTTTCCCTGTTTTAGGTCCTGAAGAAAGCTGAGCTAATGGCTCTTACAGCTGAAACATGTCGACCACACTGCACAGCGCCTTCGAGTAGTCTTACTACTCAGCGTGTTTTTAATCTTATACACTGAGACTCCAATTGTAATGTTCTTTGGTGTCCTGGTAGTTAATTTTATTTTACACCCTTTTTTTGTTAGCACTGCACTTTGTCCATTCACAACACTTCGTGTCGTCACAATAGGACTACTCTTTGACAACCCTTCCCGAATCGACACTATATGGTCAGATTTAGGTTGGGTTGATCATTGATTCCCATATGACGCAACTCCACCATATGGGTGGTCTGATGGGAATTTTTTCAGCCTATTTGTGACTAATAGTCTCCATTTTTCAACAACCCTTGTCCCTTGCGCTCTCCACTAGTGCCTCACGGTTGCTTTTGCAGCTACACACCATCTGTAGACCTTGTCTGTTCTTTTGTGTTTTTTACCTTGGTATAGGGGAGTGAGCAGTAAGGTCAATAAATATTTTTCCCCCCGACCCTCCACACACCTGTTTGTTTTTTCAGTATTTAGTGCAGCTTTTTAGTTGCGGGTCGTTTTGATTTAGGCGCAACCTTGTTTGCACCTTATAGCTCACCTAACTCATGTGTGTGTGTTCTTTTTTGTCCACCCTCTCCGACACCATTAGATTTCTAACCCTACTCCCATTTAAGGTTTTCATAAGTCCTGTTAATTCTATCAATACACACTGACCCATGTGGTATATGTGTCCTTGAACTGAATCCAAAACAAGATTCCCCCTTACTCAGCGAGCCCTAGACCACCCTTGAAATATGTCTCATTGTACATATTATACTTGGAGACTTATGCTGATTTAATTCTCTGTCCTGGGACAGCTGGTTCCCTGTTCACAACTTTTTACCTGGGACAGCTGTTTCCCAATTCTAACCTATAATCATACGCCACGGTAGTTATGGTACAACATTCCTTTGTTCCATTGCTAGTTGTTAACTCACATTACAGGAGCTCCACGGGATGACACTCACCGACCTGGTGCTATATAAACTCTGTCTTCCGTGGTGTTGTGTTAACGCGATCCTTAGCGCACAATGGATCTGCCAGCACACATGATTAAATTATTCGTTTGCTCGAGCTCTGACCGGGCATCCTTATTTCTGGTGTTTGGCGTGTCTTACGGTCGGCGCATGCGCAATAGAGTTATGGCTCTTTGCCCCCACGCATGCGCGAGAGAGTAGCGGTTTCGCCACGCATCTCACTGCGTCTGCCTTCAATTCTAATCCCGCGGCTAACTCGTGACTCTACCAACGAAAGTTTTTAAAAAGCAGGAAGGGCGTGAGTATCCTTCACCTCCACTTCCGCTCGTACTAGCAAGGAGTGCACCGACGGACAGGTGAGCTAGTGAGTGCTCGTTTTTGAGTCCCAGTGGGGAATCGAGTCAAGGTGTACCAGACAGGTTAGGAGGACCTGGTATGCCCCTATTCCTTCATTTTCGGCATGGCCACGGTATTCCTAGTTTACTTATCAGCGCAGGATGACCCTGCAGGGCCCCTACCTTGTTAGATTCTGTGGGGGTTCCTGGGTGTCCTTGGTTTGGATATGGGGAGAGAGCACAGCAAGCCCCCTATTAGGGTCGTCCCAGGTAGTAACTTGGGAGCAATGCCCCACAACTTCCTCCCTCACATAGTTACGCTGTAGTCCCTATTAGGCTGGGACCTTCCATATGAAGTAATACTCTACCTATGGGTCTAGGGCATACAATATCTTCAAAGGAGTTTCCTTGAGATACACATAGATATCAGTTGTCTGTGTGACGTTAAGGATCGCAAGATGTGCGATTTAAGTACCCCTTATGATTTTCTATGGTGCTCGGGGCTGGGTGTGACATCTTTTTTACTATCACACGTAAGTTGGGTTATATGTATAGAACCATTGAGTAGGACCCAGTAAAGTTGTGTGCTTACTGTGTCCTTTATTTCTATACTACAGAGCGGGGCCTCATACTCCCGAGCGGTTGCCGGGTGAGGTGAGGTCATCACCCACTAGGTGTGGGCGGAAAATCCGTTACGCTCGCGGATTTTGCGGTTTTTTGGGAAATTCGCAATCCGCGAGATTTGCGAATTTCCCGCAAAATCCGCAAATTCGCACGCAGCGGATTTTTTTGGCGGCGCGCGGCGTTGGTGATACAATTTTTGCGGCGCGCGGCGTTTATCATCGTTTGCCGAGTTGTTTTTTTCGATAGTTTGCGAGTGCTGCGCCATTTTGGATCTTGCTGTGTGATCCCGCGGGAATTGGCGAGCGCGATTACGTCATCGCGGCTTGCCAGCGATAGTTTGTCAACGCGAGTACGGCGAGATCACGTCTGGCGGTACTTCGCAATTGCGAGATTTGAGATGCGGCGAGCGAAAATATAAATTTGCAATTCTGCACAGGAAATCCACCAGCAAGCAGCATAAACCTTCTAGAAATTATGATTTTTATCTGAATAACTCCTTAGTTTGACATTTGCCTGCACTTTTTTAGCGAGGAGTCCATTTTGGGGAGGGGGGCAGGGGGGTGGGAGGAAGGAAGTGCCCCACAGTCTTCAACTTCCTGTTCCTGTTCAGCAGGCTCCTCCCAGTGCTTTGTCCATCTCCTGGTCACTTTTCATTTGGGTCTGGAGCTGGAAGGATTACTTTTTGTGGATGCTGCTGGATATTTGGATTTGAGGCCTTTTTGACTTTCTTTGGATCACTGTTGGATTAGAAATTTTACAAGTAAGTTTGTTTGGGGCATTACAGTTGCTGCAATTAAAATTTTGGAATTTTCGATTTTTGGGCTGTTTTGGGGCCTTTTGCCCAGGGGTACTCAGTGGTGGGTGGACTGAGTCTTTCTGTGGGTTGTCTTGAACTTAAACATCATGGAGGCCATGGATGAATTGGGATTGTGCTGATTTTTCTGTGTTTTTCGATTTTTGACCTGTTGTTGGGGCCTTGACCAGGGGTAGTGAGTGGTGCATGGGCCTAGTCTTTCTGTGGGCTGTCTTGAACTTAAACATCATGGAGGGTATAGATGGAATGGGATTGTGCTGATTTTTCTGTGTTTTTCGATTTTTGACCTGTTGTTGGGGCCTTGACCAGGGGTAGTGAGTGGTGCATGGGCCTAGTCTTTTTGTGGGGTGTCTTGAATTTAAACATCATGGAGGGCATGGATGGAATGGGATTGTGCTGATTTTGCAGTGTTTTTCGATTTTTGGGGGTGTTCATGGGGAGGGACATGCCATGTGGCTGGTGGCCATTTTGAGTGCAGCTACAGGCACTGGCCATGTGCTGGCAGGCAAGTGGCCATTTTGAATGCAGGCTTTGTTGTTAGGCCTCCAACCATTTTGCCTACTTTTCAACCTTTATTTATGCCCAGGGGTAGTGAGTCTTGCATGGGCCTAGTCTTTCTGTGGGTTGTCTTGAATTTAAACATCATGGAGGCCATGGATGGAATGGGATTGTGCAGATTTTTCAGTGATTTTCGTTTTTTGGGCCTGTACTTGTGGCCTTTTCACCAGGGGTATTTGAGTCTAGCATGGGCCTAGTCTTTCTGTGGGCTGTCTTGAACTTAAACATCATGGAGGGCATGGATGGAATGGGATTGTGCTGATTTTTCTGTGTTTTTCGATTTTTGACCTGTTGTTGGGGCCTTGACCAGGGGTAGTGAGTGGTGCATGGGCCTAGTCTTTCTGTGGGGTGTCTTGAATTTAAACATCATGAAGGGCATGGATGGAATGGGATTGTGCTGATTTTGCAGTGTTTTTCGATTTTTGGGGGTGTTCATGGGGACAGGCCATGTGGGTGGGGGCCATTTTGAGTGTTGGTACAGGCAGGCCCTGGCCATGTGCTAGGAGGCAAGTGGCCATTTTGAATGCAGGCTTTGTTGTTAGGCCTCCAACCATTTTGCCTACTTTTCAACCTTTATTTATGCCCAGGGGTAGTGAGTCTTGCATGGGCCTAGTCTTTCTGTGGGTTGTCTTGAATTGAAACATCATGGAGGCCATGGATGGAATGGGATTGTGCTGATTTTGCAGTGTTTTTCGATTTTTGGGGGTGTTCATGGGGAGGGACATGCCATGTGGCTGGTGGCCATTTTGAGTGCAGCTACAGGCACTGGCCATGTGCTGGCAGGCAAGTGGCCATTTTGAATGCAGGCTTTGTTGTTAGGCCTCCAACCATTTTGCCTACTTTTCAACCTTTATTTATGCCCAGGGGTAGTGAGTCTTGCATGGGCCTAGTCTTTCTGTGGGTTGTTTTGAATTTAAACATCATGGAGGCCATGGATGGAATGGGATTGTGCAGATTTTTCAGTGATTTTCGTTTTTTGGGCCTGTACTTGTGGCCTTTTCACCAGGGGTATTTGAGTCTAGCATGGGCCTAGTCTTTCTGTGGGCTGTCTTGAACTTAAACATCATGGAGGGCATGGATGGAATGGGATTGTGCTGATTTTTCTGTGTTTTTCGATTTTTGACCTGTTGTTGGGGCCTTGACCAGGGGTAGTGAGTGGTGCATGGGCCTAGTCTTTCTGTGGGCTGTCTTGAACTTAAACATTATGGAGGGCATGGATGGATTGGGATTGTGCTGATTTTGCAGTGTTTTTCGATTTTTTTTGTGCTCTATAACTGAACTGATGTTCCTCTGTCTTCCATTTTTTTTAAGTGCACAAGACTCAAGAGAACCACCAGTGCCAGGAAGAAGTCCTGCAGCGGTGTGTGTGTGCAGCATAACGTCACGCGACGTCACGTCTGGCCTCAGACAACTCTACAATTCGTGCAACTGCGGCCTGCTGTCTGACCTGCTCTAAAGAAGATGGCCCCGCCCCCAAAGAAAGTTCTCCGTAGCTCCTCTAGCAAGAAAGTTGCTAGTAAGGAGCAGAAGAAGCAAGTTACCAAGGAGGCTGGTGTGCCACCCGCCACGTTTTTTGGGAGCAAAAAAAAAAGTACGCCTGCAGCAGCAGGATCTGCTGGGGACCAAGCTGGGAGCAGCACCCCTGCTCCATTGGGTTCAGTGCCTCCACCACCACGCCAACTTAAGTCAAAGCCCTTGAGTGCTTCAGAGGCAGTCAGTGTACTTCTCCAATCACCATCGACCAGTGATGTTGGCTCATCGCAAGAAAGTAGCAGCAATGTCCCTGAATCAACACAGGTTGTTGTAACTCATCTGACAAGTGTTGAACAACCACAGCCGCAACAACAACACCATGTGCAAGTACACGCCCAAGTACATGTGGAAGGAGAGGCAGCAAAAGGAGATGCGCAAGCAAAGGTGCATGGAGGTTCACAAGTGCCCACAATAGTTGTTCCTCCCAAAGTAGGGGCACATTTGGAAATCGACAATGAAGCCGAGGTATCATTGGAAGCCACTCCTCCTGATGATCATTCATTGTCTTCCACATCCCTAGCAAGGAAAAGATCAAGGGGGGTGTCTACATCTTCTTCAAGCCCACCTCGTTCTGATGCAAGTGATCTGTCTTGGGAACCACAACTGCGGTCTGACAGTGAGGCACACCATGATCTGACACCGGTACCTAAGCGTAAAAGGAAGGTCGTCCAAAAACTCAAACCTATGGAGTGTGATGAGGCTCAACAAGAAGTGACAGATACTGCTGGTGATGAAGCCTCTCACGATGACGACGAGCCAGTCATCACAAAGGTCACTGCAGCCCCACCGGGCATGCAGCAAAGAGACATTTTGACCCTATCCCGAGAAGCTGCTGAGCGTGATGATGATGTCGGCGAGGAGGCAATGGAAATGGAATCATTAGATTTGGAGTTAAGTAGTACACCAAAACCTACCGCTTCAATATTTCTTCCTCGCAAGAAGGTACCCACCTCGTCCTCGACCTCAATTCGTGGTGGTGAAAGTGCAAAACGTACTGAAGTTCGGCAATCCACATCCTCCACTTCATCTGGCATTAGCAGCAGGACCACCACCACCAGTATCGCCGCCTCCTCCGGCCCCCGAAGACATTTCAAGTCTCCAGTTTGGGACTTCTTTAGTGTTTGCCCAAAAAATGAAAACGTAGCCATTTGTAGCATTTGTAAGCTTCGAGTTAGTCGTGGTAAGTTGGGTTCCAACTATGGTACCGGAGGCCAGAGAGGTCATCTTAGGAGAACGCACGATGTCCAATGGTTTGCGCACCTACACGCGATCAAGGAAGCCGGAATTGCACGCAATGAAAACGTTGTTTTTTTCATCTGGTGATGACGAGGAGGTAGAAGACGATTCAAACACTTCACTTACACCCAGTTCCCCTGTCAGCAGCACACCCCATGGGAGCCACACTAAGAGTGTGGGAGAGAGTGAGACATCAATGCGGAAAAGTTCATCAGCGAGCGTAACTGGGTCGAAGAGATCATCATCATCCCGTAAATCCTTGGTCCAGGGCAACATTAAAAAGATGTTGTTTACAGAAGCGCAATATGAACGCAACCACCCAATGACCCGTCTGTATAACACTAAGCTGGCTAAAATGCTAGCTCTGGACCTTCTCCCTTTTTCTTTTGTAGAAGGGGTTGGTTTTCTAGAATTAGTGACAGCGCTCTGCCCTAAATGGAAGGTTCCTAGCCGGTTCTATTTTGCCCGAGTTGCGGTTCCAGCACTACATGAAGATGTTCTGAAGGTGATTGGGGCAGCTTTGCAGAAGAGTGCTGTTCACACTATACATCTGACAACAGACATGTGGACCAGTGGCGCAGGCGCTGATTACATGTGCATCACTGCACACTGGGTCTCTTTTTCAGGGGCTAAAGCAAAGCTAAACTTAGGTGTTGACACTAACATTGTTTTTAAAGGTGCTCGAAAACATGCAACACTAGCCATGTTTGGTTTGGAGAAACGTCACACAGCAGAAAACATTTTGGATGTCTTTAACACAAAGGTCCTTAACTGGCTGTCCCCACTAAAACGCAAGGTTGGTTATGTTTCCACGGACAATGGCGCCAATATAGTTAAGGCCATGAGGGACGGTTACTATTTCAGAGTGCCGTGTTTGGCGCACTGTATAAACCTGGTTGTCCAAAAATTCTTGGGTAATAAAGGCAGTGCAGCGTACAGTGTATTGGAGACCTGCCGAAAAATGTGCAAGCATTTCAGGCATTCTTTTAAGGCCCGGAAGCAGCTGAGGAGCCTGCTATATCAACGTCAAATGCCAGTGAAAGCACTCATCCAGGAGGTGGTAACACGTTGGAACTCAACCTTCTACATGCTTGAGCGTCTGTATGAGCAGTATACGGAACTCGATCAATATTTCTTTAAAGAGGGTATAGAGGAGCTGAGGATGGGTGGGCCGCAATGGAACATAGTTGAAAGCCTAACACGCATGCTTCGTCCTTTTGAGTTCTTCACGCGTGCAGTCAGCAAGGAGGACTCTAATTTGGGAAAAGCTATCCCATTGTTGTACATGCTGGAGGACCAACTGAAGGAGGTGTGTTCTGTGTTTGGAAAAGATGACAAAAACCAAGACTCTTTGCTTCTGGCTGAGCAATTATTAGAGCTCCTACAAGGTGATGAACGTCTTAAAAAGATCCACTCAGAACAGCATTACATTTGTGCTACTATTCTGGATCCACGCTACAAAAAGGCGCTGGCAGGCCAAGCATTCTTTCCTTTTGATGATGAACATGTTCCAAAGTACAAACGTTGGCTAGCCTTGTCAGCCAAGAAGTTTGAAACAGAACGGCTGGAAATTGAAGGAAATGGCAGTACATCAGCAGGCCATCCCCAGTCAAAACAATCCACTTCTGCACCTGTGGCTGTGGCACAAGTGACCTCTCAGCCGTTAAAGACACCGGCAACCGGATCATCTGCACGAAAGACAACAGAAACATTGGAGGCTGAAGAGGATTGGCTAGCTCTGCGTGGGTTTGGTTCTCAAAAGGTCAGAGGCACAGCAAGAGCTAAGCAAAGTGGAGGAACCTTGGATGAGGACCTTGAGTCGATGGTGAAGGACTATCTGAATGACTCAACAGAGGTCTATGTTAATTCTGACCCATTGGCGTATTGGCATGGGAAAAAAGAATTGTGGCCACAGCTCACCAACCTGGCTTTAAACTACTTGTCTTGCCCACTCGCAAGCGTGTCTTCTGAACGGGTTTTCAGTGCGGCTGGTGGGATTGTAACTCCCAAACGGAGCCGCCTCTCGCCCAAAAATGTGGAGAGGTTAACAATGATCAAGATGAATCAGCACCTCATACCACCAGATTTCAGAGTACGAGAGAGCGTGCCGGATGAAGAGGAGGTGGACAGCAACATAGATGAGGGAATTTCTACTCTGTCAGGTGACACTGAGCTCACCCTGCCTGAATTCGCAGAGTATGATGACGAAGCCTTATTCTTATTCCTGGACTGTGATACCGAGCCCTGAAAATGAGACAACAAATCAATAACTTTCTTTTTCATCCTTATTCACTTTTATTCCTGTGTGTCTGTCTTTCTTTGTTGTGCACAGTTAATATAATTCAAACTTTAATCAGATAATCACAAAAACAAGCCCATCACCAGAACTGTCTTCACTTGTTTGCTAATTGATTTGAAGGTGCCGCAGTCTGCATTCCTCAGGTTCACAAGTTCAGAAGAACATGCTCCTCTATCCTCCTCCTCCAGACTCCTATATCCATCAAAGCAGAGGGCTGGTTTACGCCCAATGAAGAAAGACTCAGCACTTGTGGGGGTGTTGTTCTACCTCTCTGCAGGTGAGTTGAGGGGTCTGGGGCCATTGCTGGGAAGCACTAAAAGTGGTTTGGACCAAATCCGAGGCGGTACATTTTTTGTGTTTTTGATGACTTGCTTGCCTTTGAGGTGCTCTTAGGGGGGGTTCCGTCTGTTTGTGGGTGAGTTTCGTGGTCTGGGAGCACTGCTGGGACACTCTAATCTTGATTGCATTTGCTTTTCAGGAAATCCGTCGTGGCAACCCCGACTTGTGGCCTAGCTACGCAGTGCGTTTGGACCGAAGGCCCAGAAATATTGCAAGTATGAGATTTTGCTTTTGGCCTGTTTGGGGGTGTTATGCTTCTTGGCGGGTGGGTTGGCGCCGCGGGTCTTGGGGCATTCCTGGGAAAGGTCTAATACCGGGTAGAAGTGGTTGGGACAAAATCCAGGCAGATTTTTTTTGGCTATTTCTGACATTTTGCTCTATGTAGCGTTTTCGGGGGCCTGTTTGGGGGGCTTCCTGGTGTTTGTGGGTGAGTTTCGTGGTCTGGGAGCACTGCTGGGACACTCTAATCTTGATTGCATTTGCTTTTCAGGAAATCCGTCGTGCCAACCCCGACTTATGGCCTAGCTAAGCAGCGCGTTTGGACCGAAGGCCCAGAAATATTGCAAGTATGAGATTTTGCTTTTGGCCTGTTTGGGGGTGTTATGCTTCTTGGCGGGTGGGTTGCCGGGTCTTGGGGCATTCCTGGGAAGGTCTAATACCGGGTAGAAGTGGTTGGGACAAAATCCAGGCCGATTTTTTTTTTGGCTATTTCTGACATTTTGCTCTATGTAGCGTTTTCGGGGGCCTGTTTGGGGGGCTTCCTGGTGTTTGTGGGTGAGTGTCGTGGTCTGGGAGCACTGCTGGCTATATATACTTTACTTTGCAAGAGGTTTGAAGCAAATCCATGGTGGCAGAGGGGACTTAGGGCCTAGCTGTAGAGCGCGCGCGGAGTGATTTGGGAAATTTGTGAAAAATTGACTAAGTCCCCATTTTTGTACTTTTGCTCTTTGGCTGTTTGGGGGTCTTCTACTCGTTTTCTCCTGGGTTGACGGCTCTGGGGCCATTGCTGGGAAGCTCTAATACCGGATAAAAGTGTTTTGGACCAAATCCCAGGTGGAAAAATTTTTGTGTTTTTGATGACTTGCTTGCCTTTGAGGTGCTCTTAGGGGGGGTTCCGTCTGTTTGTGGGTGAGTTTCGTGGTCTGGGAGCATTGCTGGGACACTCTAATCTTGATTGCATTTGCTTTTCAGGAAATCCGTCGTGCCAACCCCGACTTATGGCCTAGCTACGCAGCGCGTTTGGACCGAAGACCCAGAAATATTGCAAGTATGAGATTTTGCTTTTGGCCTGTTTGGGGGTGTTATGCTTCTTGGCGGGTGGGTTGCCGGGTCTTGGGGCATTCCTGGGAAGGTCTAATACCGGGTAGAAGTGGTTGGGACAAAATCCAGGCCGATTTTTTTTTTTGGCTATTTCTGAGATTTTGCTCGATGTAGCGTTTTCGGGGGCCTGTTTGGGGGGCTTCCTGGTGTTTGTGGGTGAGTTTCGTGGTCTGGGAGCACTGCTGGGACACTCTAATCTTGATTGCATTTTCTTTTCAGGAAATCCGTCGTGCCAACCCCGACTTATGGCCTAGCTACGCAGCGCGTTTGGACCGAAGGCCCAGAAATATTGCAAGTATGAGATTTTGCTTTTGGCCTGTTTGGGGGTGTTATGCTTCTTGGCGGGTGGGTTGCCGGGTCTTGGGGCATTCCTGGGAAGGTCTAATACCGGGTAGAAGTGGTTGGGACAAAATCCTCGCGAAAAAGCCTTTAGTTTTGGCACTTTTTGTAACTTAGGGTTCGTTAGGGTTAGCCCTAGCAGCAGGATTGCATGTGTTTCGGGGTGTTCTAGATTTTTCCAACTGAGTTCTGGGGTCTTAGAGCACTCGTGAGAATGTGTAATTTTGGTTGCAAGTCATTTGAAGAAAATCCTGTGTGGGAAAGGGGGGATTTGGCATAGTTAAAGAAAGCCTTTGCCACTATTCTTAACTTAGGGTTCGTTAGGGTTAGCAGTATTTCTATTGCATGTGTTTGAGTGGGGGGGATTTCGAGTCTTGGAGCGATGCTGGCTATGGCTACTTTTGCTTGGTTGCTTGCAAGTGGTTTGAATGCAATCCACGGTGGGTAATGGGTAATTAGGAAGGGGGTACTTCGGCCTACTTTTACTTTCAAAGTAAGTTTTGTCACCAGTTTTCTGCTAGGCCTCGTTTTTTGAGATTTGATTGGGGGTCTTCTACATTTTTGCGACTGGCTTTAGTAAGGGTCTGGGTGGGAGCACTGCTAGGAAGATCTAATTTTGTTCTAAAACACAGTTTACAGTACACCTAGCTTGAGGGGCAAGATCCGCTACATTAATTTGCCCATACTTATTTATCCTTCAAAAGGTGACTCAGAGTACGCACTTTCAAAAATATTGTACTGTCTACTAGGAAAATCAAATTGTGACTTTTTGCACTCCACAGCCTACATACCTTATATTTATTTATCAGTGGTGTTGTAATATTATATCACTTCCTGTTTTTCGTTGAATAACTACAGGCCGGGTTTCAGTCTCTGCAATGGGGAAAAAAGGATGGAGTCAGGCTTCACAGTAGCGAGCCACAATTCAGCATCAGGCAGGCAGTGGACAGGGTGTCTTCTGGTGACCAACATCGATGGACGAAGCGTCGGCTGCAAAGGAGAAGTGCCGCTAAAAGGAGGAAATTTTTTTCTGCAGGCAACTTACTTACCACTTCCAACAGGACCACTACAACCACATAGATACAGTATCCCTTGCCTTTTTCTCTGACTGTGACTGCATTTCTTGGATCTCTCTCTGCTTCTAAATTGATCCCTTAACACATCACTTAGTCCACTCCACTATCACATCTGCACCACACATAGTCATTTGTAAGTGCTCCTACGTAATTCGCAAGTCGCAGCACGCCCCAGGCCGTAGAGGACTGGGATGGCCCCAATGATGAAGCATATCACCAAGGGGCAACCCTGGTGAGTGAGGGGACACCTAGAAAACAAGCAATTTCTCCTTTTCTATCTACTATACCTTCCAGACCAACCACACTGAGTGTTGTTGTGAATGGATTTATAGTGACCAGCAAGGCTCTCGGGTATCTGGCTAAGTACAGAGACCTTATGTTGAATATCGTTATCAATAATTACACACAGGCCCTGTACTGTCGCATTCTTTCTTCCACAGTTGTCGAATGTACTACTTACTTTTCACTGACATGCATGCAGTAGTGCATGCACTTTCAAAGATTGATGGATAGGTTTGTACCCAAAGAATTGTTTATGTTCCATTCTTTGTCTATGCTGTGCTTTTTTTTACAGGGTGTCTTCTGGTGACCAACATCGATGGACGAAGCGTCGGCTGCAAAGGAGGAGTGCCGCTAAAAGGAGGATTTTTTTTCTGCAGGCAACTTACTTACCACTTCCAACAGGACCACTACAACCACATAGATACAGTATCCCTTGCCTTTTTCTCTGACTGTGACTGCATTTCTTGGATCTCTCTCTGCTTCTAAATTGATCCCTTAACACATCACTTAGTCCACTCCACTATCACATCTGCACCACACATAGTCATTTGTAAGTGCTCCTACGTAATTCGCAAGTCGCAGCACGCCCCAGGCCGTAGAGGACTGGGATGGCCCCAATGATGAAGCATGTCACCAAGGGGCAACCCTGGTGAGTGAGGGGACACCTAGAAAACAAGCAATTTCTCCTTTTCTATCTACTATACCTTCCAGACCAACCCCACTGAGTGTTGTTGTGAATGGATTTATAGTGACCAGCAAGGCTCTCGCTCGGGTATCTGGCTAAGTACAGAGACCTTATGTTGAATATCGTTATCAATAATTCCACACAGGCCCTGTACTGTCGCATTCTTTCTATTCTTCCACAGTTGTCGAATGTACTACTTACTTTTCACTGACATGTATGCAGTAGTGCATGCACTTTCAAAGATTGATGGATAGGTTTGTACCCAAAGATTTGTTTATGTTCACAATTGTTTGTGTATGCTGTGCTATTTTTTCTTGTCTCCCAAAACCTTTCCCAAAAACCCCCGTACCCATCCATTTTTCAAACCCTAACCCTCTTCCCCCGGGCTGTGTGGTTTTGATTGAAGTGTGACTAAATGACAGCAATAAATCCACACACTTGCTTGGGAGGATAAGGTGATAGCAACAGGCTGGTGAAGAAATCCGAGGATATATTCTTACTCTGCTTGACAAAGAACCATTGCTAATGTGAAAGAACTTCAACCGAATTAGTAGTTATACTTTACCATTTGTTAGGCTACAATGTGGCACTGTTCTACTGTACTTCTGTCACCTGCTATATTCTCAGTTGTACCGTTGAATTGCTCAGGAGGACAAACCAGATTTCATTTTCTTTTTTTTCATAGGCATGCAACTGCCACTGTGTCACACCACTAGTACCACCGCTATGAGGAAATTTTATCCGACCAAGATTGCCAACCATATTCGCTGTCTCCCGTGGAGCCAGCCCTGGGTCTAGCCCTACTTTCAAACACAAATTACAGGTAAGATAAGCGTTTGGTGGTTTGGGGGTATAATGTAGTCTTAGTACGAGAGACGAGAGACTGAAGGTAGTACTACTAAAGTCCTAGGACTCTTGGATTCACTTCGTCTGTGAGAGGCACTTAGTGTTGAAAACATTTGGGCATTTACACTTAAAGGAAGAAAATGGAACTAAACTTTCAGGAAAACAAAGTCAACGTTAAACCCCAACCCACCAGGCAAGCAGTAAGAAACGGGTATGCTCAGATAAAGTTTGAAAAAGTATATTTATATCCCTAACAAAATAATCTCCCGCAAGACCCTCCCTAACCCCAACGATTGTCCTTCAAAAGTCCCCAAAAACCCAACTCCCAATTCCCACCCCCCCAAAAGTCTCTAAAAAAGGGGCAAGGGACACTATGGGCGGATGCTGTCAACTTTTTGGGCCAGGGCATCATGCTCCTGGCGGAGCAAGGCGTGCTCTACGCGGAGCCCCTCCAACTGGTTGGAAAAGTGGTGGAGCTCCTGCTGGAGGCGGGACACCATCAGGGTACTGCGGCGCAGGCGTGCCTTCAATGCCTTGTAGGTGCAACGGCTGTGAGAGGAAGCTGTAGCTGTTGTCCTTGCTACTCGGCGGTGGCGTTTGGCTTTGGCAGCCCGGCTCAGTCTGGGTGGACCACTGTGCTGGGTGGCACTGGCAGCCCGTGGGGGAACGGAGGCCGATGCAGACGACGTAGTTGTTGTGGTCGACTGCACACTTTCTTTGTCCTCCAGGGCCACCAGCCGACGATATTCGGCCACAGTGGCATCGATCCTCCGTTGCCGGGCCGCTCTAGCCAGCTCCTTCCTCCTTGTTCGTTTGGAAGGAGAACCTATATGAAGAAAGAAAGACATAGTCTGTAACCAATGCTCCTTAAGATTAACTCAATCATTCAGCAGAAATTTGTGTTGCACTACAACTAGCAACTTGCAAACGCATTACATAACTATTGAGGCCAGTATCTATCTAACCTCACACTTCTTCATCCTTGCTCTAACATTAGTGGGAGTTTAAGGAACAAATTCAACGAGCACTATGGACTTCCATTAGAGTCGACTATGAAAGTACACCAGTCTTATTCTTCTTCTTGTCTCTTGTTTTGGAAAATTGGTACGTTATCTTCTGCAAGCCGGCATAATGCCAGCGCAGTAAACTTGCACCCGAGAAAAAGAGACGCACGCCATGAGGAGTGACCTAGACTTGCGTTGCGTTACTGTACCCGTCCAGTACATGCAGGTGGTGAAGCTCTTACTTTTCTGTTACGGGTGGCACTGAGAATACTCTGTTACAACTCAAGGGCTACTCCTTAATTAATTTAACTTTCACCCTACAGTGGAAATGAGTACTAGAAATGGAAAATTGAAGAAGATTTATAATCTGATTATCTATCACTTCAAATGGGATGTTTTTGCTTATATATGGGATGACTTTTGGTGCTTTGCTTTTTATTGAGTGACCAGTGATACATCCACACATGAATGACTGAGTACTACTAAACTTATTCAGAGATTTAGGGAGTGGCCACCGTAATAACCGGATCTATGCAGTGCTTGCAATACAAACTACTGCTACTATTGATGGTAGTATTTGGACAAAATTAAAAGTTCTTTTCCTTGCCTTTCCTACACTGGAACGGACGTGCGGGTGCAGTGTTACATGCTCTTCAAAGTTACACTTAGTTCATCCACTGACCGTCTACTCTCTCTAGATCATGGGTACTCACAAACTTTCTCTCAGGGGCTACATTTACAGTGTAGTTTGGGGCCGAGGGCCGCACTGGTGGGGGCGGAGTCAGAGGGGGCGGGGCTAAAGCAAAACGATAACTTGTGACCATGAGGTTGCACACAGGTCCCTGCAGCAGATGCCCTCACCCACTGAGCCACCAGACCCAGCATTTACATACATCTCTCTCCCTCCTGCTCTCCCTCCTGCCCTCCCTCTCCATCTCTCTCTCCCTCCTGCCCTCCCTCTACCTCCCCCTCTGTCATCTCACTGTGTGTGTGTCTATCTGTGTCAGCCTTCAGCCCGGGTTGAGACCGCTTCCTCAACGCGCACACACAGACAACAACACCAAAGTACTTAACAGGTCTTTAAAAGACCATTAACATATTATTGAGGCTTTGTTTGTTGTAGCGCCCCTGCTTCTCCACCCTGACAATCACTGCTTGCCCGGCCCCACAGAGGCTTTGTTCTATTTCACCTCTTTGTGGCCTTGCATCTCCACTCTGCTCTGTGGGGGCCGGGGGAGCAGTGATTGTCTGCAAGGTCTGCGCACCGCCAAGGAAGGCTTGCCGGGCCACCACCGGCCCGCGGGCCGTACTATGAGTACCCCTGCTCTAGATACACATATGCTATCTAAGAGTCAGATAGTAGCATGATCCAGGTATATGGACACATACAGTTTCTGTGTCACCCACCCAGGCTGTTGTCCTTCCACCCATCATTGCTTCATCATTCACCCAGCCATGCATCTCATATTCTTGCCTTCCCAGCTAGTCTTCAATCTCAATAAGTAAGGAATATATAAGAGCTTACCTCTGGCCGCCACCACCACCGTCTCAACTCTCACAGCCGCCGCCTCCTCCCCTGAAGAATCGCCCTCCGCCTCCGTGTCGAGCACCACCACCTCCACACTGGCCCCGCCACCAGATGTTCCACCTACAAAGTACATTTAAGAATGTTAGAATAAAGCACTCACTAGTCTTTGGTCTAGGAATGAAGACATGTGAAAACAATGTAATTTGTGACTGTCTACGTTAAAGTTAAAAAAAATGTCCCTTTTTCCAGGGAAGGTTGTCTTGCTGCACTTTTTGGCACAACTGATGAAGGCTGTTTTTTTAACACGCACCATTTTTCTCCACACAGACAGAAGATGGACTTCTAACAACAAGATCAAGTTGAAACCAGGTGAGAGCTCGGCTCGACCACAAGAAATGTCTTCAATTAATCGTCAGCACTAACCACTTTTCCATTATCAGTTAAACGTTTAGTTTTATTATGACTTCATTTTAATAAATGTGTTTACTTTTAATAAAGCTTTTAAACTTAAATACAATCTGTGTATTTTGGTCCAGACTAGAGTGACTGAGCGAAAGGTTTTGCAATTTTTGCAAGCATGAGTCCAGATAGAACACTTCAAAAGACATTATGGACAATCCCAGAGGACTGCACTAAGTTGATAGAGCTATTGTTGACTAGAATCATGGGAGTTTCGCCAACCGTGCAATCTTAGTTAGCTACACAGACAGACTAATAAGAATAATCTAGTAATACCACAGGGAGTCATAGTAGAGGCAGGATAAGAATTTAGATACAGTCTACAAGAAGAGCAAAGACAATTTTGAAAAAAGTCAAATGAGGAACGCTAGGAAAAATAGGTACTTGTCTAAAATGAAAACTTACTGGGGCCAGCAGAGGAGCCCTCGCCTGCCCGATCCTGGCCCTGTTGAACAGCATCCGCCGCCTGCTGCTCCTGTGTCCTCCTCTCGCCCCTGGGGGGAGCTGACGTACAACATGAAAGAAAGAACAGAAAACATGGATGATTGTTGCTTGTCAATGTCAACCAAATCAAACATTTCAAAAGAACAATAACAAAATATTTCCGCGAATTTATATTGATTAAGGTTAGTTTTCATTTATTTGCGGACCTGTGACTTCGAAAGTCACGTAACTCACTAAACAAAGTACTGAAACGTTCACCTAGGACTGGCAGGCAGCAGTCCGCAGGCAAGACGCAAAGTGACAGACAAACTCCATTGTGATTTCAGTCAGATCAGTGACAACACTAACAGTTGCCTGCTACATTACCAGTCATTGAAATAGTCAAACTATCAATCCACCGCCACTATTTTTCTTATTGTCAGGGGTACAAAGGAAGGGGCAGATTTAAGCCCCTTGCGGCTCTTTTGCGCCGTTCTTGCGTGACTTTTGTGACGCAGCAGCTAAACAAAAAAGGGCGCCATGGTGCGGCGTATAATATTATAAGAACGTGACGCATTTGGGAGATGCATCCCGTTATAAAGCCCTGCGCCATCAGGGGGCGTTCCGGCGCAAGGGAGGGCATTCCTGCGCTGGAACACATCCTAATAGTGGCTGAGGGAAATCTACAAAATTTCAATCAGTCACCTTTAGGACAATGATGCGTCACACAAACCCTGCACCTGCTTGAAGCAGACGTACGGCTTGACCCAGCATTGGGGAGATAGGGTACCCCAGAGCATTGCTGGAGCTGCGCCATCGCTGTGACGCAACTCCAGCAGTAAAGCTTCGGTGACGTTTTGGGCCCATGGTGCGCCGCATTGCAAGTACGGCGCACCATGTTTGGTGGTGGTAGCGGGCCGCACAATTAATGGCGCATCCCTGCTACTTTGCAGGGATGCGACGGTAATTGCAATTCTGCCCCTTAGGGGCATACTTACTTACGCGTTCTGGCGCATCTCCAGAGATGCGCCAGATAAAATGCGTCACGCAAAACTACCCTTGCGACACGGCAGATGCGCCTCATTTACAATGCGGCGCGCCCTGGCGCAAGGGTAGGCACTTGCGTGACGCATCTCGTCACGTAAGAGCGGCGCATCGCTGGAGTCACGTCGCCAACGCGATGCAACTCCAGTAATGCTCAGGGCCACCCAATACTTAACATGCTGTGTCAGTCCTTTAGCCTGCTTCGAGCAGACATAAGGAATTGAATTGACGTAGCAGCGTCGCAGAAGTGCCTGCGTTAAATCTTGTAGATTTCACGCAGGCAATTTTGCGAGGCGCACAGCCGCCGGACCGCCCACCCTGCGTACTAGGAACGCACCCATTGTGGTGCGGGCCCATGGCTTTATAACGTGACGCATCTCCCTAGATGCGTCATGCTGTAAATGACTCGCAGGGATGCGGCACGTTTACGCCGCTGTTGCGTCACGCAAGGCAACGTAAACGTGGCAACGTAAACGTGGCGCAAGGGGCTTGTAAATGTAATCTGCCCCCTAGTGTCTAGCATTACGCAGTTCTGTAAAGTACACTCATACATAATAGTTACTCAGGCCAATGAGACCACGAAATAGAAAACAAATAAGCATAGTAGCAACGCCACTGAGAAGGAGAGCAGTGCACCTGAAATGCACAGAAGATTTTGAAATATAATTTAACTACAATGTAATCGTCATCAGCGGCATTATTGGCTTGCTCCATGTAAAAAACAAATATTTGCAATACAACAACACAGAGCAGGAGAAAACATCATAGTAGTGAGTGATTAAATGGCTACTACTACTCACCAAGCCCGGGGATCTCCAAGCCGAGCTGGTCCAGCAGGTCGCGCTCGCGGTCCAGGAGGTCCGTCCAGCGATGGGTGACCTGGCTGTAGGTGCGCTGGACCCCGTAGAGGTGGGATATGGCCCAGCACACCTTCTCCCACCGCTTCCGACGCTCCCGCATGTTGTAGCTGCCGGCCGCGATCCTGCCGCCTCCCGCGATGGTCCTGGGCAGGCGGCGCTGGACGAAGTAGACCAGCGCGCCCACTTCCTCCGGGCTGAATATCTCCCGTCGAGTCACCTGCTCCCCCCTCAATCTCCCGCATGCTGTCCTGGCACTGGGTCCAGCACTACTCCCCGCAGCCGCTGCGGCCCTCAAGTGCCTGGGCAGCTTCACGGCGCCTGGCTTGACCATGGTCTGGGCAGGTAAGGTAGGAAGAAGTTGAAAATTAAGAAAGAATAGAATAGGGAAGAAGAAAAGAAAAGAGTTTAAAAAAGTAGTTTAAAAGTAAAGAAAAATAGCAGAAAAGACAAAAATATACAGCTAGGAAAAGAGAGGGATAGATAAGAAGCAAAATCGTAAAAAAAAAACTGAAAATAAGCAAAGGATGGCAAAGATACCAAGAGGATTAAACACCATGCCCAGACACAGGAAATGAATGAAAAACAAGATGGCCGGCGCCCGTTCACGAGCGCGAAAGTAAGTTCGCGCAAGATTTTCCTCGCGATCTCGTGCGATCCTCTAGATTTCCCGCGCGATCTCGTGCGAACCTCTACTCGCAATGCGCTTACTGCGCGAGATTATACATAGCGGGCGGAAACGGAAATACGTCACGCAAACAAAATGGCCGCACCCGTACTCGACCTTGGGGTAAATTCGCGTGTTGCGCTGCAAGCGGCTCGCGAATACTGCAAAAAAACTCGCGAAACAACAAGCCGCAAAAAAATAAAATGCTCATTCGCACGAATTGGCGGCTTCCGCGGTCGGTTTCGCACGACGCCGCACCCCGCGAATAGCGTGAAAAAAACCGAAAAACGATTTCAGCAAAAGCAAAAGCAATGAGCAGGTGCAAAAGGTCAACCTCATGATTTGTAACGATTCTTTGTAGTGCTTCCTGAGGGGGCCCTCCAGAATTCGGTTGCCTGCTTGCAACTATTGTGTGACCCTGCTCTGACCTTAACTGTATGCCACAAAGGTCCTGATTTACAGCTAAAGGAGCAGACAAGCAGGTGCCAGGCTGGAACTTGAAATTCTTTCAGTGACACATTAATTAGCCCCTAATTCATTATTGTCAGTTGGGGCAGGGCAGGTGTTGTTAATAAACTAACCCCAAATTAATTCATGTCAGTTCAAGCAGGGCAGGTGGGCTTGCTTTTCCCCCCCATCTTCTACAGTGATGATGAACCAGAGGATGGCATTGATGTAACAGAGGGTGGCATGGGTCAAAGAGAGGGTGCCAGTGGTGAAACAGAGGGTGCTGGGAGGCGGTGATGATGAACCAGACGTAGAAACAACATAGTCGCGACCGTTGCGAGCCGACAAGTAAGTTCGCAATTGCGAACTAGTACCAAATCCTCGCAAACTGGCAGAAACAATTGCGAACACACAAAAAAAAAAAATCTGCAAATTCGCGGGAATTCGCGGATTTTGCGGATTGCGAGTTCGCAAATCCGCAAAATTCGCGCATGGTTATCACCCACACAAAGCTGGGTGAGTATCACTCAGAGGAAATGCCTCTGAGCGACTATAGCTAATATGCTTGTGAGAATGCAGAATTTAAATTATTTCTGCAGGTGTGTCTGCACGGCCTCTGTGTGTGTACGGTGGGTGAGCGTTTGGGTCTTGGTGTTATTTTGACAAATTGTCTTTTGTGTTCTCTCCTTTTCTTTTGATAGGAAGAAGAGTCTTTCTCCCTCCAGTGGACATTTAAGTATACTAGCTCCGGGTATATATGTAACTCTGTATCAGTATATTGACGCTATTTTTCACTTATATATATCAAAAGTAGTTGCAGTAGCTTTTTCCCTGTTTTAGGTCCTGAAGAAAGCTGAGCTAATGGCTCTTACAGCTGGAACATGTCGACCACACTGCACAGCGCCTTCGAGTAGTCTTACTACTCGGCGTGTTTTTAATCTTATACACTGAGACTCCTATTGTAATGTTCTTTGGTGTCCTGGTAGTTAATTTTATTTTACACCCTTTTTTTGTTAGCACTGCACTTTGTCCATTCACAACACTTCGTGTCGTCACAATAGGACTACTCTTTGACAACCCTTCCCGAATCGACACTATATGGTCAGATTTAGGTTGGGTTGATCATTGATTCCCATATGACGCAACTCCACCATATGGGTGGTCTGATGGGAATTTTTTCAGCCTATTTGTGACTAATAGTCTCCATTTTTCAACAACCCTTGTCCCTTGCGCTCTCCACTAGTGCCTCACGGTTGCTTTTGCAGCTACACACCATCTGTAGACCTTGTCTGTTCTTTTGTGTTTTTTACCTTGGTATAGGGGAGTGAGCATTAAGGTCAATAAATATTTTTCCCCCCGACCCTCCACACACCTGTTTGTTTTTTCAGTATTTAGTGCAGCTTTTTAGTTGCGGGTCGTTTTGATTTAGGCGCAACCTTGTTTGCACCTTATAGCTCACCTAACTCATGTGTGTGTGTTCTTTTTTGTCCACCCTCTCCGACACCCTTAGATTTCTAACCCTACTCCCATTTAAGGTTTTCATAAGTCCTGTTAATTCTATCAATACACACTGACCCAGGTGGTATATGTGTCCTTGAACTGAATCCAAAACAAGATTCCCCCTTACTCAGCGAGCCCTAGACCACCCTTGAAATATGTCTCATTGTACATATTATACTTGGAGACTTATGCTGATTTAATTCTCTGTCCTGGGACAGCTGGTTCCCTATTCACAACTTTTTACCTGGGACAGCTGTTTCCCAATTCTAACCTATAATCATACGCCACGGTAGTTATGGTACAACATTCCTTTGTTCCATTGCTAGTTGTTAACTCACATTACAGGAGCTCCACGGGATGACACTCACCGACCTGGTGCTATATAAACTCTGTCTTCCGTGGTGTTGTGTTAACGCGATCCTTAGCGCACAATGGATCTGCCAGCACACATGATTAAATTATTTGTTTGCTCGAGCTCTGACCGGGCATCCTTATTTCTGGTGTTTGGCGTGTCTTAGGGTCGGCGCATGCGCAATAGAGTTATGGCTCTTTGCCCCCACGCATGCGCGAGAGAGTAGCGGTTTCGCCACGCATCTCACTGCGTCTGCCTTCAATTCTAATCCCGCGGCTAACTCGTGACTCTACCAACGAAAGTTTTTAAAAAGCAGGAAGGGCGTGAGTATCCTTCACCTCCACTTCCGCTCGTACTAGCAACGAGTGCACCGACGGACAGGTGAGCTAGTGAGTGCTCGTTTTTGAGTCCCAGTGGGGAATCGAGTCAAGGTGTACCAGACAGGTTAAGAGGACCTGGTATGCCCCTATTCCTTCATTTTCGGCATGGCCACGGTATTCCTAGTTTACTTATCAGCGCAGGATGACCCTGCAGGGCCCCTACCTTGTTAGATTCTGTGGGGGTTCCTGGGTGTCCTTGGTTTGGATATGGGGAGAGAGCACAGCAAGCCCCCTATTAGGGTCGTCCCAGGTAGTAACTTGGGAGCAATGCCCCACAACTTCCTCCCTCACATAGTTACGCTGTAGTCCCCAATAGGCTGGGACCTTCCATATGAAGTAATACTCTACCTATGGGTCTAGGGCATACAATATCTTCAAAGGAGTTTCCTTGAGATACACATAGATATCAGTTGTCTGTGTGACGTTAAGGATCGCAAGATGTGCGATTTAAGTACCCCTTATGATTTTCTATGGTGCTCGGGGCTGGGTGTGACATCTTTTTTACTATCACACGTAAGTTGGGTTATATGTATAGAACCATTGAGTAGGACCCAGTAAAGTTGTGTGCTTACTGTGTCCTTTATTTCTATACTACAGAGCTGGGCCTCATACTCCCGAGCGGTTGCCGGGTGAGGTGAGGTCATCACCCACACAAAGCTGGGTGAGTATCACTCAGAGGAAATGCCTCTGAGCGACTATAGCTAATATGCTTGTGAGAATGCAGAATTTAAATTATTTCTGCAGGTGTGTCTGCACGGCCTCTGTGTGTGTACGGTGGGTGAGCGTTTGGGTCTTGGTGTTATTTTGACAAATTGTCTTTTGTGTTCTCTCCTTTTCTTTTGATAGGAAGAAGAGTCTTTCTCCCTCCAGTGGACATTTAAGTGTACTAGCTCCGGGTATATATGTAACTCTGTATCAGTATATTGACGCTATTTTTCACTTATATATATCAAAAGTAGTTGCAGTAGCTTTTTCCCTGTTTTAGGTCCTGAAGAAAGCTGAGCTAATGGCTCTTACAGCTGGAACATGTCGACCACACTGCACAGCGACTTCGAGTAGTCTTACTACTCGGCGTGTTTTTAATCTTATACACTGAGACTCCTATTGTAATGTTCTTTGGTGTCCTGGTAGTTAATTTTATTTTACACCCTTTTTTTGTTAGCACTGCACTTTGTCCATTCACAACACTTCGTGTCGTCACAATAGGACTACTCTTTGACAACCCTTCCCGAATCGACACTATATGGTCAGATTTAGGTTGGGTTGATCATTGATTCCCATATGACGCAACTCCACCATATGGGTGGTCTGATGGGAATTTTTTCAGCCTATTTGTGACTAATAGTCTCCATTTTTCAACAACCCTTGTCCCTTGCACTCTCCACTAGTGCCTCATGGTTGCTTTTGCAGCTACACACCATCTGTAGACCTTGTCTGTTCTTTTGTGTTTTTTACCTTGGTATAGGGGAGTGAGCAGTAAGGTCAATAAATATTTTTCCCCCCGACCCTCCACACACCTGTTTGTTTTTTCAGTATTTAGTGCAGCTTTTTAGTTGTGGGTCGTTTTGATTTAGGCGCAACCTTGTTTGCACCTTATAGCTCACCTAACTCATGTGTGTGTGTTCTTTTTTGTCCACCCTCTCCGACACCCTTAGATTTCTAACTCTACTCCCATTTAAGGTTTTCATAAGTCCGGTTAATTCTATCAATACACACTGACCCATGTGGTATATGTGTCCTTGAACTGAATCCAAAACAAGATTCCCCCTTACTCAGCGAGCCCTAGACCACCCTTGAAATATGTCTCATTGTACATATTATACTTGGAGACTTATGCTGATTTAATTCTCTGTCCTGGGACAGCTGGTTCCCTATTCACAACTTTTTACCTGGGACAGCTGTTTCCCAATTCTAACCTATAATCATACGCCACGGTAGTTATGGTACAACATTCCTTTGTTCCATTGCTAGTTGTTAACTCACATTACAGGAGCGCCACGGGATGACACTCACCGACCTGGTGCTATATAAACTCTGTCTTCCGTGGTGTTGTGTTAACGCGATCCTTAGCGCACAATGGATCTGCCAGCACACATGATTAAATTATTCGTTTGCTCGAGCTCTGACCGGGCATCCTTATTTCTGGTGTTTGGCGTGTCTTAGGGTCGTCGCATGCGCAATAGAGTTATGGCTCTTTGCCCCCACGCATGCGCGAGAGAGTAGCGGTTTCGCCACGCATCTCACTGCGTCTGCCTTCAATTCTAATCCCGCGGCTAACTCGTGACTCTACCAACGAAAGTTTTTAAAAAGCAGGAAGGGCGTGAGTATCCTTCACCTCCACTTCCGCTCGTACTAGCAACGAGTGCACCGACGGACAGGTGAGCTAGTGAGTGCTCGTTTTTGAGTCCCAGTGGGGAATCGAGTCAAGGTGTACCAGACAGGTTAGGAGGACCTGGTATGCCCCTATTCCTTCATTTTCGGCATGGCCATGGTATTCCTAGTTTACTTATCAGCGCAGGATGACCCTGCAGGGCCCCTACCTTGTTAGATTCTGTGGGGGTTCCTGGGTGTCCTTGGTTTGGATATGGGGAGAGAGCACAGCAAGCCCCCTATTAGGGTCGTCCCAGGTAGTAACTTGGGAGCAATGCCCCACAACTTCCTCCCTCACATAGTTACGCTGGAGTCACCAATAGGCTGGGACCTTCCATATGAAGTAATACTCTACCTATGGGTCTAGGGCATACAATATCTTCAAAGGAGTTTCCTTGAGATACACATAGATATCAGTTGTCTGTGTGACGTTAAGGATCGCAAGATGTGCGATTTAAGTACCCCTTATGATTTTCTATGGTGCTCGGGGCTGGGTGTGACATCTTTTTTACTATCACACGTAAGTTGGGTTATATGTATAGAACCATTGAGTAGGACCCAGTAAAGTTGTGTGCTTACTGTGTCCTTTATTTCTATACTACAGAGCGGGGCCTCATACTCCCGAGCGGTTGCCGGGTGAGGTGAGGTCATCACCCACACAAAGCTGGGTGAGTATCACTCAGAGGAAATGCCTCTGAGCGACTATAGCTAATATGCTTGTGAGAATGCAGAATTTAAATTATTTTTGCAGGTGTGTCTGCACGGCCTCTGTGTGTGTACGGTGGGTGAGCGTTTGGGTCTCGGTGTTATTTTGACAAATTGTCTTTTGTGTTCTCTCCTTTTCTTTTGATAGGAAGAAGAGTCTTTCTCCCTCCAGTGGACATTTAAGTATACTAGCTCCGGGTATATATGTAACTCTGTATCAGTATATTGACGCTATTTTTCACTTATATATATCAAAAGTAGTTGCAGTAGCTTTTTCCCTGTTTTAGGTCCTGAAGAAAGCTGAGCTAATGGCTCTTACAGCTGAAACATGTCGACCACACTGCACAGCGCCTTCGAGTAGTCTTACTACTCGGCGTGTTTTTAATCTTATACACTGAGACTCCTATTGTAATGTTCTTTGGTGTCCTGGTAGTTAATTTTATTTTACACCCTTTTTTTGTTAGCACTGCACTTTGTCCATTCACAACACTTCGTGTCGTCACAATAGGACTACTCTTTGGCAACCCTTCCCGAATCGACACTATATGGTCAGATTTAGGTTGGGTTGATCATTGATTCCCATATGACGCAACTCCACCATATGGGTGGTCTGATGGGAATTTTTTCAGCCTATTTGTGACTAATAGTCTCCATTTTTCAACAACCCTTGTCCCTTGCGCTCTCCACTAGTGCCTCACGGTTGCTTTTGCAGCTACACACCATCTGTAGACCTTGTCTGTTCTTTTGTGTTTTTTACCTTGGTATAGGGGAGTGAGCAGTAAGGTCAATAAATATTTTTCCCCCCGACCCTCCACACACCTGTTTGTTTTTTCAGTATTTAGTGCAGCTTTTTAGTTGCGGGTCGTTTTGATTTAGGCGCAACCTTGTTTGCACCTTATAGCTCACCTAACTCATGTGTGTGTGTTCTTTTTTGTCCACCCTCTCCGACACCCTTAGATTTCTAACCCTACTCCCATTTAAGGTTTTCATAAGTCCTGTTAATTCTATCAATACACACTGACCCATGTGGTATATGTGTCCTTGAACTGAATCCAAAACAAGATTCCCCCTTACTCAGCGAGCCCTAGACCACCCTTGAAATATGTCTCATTGTACATATTATACTTGGAGACTTATGCTGATTTAATTCTCTGTCTTCGGACAGCTGGTTCCCTATTCACAACTTTTTACCTGGGACAGCTGTTTCCCAATTCTAACCTATAATCATACGCCACGGTAGTTATGGTACAACATTCCTTTGTTCCATTGCTAGTTGTTAACTCACATTACAGGAGCTCCACGGGATGACACTCACCGACCTGGTGCTATATAAACTCTGTCTTCCGTGGTGTTGTGTTAACGCGATCCTTAGCGCACAATGGATCTGCCAGCACACATGATTAAATTATTCGTTTGCTCGAGCTCTGACCGGGCATCCTTATTTCTGGTGTTTGGCGTGTCTTAGGGTCGGCGCATGCGCAATAGAGTTATGGCTCTTTGCCCCCACGCATGCGCGAGAGTGTAGCGGTTTCGCCACGCATCTCACTGCGTCTGCCTTCAATTCTAATCCCGCGGCTAACTCGTGACTCTACCAACGAAAGTTTTTAAAAAGCAGGAAGGGCGTGAGTATCCTTCACCTCCACTTCCGCTCGTACTAGCAACGAGTGCACCGACGGACAGGTGAGCTAGTGAGTGCTCGTTTTTGAGTCCCAGTGGGGAATCGAGTCAAGGTGTACCAGACAGGTTAGGAGGACCTGGTATGCCCCTATTCCTTCGTTTTCGGCATGGCCACGGTATTCCTAGTTTACTTATCAGCGCAGGATGACCCTGCAGGGCCCCTACCTTGTTAGATTCTGTGGGGGTTCCTGGGTGTCCTTGGTTTGGATATGGGGAGAGAGCACAGCAAGCCCCCTATTAGGGTCGTCCCAGGTAGTAACTTGGGAGCAATGCCCCACAACTTCCTCCCTCACATAGTTACGCTGTAGTCCCCAATAGGCTGGGACCTTCCATATGAAGTAATACTCTACCTATGGGTCTAGGACATACAATATCTTCAAAGGAGTTTCCTTGAGATACACATAGATATCAGTTGTCTGTGTGACGTTAAGGATCGCAAGATGTGCGATTTAAGTACCCCTTATGATTTTCTATGGTGCTCGGGGCTGGGTGTGACATCTTTTTTACTATCACACGTAAGTTGGGTTATATGTATAGAACCATTGAGTAGGACCCAGTAAAGTTGTGTGCTTACTGTGTCCTTTATTTCTATACTACAGAGCGGGGCCTCATACTCCCGAGCGGTTGCCGGGTGAGGTGAGGTCATCACCCACACAAAGCTGGGTGAGTATCACTCAGAGGAAATGCCTCTGAGCGACTATAGCTAATATGCTTGTGAGAATGCAGAATTTAAATTATTTCTGCAGGTGTGTCTGCACGGCCTCTGTGTGTGTACGGTGGGTGAGCGTTTGGGTCTTGGTGTTATTTTGACAAATTGTCTTTTGTGTTCTCTCCTTTTCTTTTGATGTCCCTCCAGTGGACATTTAAGTATACTAGCTCCGGGTATATATGTAACTCTGTATCAGTATATTGACGCTATTTTTCACTTATATATATCAAAAGTAGTTGCAGTAGCTTTTTCCCTGTTTTAGGTCCTGAAGAAAGCTGAGCTAATGGCTCATACAGCTGAAACATGTCGACCACACTGCACAGCGCCTTCGAGTAGTCTTACTACTCGGCGTGTTTTTAATCTTATACACTGAGACTCCTATTGTAATGTTCTTTGGTGTCCTGGTAGTTAATTTTATTTTACACCCTTTTTTTGTTAGCACTGCACTTTGTCCATTCACAACACTTCGTGTCGTCACAATAGGACTACTCTTTGACAACCCTTCCCGAATCGACACTATATGGTCAGATTTAGGTTGGGTTGATCATTGATTCCCATATGACGCAACTCCACCATATGGGTGGTCTGATGGGAATTTTTTCAGCCTATTTGTGACTAATAGTCTCCATTTTTCAACAACCCTTGTCCCTTGCGCTCTCCACTAGTGCCTCACGGTTGCTTTTGCAGCTACACACCATCTGTAGACCTTGTCTGTTCTTTTGTGTTTTTTTGTCTGGAAGTGTTCTAATAACCATGGGCTGGATTTTGGGTTTTGCCACCTTCTCACTCCAAGCACACTCCATGCAATCTCTAATTTTCCACTCCACTTCCAAATCCATGCTAGGCCACCAGTACGACATCCTCAAATTCTCCTTTGTCTTTGAAATGCCCATATGCCCACAATGAGCCAGTGAAATAAGCTCACTCCTAATAGATATTGGAGGAACCAACCTAGTACCTCTGACAAGTAAACCGTCATGTTCAGAGAATTGGTCTTTAACATGCCAGAACGTCTCCAACATGTCACCATCTTTTGGCTTGACCTTCCATCCAACCTTGATCAATCTCAAGATTTCCATAAGACTCAAATCTTCCTGTGAAGCTTCCAACCATTTACACTTATCAATGACACTCTCACCTACTGCACAAACCATCTCATCTTCACCTTCCCAATCATCCTCCAGATCTAAATCTTCTTGAGAAACAAGGAGAGATAAGGCATCTGCTACTTTATTCTCAACACCTGGTAGATACTTGACCTCAAAGTTATAATCCTGTAATCCTACAACCCATCTTGTGATTCTACTAGAAACAGCATCAATCCCTTTGGTTTTTAAGATCTCACATAACGGTTTGTGATCAGTTCTCACTTCAAAAGTACTTCCCCATAAGAAGTTTTTTAACTTCTTCACAGCCCAATAGACTGCTAACGCTTCACGTTCCACTACAGAATACCTTAGCTCTGGGCCCCTTAAACTTCTTGACAAAAACAAGATGACTACCTCACTTCCTTCAATTATCTGTGTTAAAACTGCCCCTAACCCTTTTAAGCTTGCATCTGTTATCAGAATAGATCTCCTCTCAGGATCAAAACTATTCAATTTGGGGGCATTGTTCAACTTTTCTTTTAGAACAATGAACTCTTTTTCACACTCGTCACTCCACACAAACTCACATCCTTTCTTCAACAATGATCTCATGCAAACACACAAAGAAGCAAAACCATATATAAACTTGCTATAGTACTCCGCCATACCTAGAAAGCTAATCCATTCTTCCTTGCTCTTTGGAAAGACATCTTCATCATCATGGTATTGATAAAGCCAGCTTTCGGTGAAATACCATCTTTCGAGATCGTGTGACCAAGGTAATCAATAGAGTTCTTTTTGAATTTCCATTTTTCCATTTTTACTGTCAGACCAGATTCACACAACCGTTTCAAAACACCACCAAGTCTAAGATCATGCTCCTCATCACAACTTCCAAAAATAAGGATATCATCCTGATATACCCTCACACCTTTTAAACCCTTTAAGACACCTTCCAGAGCTCTTTGAAAAACTGAAGCAGCTGACACCAGCCCAAACGGAAGTCTCACAAAGCGAAATGTGCCAAATGGTGTTACAAACGCAGTTAGATCCTTGGAGTCTTCATCAAGTCTTATCTGGTGATAGGAGGATCACAAATCCACCGTACTAAAGACTTTTGCCCCCTTTAATAACATTAACATGTCTGCAATTTTAGGTAAAGGGTAGTGATCTACCACTACACTTTTATTCAACTCCCTAAGGTCTATGCACAAACGAAGAGAGCCATCCGATTTCTTGGCGGCTACAATTGGAGCGACCCATTGGGTTGCTTCAACCTCCTCTATGATGCCCTCCTTGACCAATTTTTCCAATTCTGCTTTAACTTGATCTCTAACAGCAATGGGAACACTACGTACTTTACAACAAATAGGTACGGCATCCTTCTTCAACTTAATGTGATGATTATAGTTCTTCAAACAACCCAACTTTTCAGTAAAAACATTAGGAAAATCCTTTTTTAATTTATCTGAAAAGGACTCATCACAGTTTTGATTTACATTGACAGCATTGGTATTAACAAAGGGAAGATCCTTCAAGATGATGGGGGGAGAGGAATTGGGATCTAACATTACTCCTAAATCCTTTTGATCAAACCAACTCAAAATGTTGTCTCCTTTTTGTGAAATATAAACTTTCGAGTTAGTAAGTCTCCCTTTGTAATCAATGTTTCCTAGGAAGTACCATAAAAGCTCTATTGGTTTCCTACCGTATGCAAGTGGTTTTATATCCGGATGAAACATCTTAATATTTCCCCGTAAATACTTGAGATAAAATTCTTTTGCCACAATGGTGATTTTGGCACCTGAATCAAATAATACCTTATTGGAATGACCATTAACCAAAATCTCATCAGTAGGACAGTTCTTTGGTTGAGGACCAAAAACTACTTGGACTAAAACTTGACCACAGTCAACATTTTCATCACATTCACTTGTCTCATCAAAATCATACAAAATCTCATTAACCTTGCCTTTGTACTCCCTCCCCTTGCAAGCAACAGTGAAATGTCCCTTTCTCTTGCACTTGCTACAAGTGGCCTTCCACCCAGGACATTGCCTGTCGGTTGCAAAATGTCCCATTTTGCCACATCTAAAGCATTTTACTTGCGCAAAATCAAATTTTTTATCTGGTTTACCATTGAGAGGTTTGTTACTGGTTACATCTCTCATACTACTTCTCTGGCTAGCATTCTCTTTTGTTACATTCGAGGTCTTAACAAGATTAACAGTACTTTTGTCTTTGCTTTCACCATTCTTTTTTATGACCTCTACACATTTAATAGAATGTTCAATCCTTTTTGTTATGGTAATCACTTCATCTAAATCAGGCTCATCTTTCTGCCATAACTCTTCTCTAACACGTTCAATGCTGCATCCCAGCATGAATTGATCCCTTATTCTTTCATCAACAGAGGCAGCAAACTTGCAAGATGATGCTAACTTTCTCAACGCAGTTATATAATTCTCTATGCTTTCCTCTTCAAGTTGTAATATGCGACCAAAATGATATCTCTCTAAAATAGTAGATACTTTTGGAAGGTAATGCTTGTCTAGCATCGCTATACAAATTTCATACTCGTTTAGATTCCTATCTTGTATTTCTGGAAGGTGATCAAACACCTCCTGGCCCTCTGACCCCAAACAGTGCAGTAACAAAGCTGTTTTCCTTTCCGCACTTAAGTTGGCTCCACAAACTTTTGCATATCTTTCAAAGACCTTACACCACTTTTTCCATCTAATGGGAGGGTCACCAGGAGATTGTAAGAAGAAGGGAGGCGCTGTTACGTTCTGCATTATATAAACTTCACAAAAAATGTATTAACAAGAATAGAAGCAGTAAAAGAAAAATAAGGAAAAATTATGTTACACAAATAATAAAACAATTCCTTCCTGGAACAGCAATAACATTTGACCAAGTGTAGAGATGTAAATAAAATCGTTTTCCAATATAGTCTCAGTGTCTTTTCCAATATAGTCTCAGTGTATGTTGCACAGTTGAATACCTGTTTTTTTTTAAAACTGCTTATTGATTATTGATGACTGCTTCAGATATTATATCAGGCACATAAGTATGTTGCACAGTTGAATACCTGTTGTTCTGCCATGCTCAGTTCACCAGTAAGCCGATACTTGAAGGAAATAATAAAAAAAAACACACAGAGAGATCAGGATGCTTGTTTCCTGCCTGTAATCTCTCACGGGTATGTCTGTGTCAACCCTCACATGTATCGTCTCTCTGTTTATCCTGTTGAATAATCGATGTCACGAAAGTGCTCCCGTGAAAAACAAACAATGGCTGCTACGTCGTCACAAATGCGTCAAGTCGCTCCTGCGTGAAGAAAATTACCCAGAATGCACTCGCGAGTCAAACAGAGTGCGCAATGAAGAACGCTGTGGCGCTGCGCTGGAGTCTCTCTGCCGGAGAGAAAGAATGCTATGACGCTGATGAAAGCTCGAGCTGTAGCAGAGGAAACGGTGAGGTTTCTTTTTTAAAAAATGCCAAAGTCGAAATCAAGGCTGAGATCAAAGTTAACTTCTTGCTATGCACTGCCAGCTAGAGAGCACTCAATACAGGAACTGTAGACAAACGAGCGCCGAGTAAAGAGACTGCCAGAAGGGTGAAATAAATTGAGATTATCACCACAGCGCGCCGGGCCTTAAAATGCATTCAAGATGCACTTGAAAAGCCTGCGCTCAAAATCAGCATGGTCAAGAAAAATCAGGCAATCTCAATCAATATGAGAACGTTAAAGTCGCTGAAGAAAAGGTGTAAATAACAGTACCTTTTGTGAAATTCCAAAATAAATAACAAGATATCCTTGTTGAGATCCTTTCTTCTTATCTTCCTTCAAATATCCCGTCCTGTCGCCAATGTAAAGAAGTCCAAAAGAAGATTGAAGGGTAGCTGTCATAAGTAGAAAGGTCCAAGCTTAACTTCCTATGTATTCTAGACTAAACAATCAGAACCTGTACAAAGCTTTCTAAAGCATGTGACACCCTGCCGACAAGCTGCAATAGCAGGATGCCACAAGGTGCCAATTTTAATCACACACTTATCTCCAATACCTTCATGGAGGCAGGGGACTTAGCCAACTTCTACCGGCCACTCAGAGGTCAAAAGAGGCTTGGAGGGGGACAGAGTGACAAATGAAGTGAGACAAGAGGCTCATGAGGGAAACCCCGCCATGGAAAGGCACAAGACTTACAGAAGTGGGGAAAGTGCAGGCTTTCAGACAGTGGGATGTAATCGGAATACCTAGGTTGGACGACCTCCTAGAGTAAGGATCCCTAATCAGTTCAGTTCAAACAAAGTTTATTTGGACTACATAGTCCTTAAACATAGCAATCTTTATAAAATAAAATTCATAGAAATCACAAATTACACCATAAAACCACATCATAAGATTCACGTTAAAATTATTCATTATTAACTTCCAACCCTAAACAAACTAAACGTGTCATAAGTTTAAAACAAAATACATTATTGAGCACATTTCAAATTACTTTTATCCTATTTTAAAACTCTCCCATAGGGCACTGCTTTAAATGCATAATGCTGCACTTCCAAGGTAAGAACAATAAGCCTTTTTCCGCCATGAATCCTACCCATATCCTGTAGGCAAGCGAGCTTGAGCTGCTGGCCGCTTTACAAAAATTATTTTACTTTTTGTATAAACCTTCCCAAAGCACAGGCTATATCTAAATCCTTCATTTCCAGTAAAAGTTCTGCTCCCGGTGCCCTGTTTTTATACTATACTTGATAAAAATTGGACGTACATTTTTTTCCCTATATCTAAAACCATTTGGCAATCTAATAAATTGTGTAGTAAATCACATGTTGTTCCCAGAGAACAATTATATTTCCCTTTACTATTGATCATTACTCTTTTTACTTCACGGTTGGTGTAAAAGGGGTTAACGCCAATTCTCAGTTTTAAAACTTCTCTTCTCAGACTTCAACATGGTAATCTATCAATGTACGGGAAGTTGGCTTCTTTTTGCCATGAAGAAGCCATACAGCATACTGACTTTTTCTCCCTGAGGTACTCCTGGTCCTTGACTTGTGAGGTTTCTTTGCCCAGAGTCCTAAGTCCCCTCCTTTCAGCCTCAATTTGTAGGGTCAGGGGACTAATCTTAAGCCTCAACATTGTACAAGCTTTTATCAGGGTTTTCTTTCCCCTTTTGCTCATGTTAGATCACTCCTCACTATCTCGTTCCTGCACCACTGTGAGACTTTATTGTCCTCACCTAGTCCCTGGCGTTGCCAGAATCTTAATAAGGCCGTGCAGACCATTATGTTCCAAGAGGTGATATCCGTTTCTAACCTCACCGCTTGCACCAATGAGGATTTGGGCAATGATAATACATTTTTTATGGCCTTCCCCTCTTCTCCGTCCCATTCTGTTTTCCCACTCAGGTAAAGTAGTTCAGCTCCATATAGGAACTGCGGTGGCACCATTGCTATATATGCCAATCAAATTTAGTTCCCTCTAACAGGAATACCAGCTCAGCAATACCCAAAGGTATAAATACCTGCAACTACAAAACTCATGGAGTGGGTAGAGTGTAGACATATCTTACATACCAGAATAAATGTCACTGGAGGGAAGACTACTCATGGGAGAAATAAAATATAAAGCTATCGCTTGGACTCATGAGACTGTAATTATTAATAATATCCCATATGATATGAAGGGTCTCAGGGTCCAAAGGGAAGTCACCGCGGGAGAACTAGAAAATGTAGACTGGGACGCCGCCCTAATGCACCCAAGGGAGGTGGTCATTAAACTAAGGTTACGGCTTATACAATTAAAAATCCTGCAAATGGTATAAATTGACAAGTTCTGCCTCCATAAAATTGGAGGTTGACAACCCCTGAGTGTCTCCGCTGTAGAGCGCAAAGAGCGACATACATTCATAACCTATGGGAATGAATGTATGTCTACAACCATACTTGGAAAATATACTAAGGAAACTTAGAAGGATAGTGGGGCACAGCTACCAAGGGATGCCAAGTATGGCCTCTCGGTATACCCTCAGGGGTTTAAGTTCCCAGACATAAACTCATACTATGCAACCTAGGGCTAGTGGTGGCTAAAGAGACAT
The DNA here is from genome assembly GCF_964263255.1 of Lissotriton vulgaris. NCBI lineage: Eukaryota > Metazoa > Chordata > Amphibia > Caudata > Salamandridae > Lissotriton > Lissotriton vulgaris. Next base: position 1,139,966,623 of record NC_141696.1, on the reverse strand, counting down.
TTATAAATATTGGGGCGCCTCAAACACCCCCAAATTGACCGAATGGAGAACAGGCATGAACCTCTATACGGGGCAGATAGGATAACATATAAAGCGAGAGTGTGCCCAAAACTCTCTCCAAGATCTGGGGCCCTTGGCTGAGATATCATGTGTCAAAGATGAAAAATTACAATATTGAATTGAACTGCAGTTTATATTAATTTCTGTCTGTAACCTGCTTGCAAATGAACAGATCCCATTATTATAATGAAATGTTGCTCCATGGTGCACGGCTGGTACACAAGGGGTTAACTTAAGTTGTCTGAAATTCAGCTGAAAACCAGCAAAGAAAGACAGATGAGCTTGTGCGTGCCCATTCTGTTTGAAACTCCAAAGTGTTTAATGATTCACTAGCTTTCACCTATGTACCAGATACAGTTCAGTCAGTTCAGCGAGCTTTTTCCAGGAATTGCTCGCTGACCTAAAATGTGATAAGTTCGGCCTGTCCGTGCCTTGTTGGCCTAAAGAGGCAAAGTGTGTGCCCAGCACAGATAGCAAGTGCGTCATTGTATGAGAAAGCAGAAAACACGGGCCACTGCTGATAAGTAGATCAACATTGAAATGTACATTTCAAGATAACCAACTAGGGCAAGGCTGACACGGGCCTCTGCCGATAAGTGGATCAACATTGAATATGTACATTTCAAGATAACTGGCCAAGGCAAGGCTGAAAAGACACGAGATGGTGGTTTAAAGATTAACCTGTAGCTGCATGGTCCGATGTGTCGCAAATAATGTAAAATGTGAACGTAGACATATTTTTGAAATGCACCTTGATACTGTAATGTACACGTGGATGTAATTCTAGCATGGTCACACCATGATGTAATAGTTAATGAATAACCTGTCAAGAGATTGTGAACATATATAAAGCCTGAATTCTCTCTGTGAAATCAGATCACTTTGCAAACCTGCAAATTGTCTCAAGCTGCAGCTTTAATTGGCAATAAAGCCACTATTCTTTTGAAAAACCTTGTATGTGTTCTTCATAGTCCCTATTAATAATTTTCATACTTTTACAGATGGTGCCGTGACTCGTGGGGAACTGATGGTCTCTGCAGAGGATACAGAGCTGCTGTCTTAGGATTCTTCAGGAGCCTTGATGTCTCGGTGTATTCTGCGCAGCTACTGAGAGGACTTGTTTCCTGACACGCCCAGATGACGGGGCTCCCGTTGATAAGCCTTTGACAAAAGACACCACCAGCTTCCCTTGAGCCATCAGGTGATTTTGTTGCCACAGCAAAGAAGGACGCATACAACGGCATACTGAATGGTCTAATGTTCAGGTAGGCAGTGCTTCATTGCACTGAACTCAATATTGTCAATTGAAATAGTGTTTTTTCTACAATACATCAGAAAATAATGGCTGAGATCCATTAGGGGTCTCTAGGGGAGGTCTTAGGGTGCCTTTAAGATAAGTGCCTGAGGACTGTCCAACCTGTGAAAGATCTTAAAGGGTCCGAAGGACAGGAGAAAGGGCCGTGGGTGGTCGCTTTCCTAAAAGGGATCATGGGTGGTCGCCTTTAGACATAGCATGCTTTTGAAAGACGTCTAAAAATTAAAAGTACATATGCATATTATTGAAATAGGTCATACAACTGTATCTTGCAAAAAAAGTTTTGAAAAATACTATAAAAAGTGTGTAAAGTAGTGTACAATAGTGTATTTTAAGAGCACTTTAAAAAGAAATTACAAGTGCTAAAAGAGAAAAGATAATTAAATTAGTAACTGAATAAAATTCACAATGCTTAGCAAACTAATTTTGAGCACAGCTAAAGGCCGCAGGACAGCCTTAGATGTCACTCAACCAACACCTCCTCGTGGCACACCAGCATGGTACGTGGCACGGAAAAAAGGGTACCATACAGCTATGCATTTAGATCAATGGACTCATTATACTAGAAAAAATCCTGATCTACAGTTTCCAGAATATGGGACATTTGACAGAGATAAAATGCTTTATTTAGAAGATTGTTTAAGGGAACGTGAAAAGAAAGGGAAGAAAGTACGTTTATTACAATGGGATGCATTTCATGCATGGCGATCATATGCCGCTAACAGATGGCCAGGGGAACCTAGGACAACGAAAGGGAAAGCTTTGGCATATGATAGGGAGAAGGCAAAAGAAAGATGTGTAACAAGTTGTAGGGAAAAAGAAATGGAAATGGATAAATGTCTTACAGTTCACAAGCCCATACCAGATGTGTACCCCACTCTACCTAATGCTCCCTTAGAACAGGAAGATACAGAAGACCCTGTAATAGAGGCATTGTTAACAACTCCACCACCATACAGCCCACAAACAATGCAAACTACATCAGCACCACAGACACACACACCACAACATACATCACCAACTAGTAAGACAGTACCTGTAGCACTACAAGAAACACCTCTCTCTACCTCTGGTAGACAAGGGTTAAGGCCAAAAATAACAGAAAGAGAACAGAAAATGATACACGAGTGGGTGATAGACATTATGAAAAATGGTACTTCTACATGGCGTACTGCGAAAAGTCGCTTCCCCCCAGAATTCACGCCTGCGCTTCAACGCAGTGCTTTGGAAAAATTAGACAAAAAAAGTTACAACTGGTTTAAAGACTGGGAAAAATATTGGCCTGAGCAAGACGGCTACCCCCAACCTGACAGGTTGTCCCGTGATCATAGCAACACAATATCAGAAGCAATAGATGATGTAGGGGCATCAAGCACAGATATATTAGAGGCTGTCCAGATATTAGCTGAATGGATAGATACTCTTCTGATGCTACAACAAAAATGTACAAAAAAGAAAATAGGTAAAAAGGAGGAAGATAGTACTCTTTCCACTTCTAGAGCCTTGCCATTAAGAGAAGTACCAGGAAGTCAGGAAGGGAAGCCCACTATTAAAGTTCACACACCGTGGTCAAATGTTGAATTGCATAGATTTGCACTTCAATTTCCAGACATTAGACAGGACAGAGAAGAATGGTACAGACAGACAGAAATAATACTAAGAGTTGGCACTCTCACACTGGATGACATAGAACAAATGTTTTCTATAATCTTGCCACCAGACATTTGGGGAAAAATAAGGAGAGAGGATGATGAAGTATTAAAAATAAATTGGGAAGAAATTACTAAAGCAAAAAGGGAACAAGGAGAGGACATATCAGATGATATTAGAGACTTACCAGCAAAAATAATGGCTAAAGTAAATACACTGGTCCCCAGAAAACAAATAGACTGGTCAAAATTAAATGCATGCATTCAGGACACTGAAGAAACAGTATCTGGGTTTTTCGCCAGAATACAGAAAGTCTTCACAGCTTCAAGTGGTTTAGATACTGAAAAGGAAGCAACACAAAGTGCACTTGTCTCTTGTTTTGTAAATAATTTGAAACCATCGATTAAAAAAGGGATTCTAGAGTACAACCCTACTTGGTCATGCAAACCACTAACAGAAGTTTTACAATTGGCACAGTATTACGAAATGCTAGGTAAAAAGGAGTTGGAAAGTAAAAATAACAAATTAAAAGAGTTAAAAACTAAAGTTTTGATTCAGCAGTCAAACAAGTATAGCAGCAGAGGACAAAGAGGCAGGGGTAGAGGAAGAGGCCGTGGGGGCCCACAAAGGTCATTTTCTACTCCCCCTACACAGCATACCACCACAATTGAACAAGCACACCCACAAGGATGCTTTAATTGTGGGGGTCAGGATCACTGGAGAGCTCAATGCCCACACCCCGTCAAGCAGTCACAAAGAGGGGGTGGGATGGGAAGATCAAGAGGCCGGGGAAGGAGCATGGGAAGAGGTGGATATCAACAGCAAGGACGTGACTCACAGCATGGCCCTACAGAGTATCCCCCCAACACAAATTTTTTTGATAATGAACAAATACCAAAAATGCAGGTGCATCACCCTTATGATGGAATATATCAGGAAAGGCCCCAAGGGGAATGGGACTATTATGCACAATAGGGGGGCCCGAGAGAGTTAATACAGAGGATGGTAATCCCTGTAGATCCCACTGGACCATATGTGAGGGGTAAGATTGAAGGTACACCTGTGGAATTACTAATAGATACAGGGGCCGCCAATTCCTCCTTGACCAAGAAAAAGTTTCCAGATGTTCCTCTCTCGGGAAAAATAAATAAGTCAGTGGGATTCACCAACATACTTGTAACAAGCCCAATTTCAGCACCCTTGAAATACAGCATAGGCCCAATTCAGGACACCCATTCATTCCTTATATCAGACAAATGTGCATTTAATTTGTTGGGATTGGATTTGCTAAAAAAGATGAATGCCACTATTAAGTGCACTGCAGACGGAGTTTTCTTGGAAATAGATGGACCAATGACAGAGGAAATGGGCAACTGTTTCCTATCAATAGGAATACAAAATATTGCCGCACAAATAATGGATCAAATAGATTCAAGGATATGGGCAAAACACAAAAATGACACAGGGAAAATGAACATCACACCTGTCACTATTACAGTCAAACAGAATGTAAAATTACCAAGAATACCACAGTACAAAATTGCTCCAGAGGGTCTAAAGGGATTGCAGGATATAATAGCTGACTTACTGAAAGAGGGGATTGTTAAAGAAATATCAGGCAGTCCTTGTAACAGCCCTATCCTACCGGTCTTAAAAAAGAGTGATGGGAATACTAATGAAAAAAGTTACAGATTCATAGTTGATCTGAGGGAAATAAATAAAATAGTGGTGCCACAGTTCCCGGTTGTCCCAAATGTAGTATCAATATTGTCAACACTGTCACCAGAAATGGCATATTTTTCTGTAGTGGATTTGAAGAATGCCTTCTTCTCAATCCCAATAGATGAGGCTAGCATGTACCTCTTTTCATTCTCTATAGGCGGGAGAAGCTTCTGCTTCTGTAGGGTCCCTCAAGGGTTCACAGAAAGTCCGAGCATTTACAACCAGGCCTTAAAGAGAGAACTAAACACATTCAATTTATCACCTAACTCTGTGCTAATACAATACATTGATGACCTGCTACTTGGCAGCATCTCTGAGGCACAATGTACAACTGACACCATTAATTTGTTAAATTTCTTAGCTGAACGTGGTCACAAAGTTTCACCAGAAAAGATTCAATTTGTTCAACAGGAAGTATCCTACCTAGGACACATCCTGTCGAAAGGGCAGAGAAGATTGGATGATAAGCGCATTAAATTGATTCTACAGACACCAGTGCCACGCACCCAAAAACAGGTGCGAGCCTTTTTAGGTATGGCCAGTTATTGTCGACATTGGATTGCTAACTTCTCCTTGATTTCAAAACCTTTATTGGCCCTGACCCACAAGGACACGCCCGAACCCCTCCAGTGGTTGCCAGAACATGAACAAAGCTTCCTTGCCATTCGGCAAGCTCTCTGCTCTGCTCCTGCTTTAGGCCTACCAGACTATTCTAAGTCTTTCCAACTCTATGTTCATGAGTCTGACGGGAGTGCTCTTGGGGTTCTATGCCAGCAGTTTGGTGACCACAAAAGACCATGCGCATATTTCTCTGCCACCTTGGATACTGTAGCCAAGGCTTTACCTTCCTGTATACGTTCTGTTGCAGCAACCGCCTTAGCACTACAACGTGCAGAAACAATAATAATGGGACATGAAGTTGATGTCTATGTTCCACATGCCGTAGAGCTGATACTAAATAAGACACGTACGCAACACCTCACAAATGCCAGGCTCACGCAGTATGAGATCTGTTTATTTGCAGCACATGTGACACTTCACAAATGCAATGTGCTTAACCCTGCTACTCTGTTACCTATTCCCATTGATGATCTAGTGGACACAGACCATGATTGTATTTTGTTAACTGAAGAGCAAACAAAAGGAAGAATTGATATGACAGACATAGCCTATGCAGATGCAGAGGGAGAATTATGGGTGGATGGTTCCTGCCTTAGAACAGAGGATGGAAATACATCAGCAGCCTATGCAGTTGTAACAAATAAAACTGTAGTTGAGTCCTGTAAGATACCTGAGTTGTCTGCACAGGCAGCAGAACTTGTGGCTCTCACACGAGCTTGTGAATTATCTGAAGGAAGGTGTGTTAACATATATACAGACAGCCAATATGCCTTTAATGTGGCACATTCCTTTGGAAGACTCTGGAAGGAAAGAGGTTTCATTACCTCACAAGGCACAAAGATACAGCACGGAGTGCTTATCACCAAATTACTTAACTCCCTGGCACTTCCAAAGAAATTGGCCATAGTTAAATGCAGCGCCCACAGAAAAGTAACAGACAAGGTAGGCCAGGGAAATGCATTTGCTGACATAACAGCCAAACAAACAGCAAGAAATAATTCAGCACTAGTACTAACTGTCCAAGAATTACCAGATGAAGTGAAGTCACTAGATCTAACAAGTGAAGGTATAAGACTAATGCAACAAGGAGCAACCACAGAAGAACAGATGAGTTGGTCAAAGAATGGGTCATTTGTTCAAGGATGTTGGATGAATGACGCCAAGGATAAATACATGTTACCAGACAGGATGGTCTACTCTATGTGTTTGGCCATGCATGGCCCAGCACATATATGTAGAGATGCAATTGTAAATTGCATGGACAAGTTCTGGGTGAACAAGAACATAAGAAAAATAGCACAGGAGATATGTCAAACATGTATGGTATGTGCACAGTACAATGTGGGTAAGACTGCTCCAGTACCCAAAGGCCACTTTCAGAAACCAACAATGCCATTTGAAGCCCTGCAAATAGACTATGTGGAGATGCCCCTTACCAATAAGTATAGGTATATCCTGGTGGTGGTGTGCATGTATTCAAAGTGGATAGAGGCATATCCGGTGAAACACAATGATGCCATCTCAACAGCCAAGTGCTTGATAAAAGAACTGATCCCACGTTTTGGGGTCCCAAAAACAATATTTTCAGACAATGGCAGGCACTTCTGTAATGAACTAATAAAGGTTACATGCAAAGCCTTGGGAATACAGCAGAAGCTACACTGCGCCTACCATCCAGAGGCCGCGGGCGCAGTCGAAAGAAAGAATGGCGTGCTTAAGTCCAAGATAGCAAAAATATGTGCTGACACAAAATTGACCTGGATGGATGCCCTACCTATTGCCCTAATGAGCATGAGGAGCACACCAGATGCCAAGACCAAACTCAGTGCGCACGAGATCGTCACTGGGTTGCCAATGGTAGCTTGGGGAGTTCCAGACAAAAATGCTCTGCCTATGATGACGAATGAACTGTTGAATGATTACTGCATGTCACTTACACGTACTCTTGCTTCTATCAACCAGCACGTGAAGGGAGCTCCTCCAGAGCCGCTGCAGGTCGAGGGGCACAAGTTCAAGCCCGGTGACTGGGTGCTCATCAAAGCATTTCAGAGGTCCAACTGTCTCCAGGCTCGCTGGAAAGGACCACAACAGGTACTACTCGCCACAAAGACAGCAGTGAAGTGCACCAACAACAAATCTTGGATCCACGCCAGCCACATCAAGAGGGCACCTCCTGAGACTGCATCCAGCCAAGACCCAGGTCAGCAGCACATGCCAACACCAGAACTGATCAAAGAAGAAAAAAGGTACAATTTGAGATCTACAAAGAAGAAGGAGATGAAATGTCAGTAATTCTGGTACCTGATCTTCTGCAAGAAATAGATGAAGTACTACTATTAGATATTATCCTAACAGATATCTTGACAACGATTTTTGACTTTGAGAATAGCAGTGAAGAAGACAACGAAGTCGCACTCAGTTACCTTGAGGAAGTATTTAGTCAGCTAGAATACCAACTAATGCAAGATTTGAATAGTCTAGCATTACAAGAAGCCTTGAATAGAGTACTTGCTGACTGAGAAAAAAATAAAATAGGGTGTATTGCACACTACCACCAGGAATAACAACCTGTCTGCATAACAGGAAGAGACTACAACAATTCATTAGGGAAGTTCTTAGTAAAAAGTGGGCCAATACAACGTTGAGTAGATGAACTGATCCAGGAGGTATTTGCGAGTCCTCCTGTAACTGCATAGTGCCCGTGCCACTGCGGTAATTAGTAGATGAACTGATCCAGAAGGTATTTGCGAGTCCTTCTGTCACTGCGAGCACCCGTGCTGCTGCAGCAACCAGCAAAGGACTTGAACGGATCCAGAAGGAATTTGCGGGTCCTTCTGTCACTGCGAGCACCCGTGCTGCTGCAGCAACCAGCAAAGGACTTTTTCCAGATCATCAGGATAACTAGCTTCAGAAAGATACATTTGGAGTGAGGTATAGTGGACACTCCTGTAAATATAAACGTGGTTGCACTAACAAGTGATATCTATGATCAAAGGGTCGTGTTTTTCAAAAATCACATGCATATCTTTGGGAGGAGAGAAGTACAAAGAAATACTCAGAGACCATCTGAAATATTAACGAATAGCTGTTCGCAATATATTTTATATTACAGTCTCACCTTATATGTGTTTATGCTTTTTGTGTGTCTAGCTTATATTATAGTAAAAAATAATAGTGATAATTCACAACATAGTATAACCAATAGCACTACATCCAATTAAAGAAAATATAAGAATAGATAGATAGATATGGATAGGGAAAATACAGTTATAACAATGAAGAGAAAATGGTACAAGTCTAAAATGTGCATATCTGGAGTGATATTCTGCCTGTTATTATTAGCATTAATTACTGTATATCTATTAGATGTGTTCTATCCCATGGAAAAGTTGATTTCAACGCCAACAACACCTGCTACAATACCTGCATACACTTTGTCACCTGAAGAAATAGCCCACAGAGAAGAAATGCACCACAATTCCTTTGTGACTTTGATGCATCATACCAATAAGATATTAACAAGGGGAGATTGCTGGATATGTTTGCAATTCCCAGCTTCTGTAGACCAAAGTTTGCCCCTGGTTCAAGTCCCACTACCGTTTGCAGCATCCTGTTATGCCATTTACATAACAATAGTAAAAATAGAACTGATAGCTGTTTTGCAGAACTTAAAGAAAAGTACTGCTGGTGCAGGGGCAACTATGGCCCCACCTGCAGGAACATTATATAACAAATATATGGCAGATATTCTGACACTAGGGAACTGCACGGAAGTGATAGAACCAAATGCGACATTTCCCCTGTCTGACATCTTTACCCCGCTCTTTCCAAATAAGAATACAAGCATTAGGATAGCAGGCCCATCAAAAGAAGCAAATAAGAATATACCATTTTTGAAGTTAAAATTAAGAAAACACAACGCAATAGGGAGTATATGTATTAAGAGTAATGGGACCTATCAGGTAGGAAATAGTACAAATTGTAACATGACATTTGAAATGACGGCCGGAAATATTAGCATTCCACTTTACGTAGGTGACTCAATTTGTTTCATTTGTGGAGAAAAGGCTTATACATGGCTTCCAACAAATTGGGGTGGTTGTTGTCACCTAGGTTTTGTATTACCTGCTATAGCAATAAAAGACACAAAAGAAGTTCGAAGGGACATGCAAAGACATGCACCACGGAGAGGCAGGAGAAGTGTGGATGTGGATCAAAGAGATACAGCATCACAGATAGCGGGTGATATATTTAAAGGAGTGATACCATGGATTGGTCCAGCTATCAACTCCAGAGATATACGTAGATTATCCAGGCTACTAGAAGCAACAATAAATGAAACAACAAGCATACTTGAAAATATTACAGTAGAGCTTCAAGCTGTGAGATTAGTTTCGTTACAAAACAGAATGATCCTCGACATGATGCTAGCAGAAAGGGGAGGAGTCTGTGCAATTATAGGGGCGTCCTGTTGCACCTATGTCCCGGACTCCTCTGTTACTGTCAGGGAAGCAATAAAAAGATTGCATCATATAGGTGTAGAAGCACATCAGGATTCTGGTACATGGGATATAGGAGGTTCACTTTGGAGTTGGTTGAGCGCATGGGGTTGGAAGATAGGGATGGTATTCATAACAATTTTCCTACTAATAATAGGCTGTTGTCTATTAGTTAATTGCCTGCCAATGTGCTGTCAACTATTGGGACAGATGACAAAATGCCAAGTGAGAAAATTAAAGGAAAAAGAAAGGATGCTGATGCAAACAGTCACTACTGAGTTAATGAACATAGACATTTCTGACGATGATAAGAATGAACAATATAATTATTAATTATGATCTGCTGCGTGATGAAATTATTTTAAACTGAGGTTCAAAGGGTCGATTTGTCAAAGATGAAAAATTACAATATTGAATTGAACTGCAGTTTATATTAATTTCTGTCTGTAACCTGCTTGCAAATGAACAGATCCCATTATTATAATGAAATGTTGCTCCATGGTGCACGGCTGGTACACAAGGGGTTAACTTAAGTTGTCTGAAATTCAGCTGAAAACCAGCAAAGAAAGACAGATGAGCTTGTGCGTGCCCATTCTGTTTGAAACTCCAAAGTGTTTAATGATTCACTAGCTTTCACCTATGTACCAGATACAGTTCAGTCAGTTCAGCGAGCTTTTTCCAGGAATTGCTCGCTGACCTAAAATGTGATAAGTTCGGCCTGTCCGTGCCTTGTTGGCCTAAAGAGGCAAAGTGTGTGCCCAGCACAGATAGCAAGTGCGTCATTGTATGAGAAAGCAGAAAACACGGGCCACTGCTGATAAGTAGATCAACATTGAAATGTACATTTCAAGATAACCAACTAGGGCAAGGCTGACACGGGCCTCTGCCGATAAGTGGATCAACATTGAATATGTACATTTCAAGATAACTGGCCAAGGCAAGGCTGAAAAGACACGAGATGGTGGTTTAAAGATTAACCTGTAGCTGCATGGTCCGATGTGTCGCAAATAATGTAAAATGTGAACGTAGACATATTTTTGAAATGCACCTTGATACTGTAATGTACACGTGGATGTAATTCTAGCATGGTCACACCATGATGTAATAGTTAATGAATAACCTGTCAAGAGATTGTGAACATATATAAAGCCTGAATTCTCTCTGTGAAATCAGATCACTTTGCAAACCTGCAAATTGTCTCAAGCTGCAGCTTTAATTGGCAATAAAGCCACTATTCTTTTGAAAAACCTTGTATGTGTTCTTCATAGTCCCTATTAATAATTTTCATACTTTTACACATGGACTGGGGATGAGTGGAGAATCTAGCAAATCTCAACCACTAACTGGAAATTAAAATGAAGAGGAAGATGAGACCACACTCGTTTAGGTCCATAATAAATGTTGCACTGAATATGTGATGCTGTCTGATGTGGACTGTGCCAACACTATGGGGTAATTGTACCACTATTAATTTGCCTCTATGTATTTACGGCTTAATGATATCTTGGTTCGCACTGCAAAGTTTTGTATTCTCAAAAAATGTATCAATGACAATATTCCTCCCCAAAAAACAATATCGCCTAGATTAACAGCGTTGCCTTTGCAACAGTTTGAGAAGTAGTTCACATACCCCCAATGACTCCCGGGCTAGTAAGTCTACAACTACAATAATTACAATACATATACCTATCAAATTTCAGAGGTGTATTTCCCTTTTTTGAGACTACAAATGAGGCTCGCCATACATTTTCCATGTAGCTTTTCTTTTGCTTTATAAATAAAGTAATTCAGTTTTTTTGAGTTCAGGTTTAATCTTTCGCATAAAAAGAAAATGTTAGTCATTTTATTAAGCTTTCGAGAAAGAACAAAATGTTAATACTGAGAGGAGGAGGGGGTGGAGGCGTATTGGTTTATTTTCTATTTAGTGTTGAAATACAAATATAATGTACACACTGAAGACGGAAAGACAGGGTATTAAGAGTTTTTATTGTGCGAAAAGTTCTTTTATTGGGTTAGTGACTGAAGAAATAAGCTTGTTTTTTACCTTTGCTTTTGTGTTTTCTCGATTGAAGATGTTTTGTGCAGGCTGCACAACAATTTGTTTGTCAAAAGGTTTCTTTTGTTATATCTGTTAGAGGCCTCGAAGGTTAGAAATGAAAAAGGAACCTTGATTTCCCCTAGCAAATTTTCGGAGAGGGAAAATGGCATTCGTTTTTCGTTAAAGTTACTGTGGAAATTCATTAATACTGTGTTTCCTGCTGGTCGAAAGTCAAAGGTTAAGGTTATTAATTTTTAGAAATGTAAGTTATGAATATTTTGGTATTTTATTTGAAAACGAGTATTTGTCAAAAGAGAACAATGATAAATAAGTGCAAACTAAACATTCAGTGCTATTTTCTTTTATAGATCATGCAATATCAGGCTGTATTAATGAATCGTCAGTATATTCATATGATTTTTGGGGGATTTGTTTTTAAATATCACTCTAAGAACAAACAATATATATATATATATATATACATATATATATATATATATAGTAATATTTAGTTTAATGATTTACTAAGAATAAAATAGTACTATTTCTGTTTTACTTACTTAACTAGATAGATGACAGTGTTCTCTAATTTTGCAGCTGCTTTCAGAAATGTGTGGGGTCACCTTAGATGTCAGTGTGCCACTGGACACTAAATGGTGGACGTAGCATTTTATACAGTTTTTCAGGTCTAACAATTGTTCAAAGTAAAATATGCATGCTGATTATCTGTTTTTTAAATAAATAAATAAATATATGCCAAAAAACATATTAATGGTGATACAAAATTGTTTCCAACTGGTTTTGACCTGCCTCAGTAACTTTGGTTACCCTCTTCATTGGGGCAGATATTTTTATTTCAGATTTCTTTTTTCATTAATTTATTCTGTTTTTTTAATTAATTGTAGTGTTTATTAGTGATAAAAATATGTTTAACTCTAAAAAAGAGATTATATTTTTCTTCAAATAGGATGCATGGGGAAGACATGTTGAATGCAAATGAGTGTGATCAATTGAAAACTGATGACATCCCTTAAGGCACTCAAGAAACTGGTGTAATCCTCCTCTGTTATTCAAAAAGTAAACATTGGTAGTTTTCAAGTTTTGTTGCAAAAAAACTATTCAATCTGCGAGTTTGTGGACATCGCCGACCTTGTTGCATATGTGCCTTCCGACCCCCGACTAACCCCATGCTCCCCGATGAAGGGCGGATGCCCGAAATGCATTGGAGCCGGATTTAACAATGTATATCTGTGGAGTTGGATTGAATAGTTTTTTTGCAACAAAACTTTATTGACAATGGATATAAAGTAAATACTATCGACAAACAGAAAATAAATTCTTGAAAACTACCAATGTTTACATTTTTAATAACAGAGGAGTATTACACCAGTTTCTTGAGTGCCTTAAGGGATGTCATCAGTTTTCAATTGATCACACTCATTTGCATCTTATATTACTTGCCCCAGGGTGGAGCGCAACACCTTAAGAGCACCTATTGAATTTGAATACTTTTTTCAGAACTAATCTCCAATTTGGTCTGTGCACGGGCCCATCAAATTCTACGTATTATGAAGACATGTTGAAGACATGCATGGTAAAGGTTTTTGTTGTTGCAGAATTTTTAATGATTGTGTGGTAAAGGCATTTGTTGTCAAATACGCGTGGTTAAGGCATGCGTGGTAAAAGCATGTGTTGTGGAACCCTTTCTCCAGGTCCCCCAACAACTGAGCAGCTAAACCCCGACTACAATCCTGTGGGTGCCAGAACCCAGGTAATTCTTACGTGGTATGTATCCCCAGTGACTAGACTGTGCACATTCCGCCACATACAAGCAATTGATGGTCCCCACATATGTCATCCATGTGTGTACAATTCACATGTTTTCTGTGATTTTGTACGCATTTGCAATAACATATTTAGGGATATGTGCTTCACCATGGATGCGACCGCCGCAGTAGCAGCAGTTACACTGTGATACGGTGGGTGGAACTCCCAGGCCTTGGCAGTCGGAAAGAGCTCCTGAAGACAGCGATCCAACCGACATCGTAATCAGGCCCTAGGTCTTCTAGGATTATGTCCTGGAGGCAATGATTTAGGCTGAGTTGGGAGTAGCACTTCAAGTGCACCTCAAGCAAAAATGAACCCTTACATACATTTTAGAAAAGAAGGTAGGGCTGTCTTTTTTGTTTTTCTTCCAGTTTGATTATTATGTTATATTATGTTGATTTGTCTAGTGCACAAATCACCTGATAAGTTATCCAGGTGCTTGGGCAGGTGTGTAGGTGTGTGATCACCGAGGTGCTTATATAAAGAGCCAGCTCTCAAGACGTGAGGAGGTAGTTATAATGGTTTGAGAGAGATTGTTCCATGTCTTATGTGGAATGTTTACAAGCCTGCTTCTTTTCTTCTCTATGCTAACTTTTCTTTTCTGATCACTATCATCTGTATTCTTTGCAGCTCAGCCACTAGCGCCAAGACACCCTCTGGTATACGATGTGCTTTATAAATGTAATCTAACGTACGAGAATGTAGGAGAATGACCGGCCTCCAGTTTTGCTTTTGTGTATGTGGGGAAAATCTGTGAGTGCTAGTGAGGCAGCTTGTAGGTACCTGTTGGCTTGGTGAAAATGTATGCAACTGTTAGGTATTCTGGTCCTGTATTGAGTAGGGCTTTATTTCTATGCATGTGAGATGTGATTTGGCTGCATTTATGAATGGGGAGCCAGTGAAGCTTCTGGAGGTGTGCTGTATTGTGGGTGCAGTGTGGGAGCTCACATATCGATCAATCAATCAATCAGAGTACTTGTAAAGTGCGCTACTTACCAGTGAGGGTCTCAAGGCGCTAAGGGGAGAGGATGCCGCTACTGCCCGAAGAGCAAGGTCTTGAGGAGTCATCTGAAGGCGAGTAGGTCTTAGGTCTGCCGTAGGTGGGTAGGGAGGGTGTTCCAGGTCTTGGTGGTGAGGTAGGAGAAGGATCTGCCACCTGAGGTTGTTCGTTGGATGCAGGGGACAGTGGCGAGGGCGAGGCTGGCGGAGTGGAGCTGGCCAGTGGGGGTGTAGAAGCTGAGTCTACTGTTCTGGTAGGCTGGGCCAGCGTTGTGGAGTGCTTTGTGTGATCGGTGAGGAGCTTGAAGGTGATCCTCTTGTTGACGGGGAGCCAGTGTGGGGGGTGATGTGGCTGCGGCGGGGGACGTTGACAATCAGTCGGGCGGAGGCGTTTTGGATGCATTGTAGTCGTCATAGGTGTTTGGCTGGGATTCCTGCGTAGAGTGCGTTGCCGTAGCCCAGTCTGCTGCTGACGAGGGCCTGTGACACCGTTCTCCTTGTTTTGGTTGGGATCCACTTGTAGATCCTGCGGAGCATGCGGAGGGTGTTGTAGCAGGAGGAGGAGAGAGCGTTGACCTGTTTAGACATAGAGAGGGAGGAGTCGAGGATGAATCCTAGGTTAAGTGCATGGTGGGTGTCGGTACTGTTCCCAGCGGTGACTCTTGCAGCGATGTTATGGATAGTGTTGAGTCCATGTATGAGTTGTTTGGAGAGTGGAACAAAAGAACAAAAGACACTGATGTTCTGAAAATATTCTTTGACTATCTCTGTTATGCAAGTTCAGAACATTAGGCACAATAAGACTTTGGTAATTGTATTAAAGATCCAAAATCAATGCATATAAGTGGCATTTTAAGAAGCTCGGTCATAACTCTAATAGTTTGAAATATAAAACCACACAGCTAGTTTAAATAATCTATTCCTGAATAAAAAAATAAAAAAATTCATGAGGATGGTTTTTAGTGAACAATACACTTTCTATCACCAAAAATCAAGAAGTTGGTTCTCAAAGGTTCTGTTTGCATGGGCAGGGGCATCAAGTTAAAGTCCACTAGGGCAAACTTAAATGGGAATGGGCAAGGGGGAATGGAGGATAAATCAGGAAAGTTTAAATCTGGTTTCTCAGTAAACTGTTCCAAATCGTACAATAGGCAAGTTCATCATGAAGGGCAATAAGCAAAGAGCGTAAAAGTAACTTCCGTTTGGGAGGTTGTAGGTAAAAGAAAATGAAACGGGCCATCTGAGCTTAGGCATAACTCCTCTCAAAAGACTCATCAAAGCATGGAAACGCAAAAAAGCTAAATTCAATAAGAATCCTCCTCCTGTAGTATATAGTTCATATTTGTCATCAAGACATCAGTGATGCTATGCGGTCATCTTTCCGTCTTCCCAGGTACAAATTGTTACTCCAACATATTGTCCCATACATATCATGAGAAATGATTGTCCTTCCATCCTAGCAGGTTAGTTGACAAAGAGCTTGTTCATCTTGCTACTTTGTATGGATATAACGGAGAAGTCATGTTCCCACCATTCACACTCAAAGGAGTAAAATGGAAAAGTCCGTGTTGTCAAAAGGAATGTCACGTGAACCAAGAACAAAGAAAGCAATATTTGAGAAATTTATAAGAGCCCATTTCACTCCACAAGGTTTTGAAAGAATGCCACCTAAGGAGATAATTAATTCCAAGCATAATGAAATTAATCACTTATATTTTATATGTATAGGCACTCTTTCCACAAGTATATTACATTCCAGGAAAGATAGGATCATCTCCTTTTAAGTATCTTCCCCAGTTCACATAAACATCAAAGGTATGTTCACATTCACTAAGAACTACAAATGTTATGTTAGTATTTTATCTTTTTCGGTATATACAAAGTTTTTCTTTATGCTGCCAGTTGAAAGCTAAAGGGCCAGATGTATGAAGATACCATTTTGCGATTTCCTAATTGCGAATCACAAGGTTTCGCAATTAGGAAATCACAAAATGGCATGTATGAAGGTGCGTAGTACACTTTCTGTGATTGCTAGGGGATCGCAAATGACCTACCTCAAAAATATTAATGTAGGTTGCAATTTGCGACCCCCTCGGAATTGCAAAAATCAGCAGACCACCATGTCTGTGATGGCTTTTAAATAAAGCAAACTTTTTTGTGTAAAGCAGCACTTTTGCCTTAAAGGAAAATATGATGCTTTACACTGCCTGGTCTTAAAAATGCTTTCACAAATATTCACAAAGAGGAAGGGGTCCCATTTGCGAATGGGTTACCACCTACTTTGAAGTAAAATGCAAATGTTTTGCGACTGCATTTACGGTCACAAAACGTTACTACTTACTGATGCGATTCGGTATGAGGAAGAGAACACGCCCCTTCCTAATACAAAATCACAAACCCATTTTGCGATTCGGTAACAGGTTACCGAATTGCAAAATTGTGTTTGCTTCATCTGAAAAGCATTTTTTGCGTTCGCAAATGGCCCGATTCTGCAAATTGGCCCGTTCGCAAACTCAAAAAGGCTTGATACATCTGCCCCAAATCCATCCCTTCTACAATTTTATTTGCTTTTTCTGAAAAATTAAAAAAAGTACATTTTAAAGGTGCATCAGTTTTATTAGTAGCATTATTTCATCAACTCTTTACTAAATTGAATTTCTTCTCAAATCTCCAAATTTTACAGGTTAGGTTATTTCTATGTGCATAAGCCATATCAAAAGATTGAGTCAGTCTTAATAAATAGCCCATAGTTTCAACAAACAGAGCTTCAGGATGTGGGTTTAAACTTTCTAGTAGAGGGAGTTTAGAAAAGATTAGATCTTGATTTTAATAATAATACTGTAAGCAATCAGCACTATAAAACAAACTAGTCAATACACTCCGAGAAACTTTATAGGCTAATCATATGCTTAGTCACATCTTCAGCAACTGAAGCAGGTAATTGCATACATACGTAGCAATCACTAGCATCCAGTATGTTCACACACTCATTAAGCAATCTAGTATGGACATTTAGTGAAGGTTCAGTATTTAAGAAATTAAGATGTAAAGTGTTGTCATTCAAAGTAGAGAAATCAGTGGCATTAGTTTTAGCAGTTTTGAAAGAACTTGTAAGCTTAGGATTTTCAGGTACATAATGAAGCAAATTTAAAATAATGTAACTAATATCAAAACAATAATTGCAACAATTCCTGCATACACACTATTGCATCTAGAAGAAATTTCAATGTTAGATCTCATGACGTCTCACAATTCAGACCATTTAAAAAAAATTGCAAATTTGCGAAATATAGCAGCAAGTGGTTTGAGCAATTTGGCAAACTCAGGCACAAAAATACCAAGGCACAGTTCAATGGTTCTGTTAAAAATTAGAAATTTGCAGATCAGCTTAGTTGATGAGTATGTTTAATATAAATTGCATCAGTCCTTTGAGCGGTACACTAAGATTGAAATTCAAATCCACAATAAGGTTTTTTTCGAGGAGGCTTGGGTGGACTCGTATTGTTAAAGCAAAAGGTAGCAAACTCCAGTACCCATTAATTTGCAGCCAGATAAGTACATTTAGGAGACAAGTACTTTTGACTGGGTCCTCTTGTTCTTTTTGTTCTTCTTACAACTGTTCTCTCATTACCACTGTCCCACTGGTCAGACTGCTCAGAACTTTATAAAATAGTCTGTTATACTCGCACTCTTCCTTCTGTTAGGCATCCTCACAGTATCTCACCTTTTCTGGGCCAACTATTTACAGGGACAACTTGCTTTCATGGCGCACTCGGCCTTTCATTAGGGTCAACACTTCTTGTAGTCAACTCTTACTGGTTGAGACCCTTCAGTACTGACAATAGTTCACTCTCTCAGACCCCCCTCAGGCGAAACGAAAGATTTCCCAGCAGCTTGCTGGTTCCCAACAGCTTGATTAACCTGCAGCCTTTATCTCTCTCCAACAACCAGCACAGCAGGGACAGGTGCTGTTACATCATCAAGGGGACATGGGTCTCTGTGAGTATATGCGGCGTGTACCCAGTTTGGGAGACCTCCGCAATTTAGAGCAGTGTTGGTAACCAGGATTACCTAGTAAAGTCCTTCCCAACGCGGTTCCAAGCATGATTTTCACACATGCTTCTTCACCAGGACCCAGTCACCGGGATGGAGGTCATGGCACTGCTCATGTTGAGTTGCAAGGGCAACCTCTCCAACCTATTGAGACACAGAACGTACCGAATCAGCCAAACTTTTACAATAGTCCAGAACCAGATCATTTGTTAGAACTGCAATGGAGCTTCTGCTCAACCTGTTGTGCTGCACATAACAACTTCAATACCTCATTATTAAAATGAGTTTCTTGGTCTGACTCCAGAGAAGTTGAGAAGCCAAACCTGAAACTGAAATCCCTTTACAATAATTTAGCTACTATCCAGCTGTCAATCCTGCGTTTTGGATAAGCTTCCACCCATTTTGAAAAAATGCAGTCAATAACCAAGACATATCTTAATTAGTTGAAAAGGGGCATCTCAAAAAAGTCAATTTTAATGTGGTTGAAGGTACCTGCTGATTTTCCCACATGACTCACTGTAACAGGTGTTCTTTTTCCAACATTTTGCTAATGACACACTATGCACCTTTGGCAGGGATTTTCTGAAGTTGATCTGAATATAGGGTTAAACCACACCTGTTGAAAGAGGAGCATCATTTCATCTCTTCCCACATGTGCACAACCATGATAATGTCTAGCCATAGGCAATGACAAACTATCAGGTAATACAGGTCTGCCATCCGTGTATATCCAAACAGCATCCTCCCTTCTGATGCAACCTGCTCACACCCAACTTTGTTTTTGTGTTTCTGACGCTTCTTCCGGAATTGTCTGACTTCCTCCCCTGTGACTATTGCAGTTAACGATCGGTTGCAATTTGTGACGTCTAATGTTTCATCTACTATTTCCTCAGTAAGGGGAATTAATGGCACAGTACTTTGCTATCTCAGCAGTATATCTATTGCCAACGGTCACTTAGTCAGTGCCCTACCGGTGAGCTATGCACTTGACTATAGTAGTTTTATCGGGCAACTGTTGGGACAGCATATAGGTGATAAAGAGGAAGTCATGAACCCTTGCTGTGACTGCAAATGCCCGGAGTCATGTACGACCCCAAAGTCATGCTTACCATCAGTAAAGATTGTAACTCTGAGTTGTTCTTAAATGCTGCAAGTTGGCGTTAGGGCTATCAGCTCTGATATATGAGCCGAATACAATTCATGCAACCATGACACTTCCTGCGACAGGACAAACAGCATATGCAGCTTTCAGATTTCTTTCATTGTCTCACAAGCAAATACCATCAACAAATAACACATGATCAGATTCAGGCAAGAGTTCATCCATTATATCAGGTCGGGGCTTAGTACATAATTCAGGCACCTCCAGGTAATCATGTTCAACTTCATCAGTCACAGTTTCATGTGCAGGCAGTGCTACAAAGTGGACAGGTTCAATATTTAGTCAATTGTCTATTAGTTAAATATTGTGTCCGATTACAGGTCAACAGTATTTCCACTGAGTCAGACACAAACACGGTCAGGGGATGTCCCATGACTATGCCTTCACACTATTCAAGACTCACACATGCAGATGCAACAGCTTTCAAACATCCAATCAACGCTGCAGCAGCAGGATCATGAGTTGCTGACGATTGCTTATGTGCGTCTGTGTCAGTACTGAAAGAGTACAGCCTTTTCTCTTACTGTAAAATAACACAAAGCAGTTGTTGTAATCAGGTATTCCCAGAGCCGGTGACCTACAAAGGCATTCTCGTAACTCAGTGAATTGTCCCATAACTCATACATGGTACCAGTCAGACACATCTTTGTATGTCAACCTCCGGAGAGATTTTGCTATCAATGACAAATTTGGAATACATTGTCAACAATAGCCCACCATTCCTAAGAGCATGTGAACTTCTGTTTGGGTAGTTGACAGACTCATTTTTAGAATTGCTGTGATTCTTTCCTGT
Source organism: Lissotriton vulgaris (assembly GCF_964263255.1). Lineage (NCBI taxonomy): Eukaryota > Metazoa > Chordata > Amphibia > Caudata > Salamandridae > Lissotriton > Lissotriton vulgaris. Next base: position 1,139,945,884 of record NC_141696.1, on the reverse strand, counting down.
GACATTTTCCTTGCTCTTATTTCAAGGTGGTGCCCTAAGTAAAACACTACAGTTTGGCAAAACTTTCTCTTAGTCAGGGATACTTTAGGTCCATTTTCGGGCAGATGATTCAAAAGGGCAATGGTATCGGTCTTGCAAGCTTCCTTTGTATTTGACTCTTCCAGTAAGTCATGAATGTACTGCACTACAACTGAGTGATTTGGCATCACCAGATACTCAAGAGTTTTCTTGAGTATCTGATAAAAAATTGAGTGGCTTTCTGTATACCCTTGTGGGACTCAGCACTATGCCAAGACATGATTGCTGAAATGTAAAGGGAAGAGGAATTGACTGTCCTCATGCAAGGGAATGGAAAGGAACACTTGGCATAAATCAATGACTGAAAACCATTCAGCTTCACATAGAATTTGAAACCCCAGGACAACAAGGCACAATGATCACATACATTTTCTACACATCCTCCATTATACGATACTTGATATTTGGCTTCTGCAAGTCCATAATTGGAAAGTTACATGGACTCCCCATTATCTACGTTAAGATCCCTTGCTCAGTCATTGAGTCGATCACAGGAGAAATTCCAGCAATAGTATCTTGAGTCAAATTGTATTGTGTGATTCTTGGGAAATTGGCTTTGGGTTTGACTGTGATCCCGGCTGGTACAACATCTTTTATTAGTTCGATATTGTTACCTGTAAAGTCACACACTTTAGGCAACTCCCTTTTGCGGCTATTTTCCGACGGTTTAGCTGTGATATTTCCATTGCCATATGTACAAGCTGTCGCTAAACGTCCATAGAAAAGTTCGCCACTTCTGTTAGCAATAATGACAAGAAAGGAAGGCGTTCCAATGCAAAAACGGCCACTAACCACACTTTGTGATATTTACAATGGAATCCTTAAAGGTAGGAAGGACAAAAAAACTGCCTCTAACTGCAGTTAAAGGCAGTTTTTTGGGACCAGAAAATAGCTGGTCTTAAAAATGGAGATAACACTTGGGGCCTCATTTCAGCAGGTTTTGGTACTGGGCAGCGCTGCAATGTTGCTGCGCTGCCCTGCGAAAAAACTACAGGCAGAAATGCTCATCATCAATAAGATAGTGTGCATTTCTGGGCCTCAGTCATGACTGGACAGCGCTCCATGACGCAAGTAATGACAGATACGTCTGGAATCCTGACATATTTGTTTGTGCTAAAATCACGCATTGCTGAAGTTGTGTCACAGGCATGACGCAACTCCAGCCATGCTTGGGGCCAGCCTATCCATGTGGCACTGCGTCACCCTAACACCTGCCATCAAGCAAGTATAGGATACTGACGCAGTGTCATCCTACAATTGCTGCAGTGAAATCTGATGGATTTCACTGTGCCACTCCTATGAGGCCTTGTCGCGTGGGAAGGCACACCCTGCATACATTATACCTGATGCAAGTATGATGTGGCAAAGGGCTTCACAAGGTCACACATATACCTATATGCCTGGTCTTTTCTTGAAGGGTGCCAGGGTGTCGGCGCAGTTGGAGATCCATTGGTGGCGGTTGCGTGCTGCAGTGTTATCGCCTGTAAGTGTTCGCAGACTGCTGGATTAGAAGGAGTTAAAGAGAAGTTCTTCGTGGCCTTGGTCCAGCTGCGTGGGGGGGGCAATGATGGCGGTGGTGTACGGTGGGCATGGTGAAGATGTGATGTACACAATGATGGTCGGTCCAGGAGAGTCCGATGGTGTGGCTGTAGTTAACATGTCCACCGGCATAGGAGACGTGCTTGACCATGTGTCCTGCTATGTGGCTTGTTGCGGTGCCTTACTGCTTGAGTCTGATGTTGGCGAGCTTCCTCAGGAAGGGGTGGTGTACTGGTCACTGGGGATGTCCAGGTGGAAGGATCGTTCAACGAGTAGGATGTCGTCAGTGGATGGGAGAGCCTGCGGTGCAATAGGGTCTACAATGGTATTGGAGAATTGGGCCTGGGGGGCCTGCTGATGAGGGTGCTGCAGAGGATAAGGTAGGATTTGCTCCACATCTGGAAGTTGACGTGTTCCATGGTCACCATTGGGTCATTAGAGTGCGTGGTCAGTTTGAGTGTGCTTCTGTAGGTGATGGCAATGGTGGTCCTTGGGGGTGATTTAGTAGCCGTCAGTGATGGCAATGGCGATGTCCGGTCAGGAGCAGAGGTTGGTCCTGGCAGGTGATGTGGCATCCAGGGTTGATCGCAAGGAGGGTGCTGGCATTGTAGCGGTGGAGTGTCTGAGAGGAATGGGCCGAGGGGCAGACAGATGCAGACGGGCTTGCCTATGGCTTGCCTTTGGCACAGGAGACGTCCATTACAATGCATTATGCCTTTACAATGCAACTACAACAAAGCAGGTGCCTTTACATCGCATTCCATTGCAACATATTGTGAGGTTAGTAATGGTGTTTTTTGAGTTTTAGGGTGGGTATGGGTTTTGGGGGTCAGAGATTAAATTTGAGGTGTGTTTCGAGGTCAAATGTGAATTTTAGGGTGTGTTTTGGAAGGCAAAGATGAATTTCAGTGTCCAGGTTGTAGTTTGGGGAAAAATAAGGATTTTAGGGTTCAGGGTGTACTTTGGGTGCAAGGGTTAGTTTTAGGGTTGCACTAACTGAAGTGGGAATAATAATTTTTTCAGTTCCGCTATCCAGCACTTTCCCTATTGTTGCAATATGTAGTATTAGAATGCATTGTAATGGAATGCGATCTAATGATATGCGTTGTAACGTCAAATATACGTTTGGCACACTAGTGGTACACCCGCTGCGCATGGAGAAGTGGTGCAGGAGGACTGGACAGCTGGGAGGTGGTAAACGCAGGAAAGGTCACTGGATGGGGCGGGGTAATGGGGGTGTGTATCTGTGATCGGGTATTGTAAATATTTAAATGAAAGACATCTTACCTCAAAGCCGGGTCCTGTGTCTTCATTGCTCCTGCTCTCCTGAGTCTGCTTGAAAGCAGTGGGGTGATGCTCTTCTGTCATTGCAGATGAGCCACAACTGGTGGTGCATCACAGCAGGTGCTAGGCCTGAGCGACTTGACCCCTGGTCCTCCTCTGCTACACATCCCACCTTCTCCTTACCTGGAGATTGACACTGTGGCGCAATCAGCTGCACTCTCTCCAAATCTGAGACTCAGCCAGCAGGAGCCTCAGCCAGGTGGGATTTAACAAGCCTGGGTACAGCAGTCACCGGCAAGCCCACTGGGGAACCTCCCGAACCAGGTTATGCAGCAGGGCCCTGTTAAGTGTGAAGTTGCAGCACTCCTGTCATACAAGCTCGGCGCAGCTCACGTGTTTTTCCCTCCACAGCGTCTGGCCAGATCAAATTCATCCAGCTTATGATGCGGAGAGGCGCCGCCCACCGGTGGTAATCCCCTCCGTGCACCCTGGTGCAGTGGTGGATTGTAGTATGCAATGCAGACCTCCCTACATTGGAGCACAGGAGCGCCTCTACCATTCACAGCTCCAAGGACTCAAGGCAGTCTTGTCACACAGGTCAGCAATGTGTCTCAGTGGGCCCTGCCAGACTTCACCACCAGGTAAGGATGATCACCGCACTTCAATGTCTACTGCCATGGCTTGCGGGCTCCACAGCACCTCAGCATCCCACTCCAGGTTCCAGAAGCAGGACCAGCGAGGCATCCAGGCTCCAGACGCAGGACCACTGAGACATCCAGGCTCCAGATGCAGGACCAGCAAGGCATCCAGGCTCCAGACTCACCACCAACGAGGTCTCCGGGCCCCAGGGACTGTCTGCACTTTCAAGGTTTTGGATGCCATGGTGTTCCGAAGAGTGCTCAGTGAGAAGTGATGCATCACTGGTGTTGCACCGCGATTAGCCTCTTTTCATGAATGTAGTCCTGCAATTCCTCTTCCCCTGGGACTCTGGCTGGTCATTCTGGATGTTGGGGGAGCTTGAAGGGGTTGTTGGTCTGTGCTGTACTTGGCCCTGGCTGCTCTATTCTGCATTCTATTATTTTCTGCCTATTTTTCATTGGAGGTTGACTGATAGGCTATTTTTGGCAATAGAGGCAAAAAGAACTCATGTTTGGCTGAACAACGTGCGTTTTTTTGCCACCTATAGGCCTTTCGTTAGTTTTTGCCTGCTAACGCCGGAATTCCTATCGCCATCACACTAATGCTTCCTGCAGGTTTCACCAGTGATCCCTGAAAATATCGCAATGTAGGGACGTAGCTAACAAGGTGATCATTTTCAGTGGTACATGGCGGTAAGAAAACTTCTGCTAACTAGTGTTAGCGGTAGTTATCACCAGTCCTTGTACATATGCCCCACAGTGTCTCTCAGCTCAATGGGTAAATCCTCTTTGTTCAGTAAGGGATACATTCCCATGTCAGATATCTGTCAGGAACGTTTAGAAACAACATCCTCATCATTGGTATGAAACTCAATACCATTTTCAGTGCAATAGATGAAACATTTTAACTTACATATCAGATCTCATCCATCCAGCTTCACTGGGCTTGAATCACACACCACAACCCGATGTTGATCCTTAAAGAACCCTTTTTTAACAGGAGCTGGTTCTGAAATTGGGATGGAAAATCTTTTATTTGTGACTCCTACAACTTGGATACTTTCTCTTGAGATTGGTTGGTTAGGAATATCTGCTGTTCTTACATGATTCCTGTTTAGCTCTCCGTTAATATATATGGACCACTCTGGTCTATCTCTAAGGCTGCACCACGTATGCAGTCTTCTACCCCCTCAGGCACCGTGAGGCTGATGAGTCCTGTTCAAAGTTGTCTGTCTGGATAAAACTTAGCAATGAAGCATTTTGGTTTTGGAATGAATTTCTATTCATTTGCTGATTCTGATTCATATTGTACCTTGCTACCTATATATTCTGTTGAGGCTTTGGAGCTTCGGTATTTGCATTGATTGGATGCTTTAGGATTTTGACACTCTGTATTAGTGTCTGTTGAGTCAGGACCATTTCATTTCACAGAAAATGTGCATCCCCTCCATTCTGCATCTGATTTCCAAAATTATTACATTAAATTTACACTAGCAATTCCAGTGTCCAAATTTTCCACACACGTGACAAGGATTCGTTTTCTTCAAAGCCCACAAATCAACACCCATTCTGGAATACTCTGAAACACTACAACCTCTACCTTGTGACTGAACATTCTACTGCTTAAAACCATTAACACCTTGCATCACAGGAACTGATTTAAAGCCTTCCTGTGCTGAATATGTATTGTTAAAAGGATTCTGACACTTTTGTACTACTCTCATTTGTGCTATCATTGATTTCTCTTTGAATTTCTTGTGCTTTCATTCTATTTTGTCTCTGCAGTATTTAGCATAATACAAAATCTTGTCAATTGGTTTGTTCATCCAACATAGTAAACACTGATAAATAATTGAAGAAATCTCAAACCAGTCACTTTTTCTGTCATATTTTCTGTTCCACTGTACTGCCTGAAAACCTTTTGCAACCTTTCATGAAATGCATATACTATTTCTTCAAATTCTTGGGTAGTTCTGTCAATCTTTAGCCTATCGATTTCAGGAAAGTAATCTCTTGCTGGTATTTCTTCAACACCACCGGAGATAGGGCACCTGTTCTAGGATCCCTCTCTAGTTCTGAGTCAGGCCAATCTGCAGAAATCGCATACACAGTTCAGAAGGCTCCAGGAACCACAATGTTAAATAGGGTATTCAAATCTATCCACTGGACTTTCAAAATCTTCACAAACCTTTCAATCTGTCTATACCATTCCACATGATTATTTCTCAATTTTGTGAATTAATTTGTGAAAGACAAAATGTCACCTCTAGTCCATGGCACATACCCTCCAGCAGCTACCTCCTTCATAGGAGGCACCTGTACGTCAGTCAATGCTTCATTAATCACGTCAGGGTGGGCGTTCCGGGGCAGGTGCGCCTCGCAAAAGTGCCTGCGTGAAATCTACAAGATTTCACGCAGGCACTTTTAGGCCAATGCTGCATCAAAACTCTGCACCTGCTTGAAGCAGGCATAAGGCTTGACGCAGCATTTTACAGATAGGGCCCCCCAGAGCATTGCTGGAGCTGCGTCGCGCTTGCGACACAACTCCAGCAATGCGCCGCCTTTATGGCACAGATGCGTCACTCATCTGTGCCGTTTTTGCCCCATGGTGCGCCGCATTGTAAATGCGGCGCACCATGGGTGGCGGAGCTGTGGCGCACAATAACTGGTGCATCCCTGGGGATGCACCAGTTATTGTAAATCTGCCCCTCAATTCGTATGGGTTCAAAGGAGCTGGTATTTCTGTTCCCCCTCTTTCAGGAGAAACCAGTGTAGTTTATTTTGGAACTTAAGTCATAAGCAGAGCGTTTTGGAATCTCAGCTGTAGTTTTATCTAGTAAATTCTCTCTCTGATATTCATTGTATGGAGGTGGACGTTTCAACAATAAGTCAATAGATTATCATCTATGTCATTATTTCCTTCTACCACTTCAGCATCACCGTTTTCTATATCTTTTTTAAAATAAATTTGTTTATTGTGCAACACCAAGTAAATACATAGCAATAAATGTATATATATCACATATGTATAGCAGCACAGAGATGCATTGAGAGTGCAGAAGCAATATAAAAAAAATTTGGAAATAAAAAAAAGAGAAAGAAAAGAAATGGAGGGTCCCCGCAAGAACAATGAATGGCATCAGATTTATACAAAAAGAATCAATAATAGCGGCAGTATTAGAATTTGGATGGAAAGAAGATGAAAAAATTGCAACAATAAAATGTTCCATATTTACATATATACACAACTTAGGTTGAATATGTTAATGCCTAGGCAGCAAAGTTCCCCTAGTTAGGATCCACCTTGCAATCCTTGCATCCATTTTTCAATGGGTTGCCATATTTTTTGACCCCGCGATCTGGAACGCCTCCCCCTAGTTGAATATACAGCAGTTTCTTGGTTATATATGGCCAAAAACCTGGCCAGCCACATTTGAAAGGATGGAGGAGCCATTTCTTTCCAACTAGCCGCTAATAAAATTCTATATACCGCTGTTCCAATAAAGAGGCATGATTCTTGGAGCTTGCTCAATCCCAATTTACTATCGCAACCTAAAATAAATAGCGTAGGTGAAACCGCTAGCTGATGTCCGAATACCTCTTTCCAGTATTTACCCACTAATTTTTAACGGGGTCAGCTTGTGGCAATCATAAAACATATGGTTTAGGTTATCAGGTCCAAGCCCACATCTTGGGCAATGATCGTCAGGCCTTTTACCCCACGAGAACAACTTAGCGGGGGTAAAGTATAAATGGAATATAGTTTTATATAGCTGGGCTTTTAAATTCGAGGACATAAGTATCTTGGATTCCAATAGTAAGCTCTAAATAATATCTATGTTAGAATTAGTGAGTCTGACATCCCAAATGATTCTATGTGCTCTAAATGATCCTTTAGCCTGTTTAGGAGCAGCTCATATATTTTCCCTATTTTAAATGATTTGGTAGCCAGAATGTCAAAAAGTGGTATTCTTTCTAATAAAATCTTTGAAGTTTTTCAGTTCAGGATTGATTTGACCTGCATGATTTTAAAGTGATGGCTACCGGGGATATCAAATTTGTTTTGAATAGTTGAGAATTTGCAGTCTACTTCACTTCCACTGAAATCCCAGACTGTTCTTATGCCTGCTATTTCCCATTTTTTAGCCATATCGTCATTTACTAGCCGGGGCAATAACGAGGAGTCCCATAAAGGGGTGTACCTGCTATATTTTGGGATTGTCAGAAACTTTGAGATTTTGCACCATACTTTCCAAGTTCTATTGATTATCTTACATTTTGGGGCATATTACCAACAACTAGCGATAATTATCGCTATGTTGGCTTAGCGGCAATATTTTTATCGCCGAGCTGCAGCGATTTTTATCGCTTAGGAACCTTGCTATTATCAAGGTTTATCTCCTAAGCGATAAAAATCGGCCGAAATGCATAAATAGCGCTGAAAAGTCCGCGATATTCATGCATTACCGAGCTAATGCTCTTAGCCATGTTATCCACCTATCATTGGATAACATGGCTAAGAACTGCTCAGGGGCAGGTGTTAGCTTTTGGAGATAATCGCGCCTAGCGCGAATATCTCCAAAAGTTGGTAATAGGAGATAGCGATGTTAGCGACTGTTTCCAGTCGCTAACATCTTGGCACGCCCACTTTGCATGTCATTAGTGATAAATTTCACTTACATGCAAAGCGGGGTCCAAGATGGTCACTATCTCCTACTAGCTGTCGCTAACTGGTGTTAGCGACGGCTAGGTAATAGGGAGATCATTTTATCTCCACTTTCTTGGATTTTAAAGCCAAAAAAGCTGAGATAAAGCCCCTTGATAATATGCCCCATAGTTTTTTTAAAATAGCTTGGCTCTAGTTGCTTTCTTAAGAGGCCTTCATGTTTCTTCCCTAATAGGGGTTCATATATAGAGGGCACCTCTAACAATAGAGTTTCAGTACCTGGAGCTGAAGTATTAAGCAAGGGGGCCATTTGTTGGAGAAAGGCAGCCCAGTGATATAGCATGATGTTAGGGAGGGCAAAGCCCCCTCGATGCTGTGGTAGCGTTAAATATTTAATAGACCTTCTAATTTTCCCGTATTTCCACATAAAGGATGATAACAGTGAGTCTATTACTTTAAGAGTGCAGCCTTCTACTTCTAACGGTATTGCATGGAATAAATAAAGACGTTTTGGAAGTATGTTCATTTTTACAAAGTTCCCCCTACTGATAATGGATGGATGCAAACTATTAATTCTCTTGAGGTCCCTCTCTATGTTTTTAATTAAAGGATCATAATTTAATCTGTTGATCACCTCTATTTTAGATGTTAAACATATCCCTAAATAGGTAGCCTTGTCTGCTCTCCGAGGGTCGTTATATACTGAATTATCAGTACATATGATAATTGTTTTTTCTTTATTAAGCGAGTATGCGGAAAATAGATCAAATTGATGAGTTATTATATCAATTTGTGCAATTGCCTCAGCAGGGTTTGGTGTTAAAACAGCCACATCATCAGCATAAGCTAGGAACTTTGTATCGAAGTCGCCTATAGATATGGGTTTAATATCCTGATTCTATAATAATCTATTGATCAGTGTATTAATGTAAAGAGCAAAAAATATCAGGGAACAAGGGCAATCTTGTCTGGTTCCCCTAGATGTATTGATGGCTCTCAATACTTTCCCCATTATCTGTAATATTGCCCTCGGGTGATAATACATGGCTTTAACAGAATTGATAAAATTAGACCCAAAATTATTTAGAGAAAGTACCCTCCACAAGAACTCCCATGACACGCGGTCAAAAGCTTTCTTGGCATCGAGGAAGATCATTGACATCTGGCCCCCCCCATTGGACATGAAGTCAAAGAGCGCACCGGCTCTGCGGATATGATCTGTCGTGCCCTTGCCCGGGATGCAGCCATGTTGCCAGGGGGAGACCAGATGTTCAACCCCCCTGAGCCGATTATCTAAAATCTTTGCGTACAATTTGGAGTCTGAATTAATCAGAGAGATTGGTCGGTACGAAGATGGTTTCTCAACAGGTTTATTTTATTTATGGAAAATAATTAAATCCATTTTAGCCCAAGAATCTGGAGTTTTACCGGTTAGTTGTATAACGGTAAATAGATTGAGTAAAAGGGGCAGTATCACAGCACTTAATATTTTGTAAATTTCCAGAGGAATTTCATCAGGGCCAGCAGCCTTCCCTGAAGCCAAGCCCAAAAGGGCTATCTGTATCTCGGAAATGCTGATTTATTTCTAAAGATCTTCCTTAGTTAGATCATCTAAATTTCTTATTTGATCTGTATTACCTATAAATTTGTTCACAGCATCCCTGACTTCTGCATTGCTATGAAGAATGTCATCATGGTATAGTCCCTGATAATACTGCCAGAACCCTTCAACTATTTTATCGGGATCAGTATATTCAATATCATTTATAGTGATACAGGGTATCGAATTATATGAGGTCTTCTGTCGAGTACGAAGTGCCAGCTTTTTGCCAACTCTCTTGCTGTTTTCATATACATTATTAGGGTGTACCTGAAAAATCTCGGCTGAGCGCTTAGTCAACCAGCTATTTAATTCAGTTTGAGGATAACTATTCGATGAAGGATGTGTACCCCATCATTGCCCCGGGTTACTGCTATAACGAGTTCCTCTGCAGCTTTAATCAAATTGTGTGTTAATTGGGAATAGCAGCAAGTATATTAATTTATTGTTCAGTTAATTAAACCCTTAACAAAAATTTCCATTATCAGTCTTAAGCATAATTAAAATATGATCATTGAGTACGGTCAGATACAACACTTTTCCGTTATCATCTCGACTTAAGTTAAAACTTTGATCATTGAGTTTAGTCATCTATTTAAAACCTAATAATTATAATTAAACAAGGAACTGAAATTAGTAAAAAAAATTATAAAACAAAAACTTAGTTTTTACATTGCGTTCACAAGTTTTTCGAAAGTCCGCAATAACTTTACAATCTTGCAATTTGTTTGTGGTGACGTTGCGTCAAGACAGCCAATTGCAGCAGTCCTACAAGTACGTAGTTTCCTTGCCAGGAATATGTTCCTTAAAATGCGCCTTCGCTCCGTTGTCAACGGTTTGCAGATACATATTATATGAATAAGATCTTCTTTTACATGCCCACAGAGGCGGCAAGAGACGGATTCTGTATGTTTCCAGGCTGGCTCGTCGGCCAATGTTGGGAATTTACCGTACCTCAATGCCATCAGCTTTCTTTTGATAAAGGCGGAGTATGTTGATTCCAGATAAGCCGTTGGGGTTAAAGATCTGTAGCTATTGATCAGGATCCAAGAATGTGAGCGGTGCGAGAAAATGCCTTTGTCCATAATCAGGGAGTGAAATTTTGCGGCCTTATTTAGTGCCAGTTTGAATGATGAAAATGGCAAATTTTTGTCCCATAGATTAGCGGTGCATGTTATCTCCAATGCACTAGTCAGATATTTGTTTGCTTCTGATTTTTTTTGAGTTTCTAATTCCTGCCATAGATATGTGTTCAAAGTATTGGCTGCGGCTCTCTTTTTGATCCGATACCACTCCTTTAGGCATGAGTAAAGCCATCCCAAGCTTTCATGCTTTAGTCCAAACTCTAGGCGAATTTGCGCTGGTGAAGCAGAGTTCGGCAATTGTAATACCTGTTTGTAAATTTTGGTAATTAAACTGTTTGGGAGAACGGAATCCTTGCCATTCATTGCTACACTAGCGTAGGCTAGGGTTGGAAGAGCTTTATTGGCAATCATCGTAAGTAAAGGTTTTAGAGAGGGACCTTCCAGCTTTTTCGATAAAGTGCTAAGGGCAAATATTAGTGCTCTTGATCTATAAGTTAAATTAGTTTTATGGGCCTTTAAGGTGAGCTTGTCATCGATATAATATCCCAGGTATTTGTAACTTGTCACCCTTTCCAGCTGTTGTCCTTCTAGCCAAACATTGTGTGATGTTATATGACTATTGGAAATGAACATTGTTTTGGATTTTGAGAAATTAAGAGCCAAGTCGTTTGCAGACAGAAAAGCTGATAGAACTGATAGCTGTCTTGATAAGCCAACCTTTGTCTGACTCATGAGGACGATATCGTCGGCATAAGCCAGGTGTGTCAATTGTAAGTCGCCTAATTTTGGCGGGTGGGCGTTACATCCATTTAACTTTGCTGACAGGTCCGAAATAAATAGATTAAACAGATGCGGAGCCAGGACGCATCCCTGTATTAAGCCAGATGTTGTGCGCACTTTTTTTGATAGTCGTGACCTGTCCCCTAGCCTTACTTGCGTCCAGGTGTCGGAGTAGAATAGCAGCAGACCCCTTGGATAAATTTTCTGGAATCATCCAGGCTCTTAATTTCGCCCATAGTAGGTTCCTATCCACGCTGTCGAAGGCTGCTTGGAGGTCAATGAAGCACAAGTTCAGATCCTGTTTGATGCGCTTACATTTATCTGCGATCATGGAGATGGATAAAATATTTGTTATAGTTCCAATCCCTTTTCTGAATCCTGTTTGGTTAAGTGGGATCAAGTCCCTCTCTCCTGACCACTTTACCAGATCAACTAATAATAGCGATGTAAAGTATTTGGCTTTGACATCCTGCAGGGTGATTAATCTGTAGTTAGCAGGGTTGGATCTCTCACCGCCCTTGTATATTAGAGTTGTGATGGAACCGTGCCAGCTTTCAGGCACTAGGTTGTATGTTTGGATGTCTGCAAAGAGTTTCTCAAGCAATCGGCTCCAATATTCCGGTGCATGTTTGAAAGCAGCTTGCGGTATGCCGTTTGGCCCAGGGGCCCCGTTGCTTTTACCCTTTTTAATTACTTTCATTATCTCCTCAACAGATTTTTTTCCATGTAATGCGACAGAAGTTGGGTATTTAGGCTGGCTAGTAATTGGTGATTGACTGGTGCAGGCTTCTTCCAATGTCTTTATTTGTTGATGCGATGATAGCTGTGTGTTCCCGATGGCTATTGCTCGGTGAGCTTTAAATTTGGAGGAGAGGAAGGTGACCCATTCGGATTCCTGGACATTTGAGGTCAATACACTGCACGGTCTTGTTAATTCGTTTACAATTTTCCAGAATTTGTTTGAATTCGGAAGCTTTGAGCAAAACAACAAATGAGTCCAACATTTTTTGTTAGAGCTCCTTTTATGTTCCCAGACATTCTTTTTATATAAACGTCTTTGCGCGTAAAAAGTGTCCTAATGCGGCACGTCTTTATCCTGAGTTCTTCGCAAATTCCTCTGTATTTCAAGGAGTGATTTTGGTAGTTTATTGTTGGGCCTTACTGTTTTAGGCTGTTTACCAGGTAGTTTCATTTTTGTCATCAGTTTATCCAGAAAAAGATTCCATGCCTGGATATTATTCTTTGGCTCGTCGCCCACATCTTTCATTGTGGCCTCTATTGTTGAAAACCAGACCGTTTTATTTGCTTCCGACCAATTAATGCCCTTTTGGTTAATTGTGCTTAGGTGACCCTCCAGTATGTGTGATCGTTGGAATCTTTCCGTACGGAGGTTAAATTTAATGTGCTGCATCGCATGGTCACTCAAGGGTGTGTATTCAATGTAGAAGGATTCTACTAAATGAATTAGTGGTAGGCTTACAACTGTGTAATCCAACGTTGAATGTGAATGTGGACCGTAGTAAGTTTTTTTCGGAGGGCGATCTTCGTTGGTCCTGCCATTCAAGACGCGCATGCCTAGATATTCTACTTCTGTCACAAGGTGTAAGCCAAGCGGGTCCTTACGAGCTCTCGACACACTGCATATTTGCTGTGGAACGCTCCAGTACATGTTGTCTGCAGATAATATTTCGTCTTCCTCAGGGGAGTGTATCAAATTGGAATTAAAATCGCCAGTTAATATTATATTCCATGAGCGCTCAGTGGAGCGAAGTCCCGTTATTGAGTTGCACAGCACTACATTTTTTTTCTTTTTGACTTTTGAATTCGGTTGTGTGTAATAATTAATCAAGATTGTTGTCTTGTTGTCGGTTGCCTTTTGTCCTGATAATTTAATTATTTGAATGCTTGGGTCGGAGGAATTAAGCTGCTCAGAATTAATGTTTAGGGCGGTTGACACGTAAACTGCTAGGCCTCCAGTGGCTCGTCCATGGGTTTTGGATTTTTCAGCAGCTACAGTGTAGTGGATGAAACCTTCCAATGCGATATCTTCTTGCGACCAGGTTTCTTGAAAAGAGATGATATCGCAGTTTGCCCATTCATCTAATGCTTGTCCTTCCTCCAGCAGTCTTTTTGCTCCGGTGATATTCCACGATATTACGTGTATTCCCCCGAATGCATTTTGGTTCGGCGTTTCTTTATTTGGTCAATACCTCCGCTAGTCGTTTAGCATACTAGGAAGCCATTTCCAATGGTCCATTGAGTGTTGAGATTCCTCAACTTTTATCTCTTCTGTTACTCCCTGAGTAAGCGTTAGGTTGCTTCTACCTTTGGCGTTGTGTAAGATTGAGTAGACTGGTTTCTGAATTGCAAGGTCTGTAATTTTCCTGGTAAACCGTGTACCATTTTCTTTTTTTAATGGCAACGGATAACGCGGGGCAGTAGGTTGTGATAATTGTATGCCCCATGATAGAAACCGGTCTGAGCACCCTAATATTAATTGGGCAGTCCCTGGGAATCTCCAAGTGGTCAATGTTTGCTCGTTGCTTGTATCCTTTGACTCTCTCTGAAATTGTACCTGTTCCAAGTCTGTGGATTTTATGTTACTTAGTTCTTTAATTTCTGCCATGAGTTTCAAGATGTTACTCCTATTTAATGTATCATGCCTGCCCAGTGTCTTATATTCGGGAGTAAAAATTAGTTGACAATGAACATCTGCAGGCTCGTTTGGATCTTTCCTTGTGTTCTTACTCATTTCTCCATTTGTGTGTTTAATGTCCTTGTTTGTTATACTAATACTTAGGTTGCCTTGATTTAAGGCTACCGGGGTTTCGAGTATCAATCTTTGAGAGTCGTGGCAAACTTTAACTTCTAGATTATGTGTTCCGGGTTCAGACAATGCTTGAAAAGTAGAAGCGAAAAGACCCTTTTCCTCTGTTTCTGTTCAGGCAGCTGCTTGTACTTGATTGGTATCATCTTTTACTGACCTATTGTCTACAGCTGAGAGGATTGCGTCATACTGGTTAGGAAAATTGAAGTTTCCTTTTGATCCTGGAGCTAGTAGGTGACTGTGCTTGTTGTTATTCGCCCAAACTGAAGTGGTGACTTGCGATGTGGTAATTTCTTTGTTGATTTCTTGGTGAGGGTAGGGGTTCTGATCTATGTGGGATTCTTTGTCTTTTCCACAGTGAGATGATTTTTCAGAAGTATTTTCACTTCCTGTGGTTGGCCCATTGTTTGTTGTTTGTGGTATATTATAGAGTTTATCAGTCATTTGTTTCGAACTAGTCAGGCTATCGACTGGCTGTTGGCATTTGAGAGCCTTTGTCGTCGTCTGTGATGTATTGGTGGACATGTCAGCATTGGCCCTTTCGTCTGTGCAAGATTCAATAGTGCTATCCTCTTTTAGAGCCTTTGTATTAGAGTTTACAAAAATGGGATATATGTTGAGGCCTGACTACTTCACTTTTTTTGTTCCTTGCTTTCCGTTCTTTTTTCCTTTGTCGCTTTGTCATTGTTAGCTTTGTAGGAACTAGGTTGGTTACATTAGTTTTAATTACTTTATGGGTTTCTTCATTGATTGAGGTTTTTCCGGACTTGGGGGGTTCTTCTGTGCTGGCGTTGTCTAATAAGAGGTTTTCATCTTTACGTTCGTAGCTCTGAGTGTTACCTTTGCCAGACTGGTCAGACTCTATAGCTGGAAGAATGAGGCGCTTGTTTAACGTAAGAATCTGGTCTGAAACTGTAGGTAATGTACTTAACTTATTGAGTACTGGACCACAGGTACATGATGATTCGAGTTGGAAGGCATTAGCTTGTGCTCTAATAATCAGAATATTTAGGTTATCCAATTTTGTATTAATACCAGCTATGTAGGAAGCTATTACGTTCATTAGATCTATTTGAATGTCCAGCTTATCGGATTGCATTATTAATGCTGTTGTAGATGTTTGAAGTGCTTGTAGTAAAGGCGCGGCAAGGGCCAAAGGTCCATTATCTTTGTTAAGCTGTTTATTGGTATCTGTGTTTGCTAGATTAACATTTCTCTAATCTGATGTAGTCATGTGATTTTCGCTGTTTCCCAGGCTTTTGATTTCAGCTGGAGTATCTTTCTTCACCTGAATGTGCTTTATATTGGCCGAACGATCATTCTCTTTGCCTTGGCAATCTATCTGGCTAAGGTCAGGCCATAGGTGAGAGAGCTCGTCGAGGCTCGAGTGCATAACTTGTATTTGATCCTGGCTTGCTCTTGAATCCACTGCTTTTGTGAGCGGTGTTGGTTGTATAGTGGTGGTGTTGAGATCCCCCATCGCTGAATGAACCATTGCTGATGTGGTAACTAATCTGTCAGCATTAGGAGAGATTTTTGTATTGGCTGTGTTGACTTGTTGATCCATGCCCTTTGTGGATGTTAATGTGTGTCTGTAATGGAGGTGTGATTTCCCTGCAAGGGGTGCATCTCTTGCGTCCGCCTCGCTTTGATCTTTTGCTACTAATATTTTAACAGGGGCTAAGGGGGACGATAGTCCTTCAATTTCCCCTGTTGATGAGAACAGTACTGATCCTGGATCCTTTAAAAATTGAAATCGCAAACTCATTGCTGTGTCTTTTCTTAATGCAGATTATTCAAATAAGGATGCGATTGGCGAGATTAGTGGATTTTTCGGTTGGTTGTTTGCCTTGTTATCATTAGATTTATCAATCCTCCTTCACTTTGCAGGCCGCTTTGGGATGTTGTTTTTTTCTCCAGGGGCCCTTCTCACTTTGCCAGATCGCATAATAACTTATAGGTGCTGTGCGGTTTTAAGCCTAGTTTGTGCCGCGGTATCTGGCGGTTTCTAGCGCCGAGCCTCCTCCCGCCGGGTGTTTGTATTTGGCGTTCGTGTTCTCTGTGCTCTCTGTGCTCCTTCCATGCCTTCTCCCTCAGTGCTCGTTGGGGTAATGCAGCGCAGCCGAGAATTACAAGAGATGAAAACAACTGCACAGCTGCACAAGGACTGGGAGGACTAGGAGGACTATGACAGATGGAACACTCCCCTGAGTGTTCTGACGCTGCCCTCGAGAAATCCTGTCCCCGAGTTTTTCGCGGGTCATCAGCAGTAGAGCTGGTGGGGGGGCCAGGCATCGTGGTACAGAACTACTGTGGTGTTGTTATCGCAGCGCTTGACACCAGGTTTAGCGTTATGCTCTCAGCGCTCACACTCACCTGTAGTTGTTGCGAATGCTGCTTCTCTCGTGTGTGGCGTGTGGCTAGTTGTCCTTATTGCTGCAGAGGCAGTTTCTGCTGCTCCTAAGAAATGGTAGACAGATGGATTTTTGTGGAAAGACCAGAAGCAGAGAGAGGAGGTGAGGCGAGGCTCAGGCACTGCCGTTTTCACTCTGCCTTGCTCGGCGCCTGCCCGCCCGTCCACAGCGACCGCTCCTTGTCAGCTGCTCTTCAACCTCTGCTCACGATCCTCGCGATGAAGGCTGCCGCCACTCAAAAGGACCTGACAGTCCAGTGCCCCCGTCAACGGCCACCAGCCCCCACCAGTACAGGCTGTGGGCCGATTGCCGACAACCGACAACCAAACGAACAACGGACCGAGCAGAGACTGGGAAGGACTGGGCAGCCAACAATCTTCTCTGTTATCACTCAGCTCGGCGGCGGCAGCGGTAAGGACTGTGTCTGCCTCGAGGCAATGGCGTTCTGGCGTTTGCAGTTCTGAGCTCTCGAGCTCCCTCTAGCGGTCTAGTGCATCCACGGCGACTAGAAAGTGTGTTAATTGTGAATTCCTGGCTTCTCATTGTTTCTGAACTCCTGCCACGTAGCTAATAGTCTCTTCTCTGAGGGCTGCCTTAAAACAATCCCATACAACCCCTCTAGAGGTGCTGTACCGATTTATGTCAAAAAAATCCTCTGCCCACTCTTTAAATAAATTTACATAGCCTTCATCCATCAAGAGTTTCCTATCAAATGTCCATTTAGTAAATGGCCTGATGAAATTGGTTATATTTAATGTTAAAAATAATGGATTATGGTCTGACAAGATTTTTGGAAGCTTCTTTATTTCTGCTTTAGTTGTCAAATCACGTGATACGAATAAATAATCAATCCTCACATATCTATTATGTGGATACGAAAAGTAGGTATATCCGGGATTGCTGTGATTCTTTGAATCCCAGATATCTATCAAATTGTGAATATATCTCAGCTGACTAATAGCATTAAATACCCTGGGCTTACGGCCTACATAATTAGCTTGGAGAGGGCAACTAATTGTCGATCCTAGTGAGATATTTAAGTCCCCACATAGTATTAATGATTTTGTCCAAGAAGCGAGCTCAAGTTTGAGATTTTTAAAGATTACAGGTTCATCTTTATTGAAACCATAGACCGAGCAGATGGTAATACCGGATGTTAAAGTTACAATAGCCCACCTCCCATGGGAATCCACTAATTTGCGATTAGGTACCCCTAGGTATGTTTTGGCAATAATCGCTACCCCTCAGATATTCGAAGTTTGGGTCGTGGAGGCGAGTAAATTATAACCGAAGATTTTTAATAGCTCTCTCATGGAAAATGGGATTCTTGCAGACAAACTACGTCAAAAGAACCTTGTCTAATTAATTCACAAAAGCGAGCCCTCTTAGTTTTGTCATTCAAGCCTGCCATGTTCCAGGAACAAATTATTATCTTCCCGATTGCAGTTTAGTATCAGATTTCATAAATCCTTCTGCCTCTTTAGAAAGTCTTTCTAAACAAATCAAATCGAAATTTCCTTTTTCTATACAAAATTCTGCTAATAATGTTGCTATCTGCAGCATTGCTATGAATTTAGATTTGGGGCTGCCTCATTTTTTGATTATCACCCCCTCGGGCCCCTCGACCCACCACCCCCCACCCTACCCCCTTCCCATACCCCCTACCCAAGTGAGAAAAACAGACTCTGTAAGAGTCCGTAGTGATGGACGTGCAGCATATGACTGGAGCTCTTATATTGTTTCTAATCTATCACCTACCGAGCTCATAGCTAAAAAGAGTAAGAAACAAAAGAAAGAGAACATTTTACAAAGAACAACTTCCCCGACTTGTAATTCATACATTTTTGATGATACTGTGATATAACGTGCCTCCACCCGACTTACATCCACTATAGCAGATAAAATAGGAGCCTTTAAGTTGCTTTTTTGTATAATCTAAATCAATACTTTATTAGTCCTAAGACAATCAGTACTTATGGTCCAAATACTAGGGATACTGACAATGCTTAAGTTACCCAGTCCTAAACTGATATTTCATCCAGATATTTTTTGGCTTTAATTTCTGATACGAAAAACTTGATCTGTCCTTCCGAGATCACTTTAAGCCGAGCGGGATTGTTGAGGTAAGCTTGGGCCTTTTTATCCTGGAATGGCTTAATTAATTGACGGAGCCTCCAACGCCTCTCAACGGTGGTGTGGCAGAAATCTGGGCAGACAAAGTACGAGACCTCATTTCTGCTTCTTTTGGCCTCAGGTCTAGCTTTTTCAAACACCGCTTGATATAGCAAAAAATTGCCGAAATAAACCAATATGGCACGGGGATACCCTCCAGGTTTTTGTGGAATTTTTACAGTGAGAGGAACGCGATGGGCTCTCTGGACTTCAGCTGCCCAATTCCACCCAGTAAGTTCGGGCAGAAAGTCACGAAGGAGATCCACCACATAAGAGCGGACATCCCCCCTTCTGCCCCTTCCGGTATCCCTAGAACTCGCAGATTACTTCTTCGTTGGTGGTTCTTGAACTCTTCCAACTTTCCATTTGATGTCTGTTAGCTGAGCTTCATGTGAGTCCACACGTTATTGATGAGTAGCCATTTCTGATTCATTAGATGCCATTCTAGTCTCTACTTCCGTGAGCCAATCCCCGAAAGAACTGCATGTTTTAGCAAGTTTACGCACTACCCCCTGCATCTTGCGCAGTGCAGCTTGGTTCTTTCGAGCATCCTGGCGTGTTTCCTCCCAGTGAATGGAGATGGCCTGTAGCATAGTGTCTACTGCTGAAGATGCTAGTGAATCAGTATGACTTATTTGCTCCAGCTGGTCATTATACAAGGTTTCCAGAGGAGTAGTAAGCGGATTTACCGTATAATCCCAGGTGAGGTCCTTTGGCTAATGTCATTTCGATCTTTTCTTAAGGGTAATTTTGACCCTAGAGCTCGTCGCACCCATTTGTTCGCTACCACTCTCATCGGTAGTGGAGGAAACATAGTTGTCTGTCCATTCGCCTCTCTCGGAGAAAGAAAAGAAATCACTCTGGACTTTTTCAGCCTCATAATCGGTTAAACCGACCTCAAAAAGGGTGTCTATAGCTTGATTGCTTCTATTTGCAGCCCCCCTGCTTGCACCTGCTCCCTACTTTGAATGCCACTTAAATTATCAGGAGAATGTATTAAAAGGGCACAGTCAGAGTTCAATTCACTCAAAATTACGGTATCCGGGGTGGCCACCACATCGTCCTCATCAAGCACAGTCTCAGTATATACTGAAAGAGGCATACCTTCAGCCTTCTCTTCTGAGCCATCTGCAGAGCTCTTTTCTTCTGTTGATAAAGGCTGTAGCTGCTTAATCTCAGCCCTGATCTGAATGGCTCAAACACTGCATCATCTATGCCACCAATCAAGATGTCACTACTCCCGGGTCCGTCAGCGGGGATTGACTCGCTCTGCTTCTGCTGACCCGGAACCGAAATATTTACAAAAAGGGGTGGTGAGGGACAGAGTCTCTGAATTAAGCAGAAAGCTCTCACCCAGTCAAGAGATCAGGGCTAGATCCAACACCGTTTTTTAGCTCACTGCACCATCCCAGTTTCAGAACCTGGCTGTATGCAAATTAGTCTGTTCCTGTCCCAGTGCATGATGGGAACAGGGCAAACCAAACTACAAAAGCCAATTCTTACACTGGGAAGGAAACAAGCTCCCGGGGACCGGTTTCTGGCATTACAGCCGTCTTCGGCCCGGTTTGCTTGAACCGAAGCCGGCTTTGCAGCTTTCCGGAACAGATCAGCAGCAGTTGGGCCTGTAGAACGAGCTCCCGACGCAGCAGCACCTTTCTTCGGCGCCCGAGAGCTCAGCGGCTCGGGGTGGGGGAGCTTTCCCTCCCGTGCCCGACGTCGGCTCAGTATTCACCCGCAGTGTGGTTTTCGCCAGCTTCGCCGCTCTGGCTTTGCGGCTGCTGACACTGCCACCACCACCTTCGGCACCATGATCTCCTGGGTTGGGCTGGCTGAATGGGTCGGGTTGAATAGCAGGTAAGAGTTGCGCTGGAAATTGTGTTTGCTCGGCTCTGCGCTGGGTTCAGCTTTTCTAACTAGGTAGCGCAGTACCGTCAGCCCAATATAAGTACTTAATGAATATAGGTGAGTTCGCTTGGGTTTCACCTCTGTGTATTCAGCTCCACAAAGCATCACAAAAGCCCAGGGGGGTTAGCTCGGTTTTCTTTGTCCCGGGAGCTCCAGTCAAGCGTTGCGCTGCGGTCTAGCAATCGACCGCCATCTTCCCTCCACCGTTTTCTATATCAGTGTGCTTCCTTTTCTCTTTTTGTTTTCCCTCAGCTTCTCCTTCAGCCGGTAAGAAGGGATACTTTCTTGTTCCCTGAACATCATCTGCTTTCCATGCATTTTGTTGTGCATCCCATCTAGCTTCTGCATAGCAATCTAGTATTTTCTTATACAGAGCAAGATATTATTCTCTCTCTTTCGATAAGCTAGATGTTCCCAAGCATTTAATGCTCCAATCTGAACTGCTCTGGGAGGTGGGTTTATTTTGTATAATTTTCTCCTCAAATTCTCAATGATTCTCCAATTAAGTGTCCCATAATGAGGAAACCTTAGAACCATGCAATTCTCTTTAATTTCATGCCAATGTTTAAGACAAAGGCAAGGAAGTAATCTTTTGTCCAACAATACAATATCCTGAAGTACCCTCAGGTGGGAATCTGATTCTATTCTAAGAGGTGTGGAAAACTTCATTTTACTCAATTTTAATCAATTTCGTATTTCACAAATATTTTTCACCAATCCAGGAAATTAAAGCCTCCCACATTTCTCCAGTTCGGTAATATCAACCAATACCAGCACAACTTTCTATAACATTGTCAACCAATCCCAGTGCCGCTTTACACCAACCGACCAATCACAGCATGACGCAAAATGATCTAAATATCGCTCCTTGCAGGCACTCACCCTCCTTTTCAACTTTCTTCAACACATTTCCTAAGCAAATATTCAAGACAATATTCTAGTGTTTCAACATTAAACTGTCTGCTCTCACTTGAAGATAACACACAATAATCTTATTTCTATACCTATGCTCCTCACTTACTTCAAATGAAATCATGACGAGCAGGGTTTTACCCTTTTTTTGACACAGGTATTTCCTGCACACATGAGATCAACTGTACCAATCGTTTATCACTAACACTCAAAGGGAAGTCCATTTCGATAAGTTGGTGTCAACATCTTATGAAAAACACCACAACACAGCAGACAACTTACCTACTGTCTCCTGCACTAAGACAACTACGTAGGTATATATCCCAGGATTGTAGGCTACTAACAGACCCATTAACAACATCAACTTATTTGCATT
The DNA here is from genome assembly GCF_964263255.1 of Lissotriton vulgaris. Taxonomy (NCBI): domain Eukaryota; kingdom Metazoa; phylum Chordata; class Amphibia; order Caudata; family Salamandridae; genus Lissotriton; species Lissotriton vulgaris. Next base: position 1,139,923,608 of record NC_141696.1, on the reverse strand, counting down.
AATGTGCCACAATCATAGATGAACTTTAAACATTTCGCCACTTCACTCAAAAAACACATAGCCATTTTAAAAACCACAATCTTAAGCCAAAGCAATTGTAACGTGCAGAGGCACAAGAAGACTGAAAAACAAGTGCGCAAAATCGCAAAGGGGGCAGGGTAGAAACACCCTCACCCCCTAGGCCTCCTCAGGGAGTCTCACCAGGACCCCCAAAGGCAAAAAAAAAATGTTTTTTTTTTAAATCACAGGATGCGATGAAAAAAATAAGAAAACTCAAAGCCTGCTTTAGTGCTATTTAGCTCTCGGGGGCAATGTTGTTTATTATAATGGGGGCCCAGATGGGTCCCCTAGCCCCGGGGATCACCACCCCGGGGCTTTTTTTAAATATATGTGCGGGGGGGGCTCACGGCCCCCTCGCAGTAAATGTAAATGTATATGTGTGGGGGGGCTCTTAGGCCCCCCAGCCCCGGGGACCACCACCTCTCCGGGCTTTAAAACATTAAATGATGGGGGTCTCTTAGGCCTTTTCAGTTTCGGGGACCGCCACACCGCGGGTCTTTAAAATATTAATTGAGGGGTGTTCTGAGGCCCCGCAGCCTCGGGGACAGCCACCCCCGGGGCTTCTTGAAAGTGTTGGAGGGGGGGCTGCATGGTCCTCCTCCTGGAGCCCAAGATGGCAGTGGGGACCGCCACCTCCCCGGGCTGGCTCCTGTAGTGTCACGGGTGCACAACCCCGGGACACTGCCGTTTGCTATGACAAGGTGGGAGCCTCGCGGCTTCCACCCTGTCATTGGAAACAGCTTTCCTATTTGGAAGAGAGAGCTTATACAGGCCTATTCTAGGTTTTCAGTGTGCGTGGAGTAGAGTTTGGCTGGCGCAGATAGGGAGCAGATAGTATTTGTGTTCCCCATAGTTTTGTATACCCCCTTAATCAGAAGGGAGCTTATATAGGCCTGTTTTTTTAATTATATTTACTTATAAATATATTTATATTTTATTTATCTGTGTACCCCCTTTGCAGGTCCTTGAACATTCTAATATATACTTTCTGTACGATCTTTTCTGTGTTGGACAACAGAGTGTTACCCCAGAGTCTTTGTCATCATATATGATATATTTTTTTCTCTTTTCTGTATTCTAACCTAGCTTTTTTTTACAGTATTCTTCTACTTCTTATGTCAATCAGTTCCACACTGTAACATCTGTTTGTTGCAGTGTTCTTAGCCTTGTTGTTCTTTTGCTGACTTACCAGTTTGTGTACATGATCCGCCGTCCTATCTGTGCAGCCTTCTGTGTATCGTCTTTTAAACCTGACCTTGGTTCTTTAGTGCTTAATTCAGTGTCCTGCACATACCAGTACATCTGTTGACATGTACTTTACTCCTTTCCATTTCCCTGCCTCCACCCTAATTGACAACGTAATGGGGGGAGACAAAGTAAGGGTCTGTGGTCGTCAGTGTCTGAAGCTTGCAACACAGTAGGTAGGACACGGATAAAGGAATCCCGACTCCAGCACTCATGGACCCTCCTGCGCCTTGTTTCCACCTCCTGTGCTATGCCTTATTTATTACATCTCTGCACTTGATCTGGTCTTCCTCCAGTGTATTCTTCTCATAGTCCAAGCACATACAATCTATCATTTCATCTACCCTTGCCCAGTCTGTGTGTGTCGTGGTACCGCCACCAGATATTGCATATTATATACCACCTTGAGTGTATCCATCCTCAAAATGCCTCCACTAGCCATTGTACATGCAGACCTTGGACTACCCTTTTCATCCATTCTTGCATCTTGAGATGTAACCTCCTACCTCCGTTCTTTACCTCTACTTTCCCCTTTTAAATATTCAAATCCTCTTGGAAAGACTGTATCAACTTTTTAAGAAAAAAAAAAAGAAGGTTTGGGAATCAATTTAAATGTGATCTCTGTCTGCCATCCTAATACCCAAACATGAAATTACATGCTTTGTACCATTCTATAATGCGCTTGAGTGCAATGTTCATTCTTGTCTGGCTTTGTGTGTCATGACAATGATAGGGACCATATTCCTGCAAATCTTAAATAAAGCACTTGACACAATGCATAGTGACACTGTATTTATTTATTGTATTTATTTATTGAATGTATTCATAATAATTTCCACCAAGTTCACGTTGTTCCTTCATTTTTCAAAATAAATATTAGATACATTTCTTTGGAAGCACCACATACTCCGTAAAGGAGTTGTAAAAATAAATGTAATATTTCACAAAATATGTTATGTGAGCATCTCAAACACTGATATTACAGTAAAGAAGTTCTTAAAATAGTTTTAATGTATTACAAAACATTTTATGTGAGCACCTCAAACACTGATATGACAGTAAAGAAGTTGTAAAAATAGTTGCAGTGTAGCTTAAAATATTAAACGTGAGGACTACAAACACTGATTGAACAGTAAACAAGTTATGAAAATAGTTTAAATGTATCGGAATAGCTCATTTCACTTCACTGAGAACATGTTTCTTTACTACTGACAGATCTTCCATCTTACAGATGGAAAATGTCACTTACACAGTAAGCATTTCTTCTTGGCATGTAGTGGTGTAGATTCATATGGTTTCCATAGTCCTTCCATATCATGTTGTGTTAGGATATTTGCAAGTTGTTTTTCTTTGAAGAAGTCTATTTAGTCACTTGGTAAGGCTGTCTTCTCCTTTCGATGATATTCTGCATGGGAATCAACTCTATTGTCAGGGAGCTGCCTGACTTAATGTCATACAAACAGCATCTCACCCATCCCACTTGTTCTCAATGGGTTTCCCTTATAGACTTTGTAATCATCCCTTGTATCTTAGTGTAATTGTTACTACCCCATCAATTTCCTGCCTTCTTCACATCTTCCTCACACCTCCTGCTGTCACACCATGAATAAGACGGAGCACATTATATTATGTTCAGCCTTAGATATGCATGATTTTTAAGAAAGTAGGCCAGGAACGGCCACGTGGCACGGGAATAAATATGAAAGTCACGGGAGGATTAATGGATTGGCCCCCCACAGAGCTAAGATTACACCTTACACTACGATTAAATGCGAGGAAGCACAGGTCATGTGGCGTAGCAAAGAAATGTGACACAAAAAGTGAACATTTCTCTATTATTTGTAAACAAGATCTATTAAGGTGAAGAAGGAGTAAATCAATGTGAATAAAGGTCTGCAATGTTAAATGTAAAATCCTTATTCAAATATCTGGTTCTGGATGTTGAGTTAAGTAAGAATCTGCTAACTGGGGAATGATCGCATGCCCCTCTGGAGACGACGATACGTTTAGATGTGTCCACTATCAATATTCGATGCTACTTTCTGTTCCTACTATGTTGAAATATGAAAGAAGATTTGAGCAAGTTGACAACTTGTTACAAGAAATAAAGTCTGTTTCCTGTAGGGTGTTTGGATTTCCAGGCCATTACACAGATGTGTCCAACATGAGCTGTATTAGTCGATCGGCGTTGAGGAGTAGATACAAAATACATACGTATATGTACAAAATACATAATCTAGATAACCTAGGGACGATTGCATGTCCCCCTGAAGACGATGATATGCCGAGATGTCTCTGCTATCAATTTTCAATGGTACTTTCTGTATCTACCATGGTGAAATATGAAAGAAGATTTGAGCAAGTTGACAACTTGTAACAAGACATAAAGTCTGTTTCCTGTAGGGTGTTTGGATTTACAGGCCATTAAATAAGGTAAAAAGGAATTGTAAAGTATGAGTCCGTAGAGAGAGCCTGAGAAACGTCAGTCATATGCAAGGAAGGCTGCAGAAGCGCAAACTATACACTCCCGACACAGTGACGTACTTACAAAAAATAACACAGGGCTCTTACGAGGACCTGTAATTGGAATGAGCAAGTTGACATTACATGTTGCTTAGCAACTTTGAAGAAGAATTAAAATGGCTTTGTTAAGCTTTTTATTCTACACAAATGCTAAATATTTTAAAGAGGAATTGTAAAGTATGAGTCCGTAGAGGGAGTCTGAGAAATGTCAGCCACATGCAAGGAAGGCTGCAGAAGCGCAAAGTACACACTCCTGACTTGGTGACGTACTTACAAAAAATAGGAACACCCCACTCTTACGAGGCCCTGTAATTGGAATGAGCAAGTTGACATTTTGTGTCGCTTAGCTTGGAGGAAAAATTAAAGTGGCTCTGTATTTGAAATATGATTTGAGCAAGTTGGCAACTTAAACTAGGGTGCCTGGATTTCCAGGCCATTACACAGATGTGTCTAACATGGGATGTATTAGTCATTAGTATTAGATGTGTCCAACATGGGACGTACATTCTTTGTTATCATAGTTCACAGAATGCAATGATTGAAAGAGCTTGCGCATACTAGCAGTGCAACAGCACTTTTTTTTCCTCTGCTTTAAATTAATCGAGGCTGAATTTAATTTTGGCTGTAGAGTAGTTGAAAAGGTACATTGAAGTTGTGAACCCTACTGTGCACAGTGTATATGGAAGCTAGTAGTCAGAACAGTTATAGAACAATGCTTTTTTTTACTTAAAAAAAATCTGAATATATACAGTATAATTGTCTCGCCATTAAATAAATCAAGGTTGAATTTCGTACTGTGTATAGTGTAGATGTAAAGGTGAATTGAAGTTCTAAACCTTGCTGTCCACATGGTACATCTTAGGGTGGAGTGCATACTCAGCAATCATAGTGCAAGTGGAAGATCGAACATGTAAGCAACATGCATTTAATCATTCAACTACATCTATAAGTGACATCAAATATATTTTTGAAGGAAGCATACTAAAGGGATATTGTCTCGGTTTTGATAGGTGTTATACTTAGTTTGGTTTCCACTGAGTTAGTGGTACCTGAAACAAAAAGGTTCTGTGGAGCTTGCAATGATGCGTGGTCTAAGCAGGACACACTGGTAGCAAAGTTTATAAAATCAAGTTTTCTAATAAATATTGGTTGTCCATTCACAGAAGTTAGTTGAAGTATATCTCCAAAAACTATGAAATATTTTGTTCTAAATAAGTCATCTCATTTAATAGGGTCACGTGGCGATGATTTCTGGTGCACTGAGTTAGTACTTTTGGCGCTGAGGTTGAACATACCCTGTGATGAAGTGTGGTCAGGGGGAGAGGCATAGTAATTGCAGTAATGTCTTTTGTAAATTTAACTCTGCACAGTTCAATTTAAAAGTGATAGTATGCCTCCTTGCTGACATAAAACTGTTCATTTTTCTTTGCGATGAGTTATGGTGCACTGAGTTAGTAGTATCTTTGGCACTGAGCTTATACGTACCCTGTGATAATGAGTGGTAAAGGGAGACAAAAACATTGATTAATGCTATTTTGTCACAGTTAGCAGAATCTGAGGACACAGTACAATTGTCTCTGCCTTAAATAAATCAAGACTGAATTTAATGTTGTCTTTAGTGCTACTGCGCCACTGGTACCAAGTAGTAAACTCTGTTGATCGCAGTGTACATTTGAAGGCAGTACTTAGTACAGACATTGAGGGACGTTTTTTGTGGCATCTATTAACAAAATTGTCTCTGCCTTACATAAATCAAGGCTAACTTGAATGCTGTCCGTAGTGTAGATGGAAAGCTGAATTCAAGTTGTGAACGCTGCTGTCCGCAGTGTAGATTGAAGGCAGTTGTTGACAGACATAGACAAATGCTTTTTGTCACTTTTTTAAACAAAATGTGAAGACATATAGTAGAATTGTCTCTGCATTAAATAAATGAAGGCTGAATTTCCTACTGTTCAAATTTTAAGAAAATCTGAGGACATTGTGCAATTGTCTGTTTTAAATAAGTCAAGACTGAATTGAATGTGTTCTATGGTGCTGGCGCTCCTGGTATCTAGTTGTCAACTCTACTGACCGCAGAATAGATTGAAGGCAGTTCTCAGCACAGATACTGAAGACAAATTTATATCCAAAGCTGAATTCAAGTTGTGAACCCTGCTGTCCGCAGTGTAGATCGAAGGCTCTACTTGACACGAACATCGATGAATGCTATTTTGTCACAGTTAACAGAATCTGAGGACACAGTACAAATGTTTCTGCCTTAAATAAATCGAGACTGAATTCAATGTTGTCTGCAGTGCGGATGCGCCCCTGGTGTCAAGTAGTCAACTCTGTTGATCGCAGTGCATATTTCAAGGCAGTACTTAGTATAGACATTGAGGAACATTTTTTGTGGCATCCATTAACAAAATTGTCTCTGCCTTAAATAAAGCAAGGCTAACTTGAATGCTGTTCATACTCTAGATGGAAAACTGAATTCAAGTTGTGAACCCTGATGTCCGCAATGTAGATCGAAGGCACTACTCAACACAAACATTGATTAATGCTATTTTGTCACAGTTAGCAGAATCTGAGGACACAGTACAATTGTCTCTGCCTTAAATAAATCAAGACTGAATTCAATGTTGTCTTTAGTGCTACTGCGCCACTGGTACAAAGTAGTAAACTCTGTTGATCGCAGTGTACATTTGCAGGCAGTACTTAGTACAGACATTGAGGAACGTTTTTTGTGGCATCGATTAACAAAATTGTCTCTGCCTTACATAAATCAAGGCTAACTTGATTGTGTCCATAGTGTACATTGAAAGCTGAAATCAAGTTGTGTACCCTGCTGTCCGCAGTGTAGATTGAAGGCAGTTGTTGACAGATATAGACAAATGCTTTTTGTCACTTATTTAAACAAAATGTGAAGACACATAGTAGAATTGCCTCTGCATTAAATAAATGAAGGCTGAATTTCCTACTGTTCAAATTTTAAGAAAATCTGAGGACATTGTGCAATTGTCTGTTTTAAATAAGTCAAGACTGAATTGAATGTGTTCTATGGTGCTGGCGCTCCTGGTATTTAGTTGTCAACTCTACTGACCGCAGAATAGATTGAAGGCAGTTCTCAGCACAGATACTGAAGACAAATTTATATCCAAAGCTGAATTCAAGTTGTGAACCCTGCTGTCCGCAGTGTAGATCGAAGGCTCTACTTGACACGAACATCGATGAATGCTATTTTGTCACAGTTAACAGAATCTGAGGAAACAGTACAATTGTTTCTGCCTTAAATAAATCAAGACTGAATTCAATGTTGTCTGCAATGCGCATTCGCCCCTGCTGTCAAGTAGTCAACTCTGTTGATCGCAGTGTATATTTCAAGGCAGTACTTAGTATAGACATTGAGGAACATTTTTTGTGGCATCCATTAACAAAATTGTCTCTGCCCTAAATAAATCAAGGCTAACTGGAATGCTGTTCATAGTGTTGAGGGAAAGCTGAATTAAAGTTGTGAACCCTGCTGTCACCAGTGTAGATTGAAGGCAGCTGCTGATATAGACGAATGCTTTTTGTCTCTTATTTAAACAAAATGTGAAGACATAGAGTAGAATTGTCTTTGCATTAAATAAATGAAGGCTGAATGTCCTACTGTTCAAACTTTAAGAAAATCTAAGGACATTGTGCAATTGTCTCTGTTTTAAATAAATTAAGACTGTATTGAATGTTTTCTGTAGTGCTGGCGCTCTGGGTATCTGGTTGTCAAGTCTACTGACCGCAGATTTGATTTAAGGCAGTTCTCAGCACAGATACTGAAGACAAATGTACATCCAAAGCTGAATTCAAGTTGTGGACCCTGATGTCCGCAATGTAGATCGAAGGCACTACTCGACACAAACATTGATGTATGCTATTTTGTCACAGTTACCAGAATCTGAGGACATAGTACAATTGTCTCTGCCTTAAATAATTCGAGACTAAATTCCATGTTGTCTGTAGTGCTGATACGCTTTTGGTATCAAGTAGTAAACTCTGTTGATTGCAGTGTACATTTGAAGGCAGTACTTATTACAGACATTGAGGAACGTTTTTTGTGGCATCCATTAACAAAATTGTCTTTGGCTTACATAAATCAAGGCTAACTTGAATGCTGTCCGTAGTATAGATGGAAAGCTGAATTCATGTTGTGGACCCTGCTGTCCGCAGTGTAGATTGAAGGCATTTGTTAACAGACAAAGACAAATGCTTTTTGTCACTTATTTAAACAAAATGTGAAGACATATAGTAGAATTGTCTCTGCATCAAATAAATGAAGGCTGAATTTCCTACTGTTCAAACTTTAAGAAAATCTGAGGACATTGTGCAATTGTCTCTGTTTTAAATAAATCAAGACTGTATTGAATGTTTTTTGTAGTGCTGGTGCTCTTGGTATCTAGTTGTCAACTCTACTGACCGCAGAATTGATTGAAGGCAGTTCTCAGCACAGATACTGAAGACAAATTTACATCCAAAGCTGAATTCAAGTTGCAAACACTTCTGTCCGCAATGTAGATCGAAGGCACTACTCTACACAAACATCAATGAATGCTATTTTGTCACAGTTAACAGAATCTAAGGACATAGTACAATTGTCTCTGCCTTAAATATATCGAGACTAAATTCCATGTTGTCTGTAGTGCTGATGCGCTTTCGGTATCAAGTAGTAAACTCTGTTGATCGCAGTGTACATTTGAAGGCAGTACTTAGTATATACATTGAGGAACACTTTTTGTGGCATCCATTAACAAAATTGTCTCTGCCTTACATAAATCAAGGCCAACGTGAATGCTGTCCGTAGTGTAGATGGAAAGCTGAATTCAATTTGTGAACCCTGCTGTCCACAGTGTAGATTGATGTGAAGACATGTAGTAGAATTGTCTCTGCATTAAATAAATTAAGGCTGAATGTCCTACTGTTCAACCTTTAAGAAAATCTGAGGACATTGTGCAATTGTCCCTGTATGAAATAAATCAAGACTGTATTGAATGTTTTCTGTAGTGCTGGCACTCTTGGTATCTAGTTGTCAACTCCACTGACAGCAGAATTGATTGAAGGCAGTTCTCAGCACAGATACTGAAGGCAAATTTACATCCAAAGCTGAATTCAAGTTGTGAACCCTGCTGTCCGCAATGTAGATCGAAGGCACTACTCGACACAAACATTGATGAATGCTATTTTGTCACAGTTAACAGAATCTGAGGACATAGTACAATTGTCTCTGCCTTAAATAAATTGAGACTAAATTCCATGTTGTCTGTAGTGCTGATGCGCTTTTGGTAACAAGTAGTAAACTCTGTTGATCGCAGTGTACATTTGAAGGCAGTACTTAGTATATACATTGAGGAACACTTTTTGTGGCATCCATTAACAAAATTGTCTCTGCCTTACATAAATCAAGGCTAACGTGAAAGCTGTCCGTAGTGTAGATGGAAAGCTGAATTCAATTTGTGAACCCTGTTGTCTGCAGTGTATATTGAAGGCAGCTGTTGACATAGACATAGACAAATGCTTTTTGTCACTTATTTAAACAAAATGTGAAGATGTGAAGACATATAGTAGAATTGTCTCTGCATTAAATAAATGAAGGCTGAATTTCCTACTGTTTAAACTTTAAGAAAATCTGAGGACATTGTGCAATTGTCCCTGTATTAAATAAATCAAGACTATATTGAATGTTTTCTGTAGTGCTGGCGCTCTTGGTATCTAGTTGTCAACTCCACTGACCGCAGAATTGATTGAAGGCAGTTCTCAACACAGATACTGAAGACAAATGTACATCCAAAGCTGAATTCAAGTTGTGAACCCTGATGTCCGCAATGTAGATCGAAGGCACTACTCGACACAAACATTGATGAATGCTATTTTGTCACAGTTAACAGAATCTGAGAACATAGTACAATTGTCTGTGCCTTAAATAAATCGAGACAAAATTCCATGTTGTCTGTAGTGCTGATGCGCTTTTGGTATCAAGTAGTAAACTCTGTTGATCGCAGTGTACATTTGAAGGCAGTACTTACTACAGACATTGAGGAACGTTTTTTGTGGCATCCATTAACAAAATTGTCTTTGGCTTACATAAATCAAGGCTAACTTGAATGCTGTCCGTAGTATAGATGGAAAGCTGAATTCAAGTTGTGGACCCTGCTGTCCGCAGTGTAGATTGAAGGCATTTGTTAACAGACATAGACAAATGCTTTTTGTCACTTATTTAACCACATGACTGGTAAAGCAATTCCCCTCCTGTGCTGGAGATCCTTGAAATACATTATTTCATGACGAGCTCAGCTCGTCATAAGCACACGACCAGTGTACTGCATGACGAGCTCAGCTCGTAATGAGCAGCGAAGGGGTTAAACAAAATGTGAAGACATATAGTAGAATTGTCTCTGCATCAAATAAATGAAAGCTGAATTTCCTACTGTTCAAACTTTAAGAAAATCTGATGACATTGTGCAATTGCCTCTGTTTTAAATAAATCAAGACTGTATTGAATGTTTTCGGTAGTGCTGGTGCTCTTGGTATCTAGTTGTCAACTCTACTGACCACAGAATTGATTGAAGGCAGTTCTCAGCACAGATACTGAAGACAAATTTACATCCAAAGCTGAATTCAAGTTGCGAACACTGCTGTCCGCAATGTAGATCGAAGGCACTACTCGACACAAACATCAATGAATGCTATTTTGTCACAGTTAACAGAATCTGAGGACATAGTACAATTGTCTCTGCCTTAAATAAATCGAGACTAAATTCCATGTTGTCTGTAGTGCTGATGCGCTTTTGGTATCAAGTAGTAAACTCTGTTGATCGCAGTGTACATTTGAAGGCAGTACTTAGTATATACATTGAGGAACACTTCTTGTGGCATCCATTAACAAAATTGTCTCTGCCTTACATAAATCAAGGCTAACGTGAATTCTGTCTGTAGTGTAGATGGAAAGCTAAATTCAATTTGTGAACACTGCTGTCCACAGTGTAGATTGAAGGCAGTTGTTGACATAGACATAGACAAATGCTTTTTGTCACTTATTTAAACAAAATGTGAAGATGTGAAGACATGTAGTAGAATTGTCTCTGCATTAAATAAATGAAGGCTGAATTTCCTACTGTTCAAACTTTAAGAAAATCTGAGGACATTGTGCAATTGTCTCTGTTTTAAATAAATCAAGACTGTATTGAATGTTTTTTGTAGTGCTGATACTCTTGGTATCTAGTTGTCAACTCTACTGACTGCAGAATTGATTGAAGGAAGTTCTCAGCACAGATACTGAAGACAAATTTACATCCAAAGCTGAATTCAAGTTGCGAACACTGCTGTCCGCAATGTAGATCGAAGGCACTACTCTACACACATCAATGAATGCTATTTTGTCACAGTTAACAGAATCTAAGGACATAGTACAATTGTCTCTGCCTTAAATATATCGATACTAAATTCCATATTGTCTGTAGTGCTGATGCGCTTTTGGTATCAAGTAGTAAACTCTGTTGATCGCAGTGTACATTTGAAGGCAGTACTTAGTATATACATTGAGGAACACTTTTTGTGGCATCCATTAACAAAATTGTCTCTGCCTTACATAAATCATGGCCAACGTGAATGCTGTCCGTAGTGTAGATGGAAAGCTGAATTCAATTTGTGAACCCTGCTGTCCGCAGTGTAGATTGATGTGAAGACATGTAGTAGAATTGTCTCTGCATTAAATAAATGAAGGCTGAATGTCCTACTGTTCAAACTTTAAGAAAATCTGAGGACATTGTGCAATTGTCCCTGTATGAAATAAATCAAGACTGTATTGAATGTTTTCTGTAGTGCTGGCGCTCTTGGTATCTAGTTGTCAACTCCACTGACAGCAGAATTGATTGAAGGCAGTTCTCAGCACAGATACTGAAGGCAAATTTACATCCAAAGCTTAATTCAAGTTGTGAACCCTGCTGTCCGCAATGTAGATCGAAGGCACTACTCGACACAAACATTGATGAATGCTATTTTGTCACAGTTAAGAGAATCTGAGGACATTGTACAATTGTCTCTGCCTTAAATAAATCGAGACTAAATTCCATGTTGTCTGTAGTGTTGATGCGCTTTAGGTAACAAGTAGTAAACTCTGTTGATCGCAGTGTACATTTGAAGGCAGTACTTAGTATATACATTGAGAAACGTTTTTTGTGGCATCCATTACCAAAATTGTCTCTGCCTTACATAAATCAAGGCTAACGTGAATGCTGTCCATAGTGTAGATGGAAAGCTGAATTCAATTTGTGAACCCGGCTGTCCGCAGTGTAGATTGAAGGCAGTTGTTGACATAGACATAGATAAATGCTTTTTGTCACCTATTTTAACAAAATTTGAAGATGTAAAGACATATAGGAGAATCTTCTCTGCATTAAATAAATGAAGGCTGAATGTCCTACTGTTCAAACTGTAAGAAAAACTAAGGACACTGTGCAATTGTCTCTGTTTTAAATAAATTAAGACTGTATTGAATGTTTTCTGTAGTGCTCGCGCTCTTGGTATCTGGTTTTCAAGTCTACTGACAGCAGAATTGATTGAAGCCAGATCTCAGCACAGATACTGAAGACAAATGTACATTCAAAGCTGAATTCAAGTTGTGAACCCTGATGTCCGCAATGTAGATCGAAGGCACTACTCGACACAAACATTGATGAGTGCTATTTTGTCACAGTTAACAGAATCTGAGGACATAGTACAATTGTCTCTGCCTTAAATAAATCGAGACTAAATTCCATGTTGTCTGTAGTGCTGATGCGCTTTTGGTAACAAGTAGTAAACTCTGTTGATCGCAGTGTACATTTGAATGCAGTACTTAGTATATACATTGAGGAACACTTTTTGTGGCATCCATTAACAAAATTGTCTCTGCCTTACATAAATCAAGGCTAACGTGAATGCTGTCCGTAGTGTAGATGGAAAGCTGAATTAAATTTGTGAACCCTGTTGTCCGCAGTGTATATTGAAGGCAGTTGTTGACAGAGACATAGACAAATGCTTTTTGTCACCTATTTAAACAAAATGTGAAGATGTGAAGACATATAGTAGAATTGTCTCTGCATTAAAGAAATGAAGGCTGAATTTCCTACTGTTTAAACTTTAAGAAAATCTGAGGACATTGTGCAATTGTCCCTGTATTAAATAAATCAAGACTATATTGAATGTTTTCTGTAGTGCTGGCGCTCTTGGTATGTAGTTGTCAACTCCACTGACCGCAGAATTGATTGAAGGCAGTTCTCAACACAGATACTGAAGACAAATGTACATCCAAAGCTGAATTCAAGTTGTGAACCCTGATGTCCGCAATGTAGATCGAAGGCACTACTCGACACAAACATTGATGAATGCTATTTTGTCACAGTTAACAGAATCTGAGAACATAGTACAATTGTCTGTGCCTTAAATAAATCGAGACAAAATTCCATGTTGTCTGTAGTGCTGATGCGCTTTTGGTATCAAGTAGTAAACTCTGTTGATCGCAGTGTACATTTGAAGGCAGTACTTAGTACAGACATTGAGGAACGTTTTTTGTGGCATCCATTAACAAAATTGTCTTTGGCTTACATAAATCAAGGCTAACTTGAATGCTGTCCGTAGTATAGATGGAAAGCTGAATTCAAGTTGTGGACCCTGCTGTCCGCAGTGTAGATTGAAGGCATTTGTTAACAGACATAGACAAATGCTTTTTCTCACTTATTTAACCACATGACTGGTAAAGCAATTCCCCTCCTGTGCTGGAGATCCTTGAAATACATTATTTCATGACGAGCTGAGCTCGTCATAAGCACACGACCAGTGTACTGCATGACGAGCTGAGCTCGTAATGAGCAGCGAAGGGGTTAAACAAAATGTGAAGACATATAGTAGAATTGTCTCTGCATCAAATAAATGAAAGCTGAATTTCCTACTGTTCAAACTTTAAGAAAATCTGAGGACATTGTGCAATTGCCTCTGTTTTAAATAAATCAAGACTGTATTGAATGTTTTCGGTAGTGCTGGTGCTCTTGGTATCTAGTTGTCAACTCTACTGACCACAGAATTGATTGACGGCAGTTCTCAGCACAGATACTGAAGACAAATTTACATCCAAAGCTGAATTCAAGTTGCGAACACTGCTGTCCGCAATGTAGATCGAAGGCACTACTCGACACAAACATCAATGAATGCTATTTTGTCACAGTTAACAGAATCTGAGGACATAGTACAATTGTCTCTGCCTTAAATATATCGATACTAAATTCCATATTGTCTGTAGTGCTGATGCGCTTTTGGTATCAAGGAGTAAACTCTGTTGATCGCAGTGTACATTTGAAGGCAGTACTTAGTATATACATTGAGGAACACTTTTTGTGGCATCCATTAACAAAATTGTCTCTGCCTTACATAAATCAAGGCCAACGTGAATGCTGTCCGTAGTGTAGATGGAAAGCTGAATTCAATTTGTGAACCCTGCTGTCCACAGTGTAGATTGATGTGAAGACATGTAGTAGAATTGTCTCTGCATCAAATAAATGAAGGCTGAATGTCCTACTGTTCAAACTTTAAGAAAATCTGAGGACATTGTGCAATTGTCCCTGTATGAAATAAATCAAGACTGTATTGAATGTTTTCTGTAGTGCTGGCGCTCTTGGTATCTAGTTGTCAACTCCACTGACAGCAGAATTGATTGAAGGCAGTTCTCAGCACAGATACTGAAGGCAAATTTACATCCAAAGCTGAATTCAAGTTGTGAACCCTGCTGTCCGCAATGTAGATCGAAGGCACTACTCGACACAAACATTGATGAATGCTATTCTGTCACAGTTAACAGAATCTGAGGACATTTTACAATTGTCTCTGCCTTAAATAAATCGAGACTAAATTCCATGTTGTCTGTAGTGTTGATGCGCTTTAGGTAACAAGTAGTAAACTCTGTTGATCGCAGTGTACATTTGAAGGCAGTACTTAGTATATACATTGAGGAACGTTTTTTGTGGCATCCATTACCAAAATTGTCTCTGCCTTACATAAATCAAGGCTAACGTGAATGCTGTCCATAGTGTAGATGGAAAGCTGAATTCAATTTGTGAACCCGGCTGTCCGCAGTGTAGATTGAAGGCAGTTGTTGACATAGACATAGATAAATGCTTTTTGTCACCTATTTTAACAAAATTTGAAGATGTAAAGACATATAGGAGAATCTTCTCTGCATTAAATAAATGAAGGCTGAATGTCCTACTGTTCAAACTGTAAGAAAAACTAAGGACACTGTGCAATTGTCTCTGTTTTAAATAAATTAAGACTGTATTGAATGTTTTCTGTAGTGCTCGCGCTCTTGGTATCTGGTTTTCAAGTCTACTGACAGCAGATTTGATTGAAGCCAGATCTCAGCACAGATACTGAAGACAAATGTACATTCAAAGCTGAATTCAAGGTGTGAACCCTGATGTCCGCAATGTAGATCGAAGGCACTTCTTGACACAAACATTGATGAGTGCTATTTTGTCACAGTTAACAGAATCTGAGGACATAGTACAATTGTCTCTGCCTTAAATAAACCGAGACTAAATTCCATGTTGTCTGTATTGCTGATGCGCTTTTGGTATCAAGTAGTAAACTCTGTTGATTGCAGTGTACATTTGAAGGCAGTACTTAGTACAGACATTGAGGAACGTTTTTTGTGGCATCCATTAACAAAATTGTCTTTGGCTTACATAAATCAAGGCTACCTTGAATGCTGTCTGTAGTATAGATGGAAAGCTGAATTCAAGTTGTGGACCCTGCTGTCCGCAGTGTAGATTGAAGGCATTTGTTAACTGACATGGGCTAATGCTTTTTGTCACTTATTTAAATAAAATGTGAAGACATATAGTAGAATTGTGTCTGCATCAAATAAATAAAGGCTGAATTTCCTACTGTTCAAACTTTAAGAGAATCTGAGGACATTGTGCAATTGTCTCCGTTTTAAATAAATCAAGACTGTATTGAATTTTTTCTGCAGTGCTGGCGCTCTTGGTATCTAGTTGTCAACTCTACTGACCGCAGAATTGATTGAAGGCAGTTCTCAGCACAGATACTGTAGACAAATTTACATACAAAGCTGAATTCAAGTTGTGAACCCTGCTGTCCACAATGTATATCAAAGGCATGCACATCCTGTTATTGTAGAGTAATTACGTCATTATAGTTAGGACCTTCCTTCCTTCCTTTTTGTCTGTGCATCCTCAGCAAGGAGTGTTCAGATGTATCTTCCTCCTGGGGTGCAGCCATATGAAAGATGTCTTCAAAAACACAGAAGCTTCAGCAAAGAGATGGTTGTCGGGGAAGTAGTTACAAAAAAAACTCTATTGAGGGCCTGTAATTGGAATTTGAATTAAAATAAGAATTGCCAACCACATCCAACGAAGGCAACAGACGCTTAAATTACCCACTGCCTTGTCAGGCAAGTAGTTACCAAAAACAATATTACTGGACTCTATTGAGGGCCTGTAATTGAAGTTAGAATTAGAATAAGAATTGACAACCACATCCAATGAAGGCAGCAGACATGCAAATTACCCACTGCTTTGTTGGGTAAGTAGTTACCAAAAACAACAATATTGGGCTGTATTGAGGGCCTGTAATTGGAATTAGAATTGGCAACCACACCCAACGAAGGCAGCAGACGTGCAAATTACCCAATGCCTTGTCGGGGAATTAGTTACCAAAAACAACAATAATGGGCTCTTTCAAGGGCCTGTAACTAGAATTAGTATTAGAATTGGACACCACATCCAACTAAGGCCTTTTGGATGTTTGGTTTTCCAGGCCATTACACAGAGTTATTTATTTATTTATTTATTGCCATTTGTAAAGCGCAACAAATACCCGCAGGCGTCTCGGCGCTTTTGGCCACCATAAGTGTGGCAGGGTATGCTCAGACTTGAGTCCCTTGCTCACTTTGCCACTGGATTCAAGCAAGCCGGGCTGAAGACGGCTGGAATGCCAGAAACCGGTCCTCTGAAGCTTGTTTGCGGTCCAGGGAAGACATGGCTTGGCAGTTCGGGCTGGACTGTTCCCATGAGGTACAGGGTCAGACTGATTTGCATATAGCAATGTCTGAACGGGGGTGGCAGAGTGGGCTAAAGAACGGTGATGGATTAAACCCAGATCTTTTGACTGGGTGTGAGTGTTTGATTGATTCAGATGCTCCGTTCATCCCCACCCCCTTTTGTACTGCTTTTGGCCGCCATAAGGTTGACAGGGCATGCTCAGACGTGAGTCCCTTGCTCACTTTGCCAATGGATTCAAGCAAGCCGGGCTGAAGACGGCTGGAATGCCAGAAACCGGTCCTCGGAAGCTTGTTTCCGGTCCAGGGAAGACATGGCTTGGCAGTTCTGGCTGGACTGTTCCCATGAGGCACAGGGTCAGACTGATTTGCATATAGCCATGTCTGAACTGGGGTGGCAGAGTGGACTAAAGAACGGTGATGGATTAAACCCAGATCTTTTGACTGGGTGTGAGTGTTTGATTGATTCAGATGCTCCGTCCATCACCACCCCCTTTTTTACCACATCCAAGGAAGGCAGTGACTGTCGAGGATGTAGTTACCAAAAACACCAATACTGGGCTCTATCGAGGGCCTGTAATTGGAATAAGAATAAGAATTTGCAACCACATCCAGCAAAGGCAGCAGATGTCCAAATTATTCACAGCCTTATCGGGGACGTAGTTACCAAAAATAACAGTACTGTACTCTATTGAGGGCCTGGAATTGGAATTAGAATAAGAATTGGCACCACATCAAACAAAGGCAGCAGACGTGAAAATTACCCCTTGTCTTGTCGGGGACGTAGTTAGCAAAAACAACAATACTGAACTCTATCGAGGGCCTGTAATTAGAATTAGAGTTGGCAACCACATCCAGCCAAGGCAGCAGACGGGCAAATTACCCACTGCCTTGTCGGGGGCGTAGTTACTAAAAAGAACAATACTGCACTCTATCGAGGGCCTGTAATTGGAATAAGAATAAGAATTGTCAACCACATCCAAACGAAGACAGCAGACGCTCAAATTACCCACTGCCTTGTCGGGGACAAAGTTACCAAAAACAACAATAGTGGACTCCATCGAGGGATTGGAATTAGAATTGGAATAAGAATTGGCAAACACATCCAACGAAGGCAGCAGACGCACAAATTACCCACTGCCTTGTCGGGGAAGTAGTGACCAAAAAAAACAATACTGGGCTCTATTGAGGACCTGTAATTAGAATTGCAATAAGAATTGAAAACCACATCTAACGAAGGCAGCAGATGCGCAAATTACCTACTGCCTTGTCGGAGAAGTAGTTTTCAAAAACAACAATATTGGGTTCTAACGAAGGCCTGTAATTAGAATTAGAATTAGAATTGGCAACCACACCCAACAAAGGCAGCAGACGAGCAAATTACCCACTGCCTTGTCGGAGATGTAGTTACCAAAAACAACAATACTGGGCTCTATCGAGGGCCTGTAATTGGAATTAAAATTGGCAAGCCTATCCAACAAAGGCAGCAGACATGCAAATTACCCTCTGCCTACTCGGGGAAGAAGTTACCATAAAATGATTACTGCATGAAATAATAAGGTCTGCAAAATTGGGATGGTTGTTGGGATGCGGAGTTGATGGTGTTGTGGAAGTGCTGGCTACAGCTGGTGGCGGGTCTTCTCGCAGCCTGTCGCATGCAGCTCTTGCATAATTGCGGGATGAAGAGTATTAACATGTTTTACTATGCTGGCAGTTCCAAATGAATATTTTTTACGATAGTAGTTAAGATGTGCAGATAATAATACACAAAGGCAAGCATTAAGTTTGATACCATGCTTACCTCATCAATAATGAGAAGTTTCATTTTCTTCAAGACTCTTGAAACTTCACAAGAAACTTTTCCAGATAGCTTGTGGTATTCTAATTTGTTTTCATGCTGTACAGGTAGCATTAGTAAGGAATGTAAAGTAATTACTTTAATGTTGTGTGCTGTCAACTCAGTTGGGGCAGTGACATCACAAGATAAATGTGACTCAATTGTTTTGTGTAGATAACTGGTGATTACTTTAATTAAGAAAAGTTTTCCTGTTCTAGCTTGTCCAGTCACGTAAATTCGGATAGGTTGAAATGACGTGCATGAGCTCTCTTTCTTTTCATGAAGTAATCCATGGTCAATCTGTTCTCGCACTTGGTCATATATTTGTTTTTGCTCAATATTTAGTTGTTCACACATTAGCCTCAACCCCCCCCAAAAAAAACCTACAAATCTCTACATTTGTACATTCTGCGATGATGCGTGGCCATTGTAACAGCAACTGCGAAGCATGCTTTGATTTCATGTTGCAGCAAGATCTAGACTCACCCACATGATTCTTCTAGATTTGGAGTATAGACTTGCAGATGATAAGCGATGTAAGTATTCACACGCTTCGATTTCTTGATGAGATAACATCTTCAAACTCTAACTGTATAATTTCTTACTCTGACTATTCTCGTGGGAAATCTCTTCCCAGAGTTCCTTCAATTCCGTCTTTTCTGATTTTGTTATGTAGGTTGTTACATATCGAGCAACAGCAATGGAATTGTCCGCAAAGTATTGAATATCCATTTTAGCATTCCACATGGACAGAATAACTGGATTATAATCATTTATATATTTTGAGTCTTCACTTCTTCTCAAATTATATGTATTCTTTGAATACTTTCTTGTCAAGATATGTCGCATAGTTGACGTAAAACTGTTTACTCTTCCTTTGGATATTATAGGACGTGGAAAACTAAAACAACATTTGGTTTAAAACTTTTCCTTTGACTTGTACTTTAAACAATAGTATTTCCCACAACGATTGCTTTGGAATCATAAGAGTTGCTGTCTTAAGTTGTTTTCTTCTGTGCTTTTGGGTATAGCTCATGTAGCATATTCTTCAATAAAATTCAACACAGTATCATCCGAATCTGTTCCAAATTTGAGGGCATCTTTGATCCATATTAGCATATGTATATGAGGAGCATCTCTTGTTTAATCCATAAGTTCTCCAAGAAGAGGATTTTTTTTATTACAGATAAAACACATCATAGGTTCAAATCTAAGATTGAAAAACCTGCACACATTAACTGGATCCATAATACACAACTCTCCAGGTGTCTTGTATTCAATATTTTCTAGATTTGGAAATCTACTAAAACTTAGTGCTGTAAAAGGACAACCAGTATTTAAAAGTCTTGAACATGAAGATACCAGAAAGTCTTTGGGTAGCATTGGAAATGTTAACATTTGGTCATATTTTGAATATAAGGAACTTATTACAAATATGTGACAGGCAAATGATGCTGAATATGGGACTATTCTTAATGATATAAGAATTGGAAAAGTGACTGAAGATTGGAAACAAGCTTTACAGAGATGATTACTTTCCAATTTGTTTCCTAATGAAAATATCGTTCTTGAGAAAATATATATGAGAATTGCAGAAAACAAATCTGTAATCTGCTCAATGCCAACACTGCATGAATGTTCTATATTCAATGAAGAAATTTTAAAGTTTGAAAATGAAGAAATTATAAAATTGGAAGCTGTTGATAAAATAGAGCATGAAGGGATCACTATTAATTTGACAGAAAAATTGAAGAGGAAATTGGATTCTTTAGAGAAATCGATATTTAAAACTTCTGGTTTAGAAAATAATCTATATGCATGTATATACTGTTGGGTAATTTTACAACGTAATTTGAATGTGGAAAAAGGTTTAGTAAATGGAGCAATGGGTAAAGTTGTTGATTTCATTAATTATCTAAATAGAGATGGTATTGAAACTGTCAATATCTGGGACACTATTGTTGCACTCTATCGAGGACTTGGAATTAGAATTGGAATAAAAATAAAAATTGGCAACCACATCCAACAAAGGTAGAAGACGCGCAAATTACCCAGTGCCTAGTCGGGGAAGTAGTTACCAAAAACAGCAATACTTGGCCTGTCATTAGATTTAGAATTGGAATCGGCAACCACATCCAACAAAGTCAGCAGAAGCGCATATTGCCCACTGCCTTGTCGGGGACGTAGTTGCCAAAAACAATAATACTAGACTCTATTGAGGGCCTGTAATTGGAATTAGAATTGACAACCACCTTCAATGGAGGCAGCAGACAACAAGCAAATTACCCACTGCCTTGTCGGGGACATAGTTGTCGAAAACACACAGCGGGTAGCTGTGCGCAATACAAGTACAAAAACATTTACATTTACAACAACATACTGGAGTCTATCGAGGGCTTGTAATTAGAATTAGAAATGGCAACCACATCCAACAAAGGCAGCAGAAGAGCTATTTACCCACTGCCTTGTCGGGAAAGTACTTACCAAAAACAACAATACTGGGGTCTATTGAGGACCTGTAATTAGAATTAGAATAAGAATTGGCAACCACATCCAATGAAAGCAGCAGAGGAGCAAATTACCCACTGCCTTGTTGGGGAAGTAGTTACAAAAAAACAACAATACTGGGCTCTATCGAGAGCCTGTAATTGGAATTAGTATTTTCAACCACATACAACGAAGGTAGCACACACACAAATTACCCACTGCCTTGTCGGGGAAGTAGTTACCAAACACAACAATACTGGACTCCACTGAGGGCCTGTAATCAGAATAAGAATTGGCAACCACATCCAACTAACAAAGTGGTGACAATAAGTTGAGCTGCAAATATTCTTTGCAGTCACTCTCACTTCTTCTCTCCTTTGATAAAAAAAATGACACACAATGTTAACTTCCTTTTTATCTTACAGATTGTGTTTCACATATTGGCGTCATCCCCCCCAAAAAACCTACAAAGCTCTACGATTGTGTATTCTGCGATGATGTGTGGCCTTTGTAACAACGACTGAAAAGCCTGCTTCGACACGTGGTGCACCCTCTTTGAATCTGCGAGTCAATCGGGTGCAACGGTCTAGGTACACACTATTGAGAACTTACTGGTATGCAGTCGGAGTGCAAGGGATATACTACTTTGGAATAAAAACAGCGCACAGACACCTGCTTACAGTGGAACTTGATGAAGAATTAAAGTGGCTCTGTTTATGAAGGAAGATTTGAGCAAGTCGACAACTTGGAATAAAAAATACAGTCTGTCTGTTGTAGGATGTTTGGATTTCCAGCCTATTACACAGATGTGTCCAACAGGGGATGTAGTAGCCAATCGGCGTTGAGGAGTAGAAGTCCCCCGCCGTTGTCAGCTCGGTGTTCGGCGTTGAAGGCATACATACAAAATACATACTATACATAACCTCGGGACGATTGCACGTCCCCCTCAAGACGACGAAATGTTCAGATGTCTTCACTATCAACTTTCAATGCTACTTTCTGTGCCTACCATGGTGAAATATGACAGAAGATTTGAGCAAGTTGACAACTTAGTAGAAGAAATAAAGTCTATGAGACACATGCAAGTAAGGCTGCAGAAGCGCAAACCACACCCTCCCGACTCGGTGACGTAGTTACAAAAAATAACATCACAGGGCTCTTACGAGGCCCTGTAATTTGAATGAGCAAGTTGACATTTCATGTTGCTTAGCAACTTTGAAGAAGAATTAAAGTGGCTTCATTAAGCTTTTCATTCTACATGAATGCTAAAACAAGTAAAAAGGAATTGTGAATATGAGTCCATAGAGGGAGTCTAAGGAACGTCAGCCACATGCAAGGAAGGCTGCAGAAGTGCAAACTACACTATCCCGACTCGGTGACGTAGTTATACAAAATAAGACAGGGCTCTTACGAGGCCCTGTAATTGGAATGAGCAAGTTGACATTTCCTGTCGCTTAACTTGGAAGAAGAATTAAAGTGGCTATGTATATGGTGCCGCTCGCAGCCGTTTTCTGGGACGAAGGACTCTGGGCAAAGAATTCCGGGCTGTATCTGTGCCCCACAGAGCCTGCAAACCACAAGGAAGACCCTGCCATTTGAAGCATCGGAGCACGCTGACAAGGGCTGGGACTGCGAGAACCAGGGTCCACCGGCGCACAGTCAACGCAGCGCACCTGGTGTCTCTTCCCGCCCCCTACTCCTCCTATTTGACCACGCCCTGGTGCGCGATCGCGGGACGCGCGCGGACGTCCGCCGGGCAAAGCCCGGGCCAAGGGCGGGTCCGTTTGTGCCCGTTCGTGACCGGGCTGGACCGGACTGGGCCCCCCTCTTGCATCTGTCGTCACCCTTTGCAACTCTAGTGTGGGGAGATGTCCTGTCGCGAAACAAGGAGCAAGTCCTCCCTAGCTGGAGGCGCCATAGCTGGAGGTATGGAACATTTTTTGATCAGAGCCAATACCCTAATGGACACCGAAATAAATGTCCTTGAAAAACGCTTATCTAAGGAACTATCGGCTATAAAGAGATCTTCCCTTGGAACATTAGCTAACGCCAAAACCCCTGAACGGCCCAGCGAGTCTATTAATAATGAAGCGGTTGGCCAAATCTCAACACTCAAGGAGGATAACCCGGGGGCTCTTGACTTGGACATTCTGGTTAATGAAATTCTCCCTGAAATTGATATAGTTCTTGACAATAATGTCTCCACCTCTTCTGAGCCCGAAGTGATCTGTAATAACATGTTAAATGGGGTCAGAGAAGGGACCGCAACCAAACGCAAGAGGTCTTATAACACGAAAGCGTGTAGAAAGTCTAAATCAGCCAAGCATAAACATGATATCCCCAACCCCACATTAGGTCTAACCAAACCCCTGCCTAGTATGGAATTAACATTAGAAAACCTGGGAGTTCTTTTTCAATCACTTCTATTCCCTCTAGAGTCCAAAATGGAACGGATAGAACTCCGTCTAATTAACATCGAGAAAACCACTGCTGCCATTCTGGCTAAATCCACCAAACCCAACACTCTGTGTAACCCGCAAATCACTCCCATTATCCCCGGTCCCCCTTTAGCGAAAGACGCCCCCAACCCGCCCTGTCCCCCAATAGGCCCTTTAGCCCCTATCCATCATAGCAATATTAAAATCCCCTCCTTGCTACCTCTAGGGCCAGTCCAATCTATGGCTAATACTAACGGGTTCACGGCCGACTGCCATATAGTTTCCTCAGCACCTGAACAGATAGCCCCTAGACCGCGCCAGCCAGACCTGCCGCCAGAAGCTAATCGCTTCATGGTAGTTTTGGCTGGAGCACCACCGCTGGAAGCCGGGGAAGCCGGGGAAGCCGAGATTTTTAAATCTCTCAAAAGTAAAGTTGTTAGATGGCTGAACTGGAACAGACCCCTCCCGGCCCACCTTCATAACGAAATCATTATGGTTAGAAGGGTGCCCTGGCTGGGCAAAACTAGGAAGTCTATAAATGGGAACTGTATAACGGTCAGTTTTAGAGACCCTAGAACAGTCTCACATATTTGTGCAGGTTTGAATAGATCCTTCGATTCCACTATTCAGACGCTACCAGTGTCTTTTTTGTTTCTCCCCAACCACCTGTACCATGACCGAGGTAGAGACGACTGGACCAGGCAGGTTGAGCGGAGGGGTAGATATAGAAGATTTGATGCAAGACCGGTTTTGATGCCCCCGGACACCCCCTTCTGTGATTTTAACCGGTTCAGCTGTCTAGATGGTTTAGATGGAGTCGACTGACTACCTATGACTCATGTTTCAAGCCCCCCCCTTTCTGGTACTGGTAATTGTTTACGAGAGGCCAAGGGTAATGGTATACCAATGGACTCAGCCCCTATAATGCCCTCCACCCCTACCCATTTTGTACCCCGGAACATAGACCCTTATGCCACTTACCACCTACCAATATCTATGGTCACCCCTGATGAAACTATACCGTCCATAGGGCCCATTAGTGTCTCTGAGTCTATTGATCCTATAACGTGTGTTCCTGGCTTCAAACTTGCTAGCTGGTTGGAGTCGGCAAACGTTGTCCCTGGGTTGGAGTGAATCCCTTTCCCAGTTTGACGTCTTATGCATACAGGAGATTTGGCTAATGACTGATATCTTTTTCGATGGTTTTGTGTCATATAATAACCCTACACAAAGGTCTAACATGGGCAGGGCTAAAGGTGGGCTTGTAATTTTACTCTCTGTGAATTTTCCTGAACGTGTGAAATCCCATTTGACTGTGGGCTTTCATTCACAAATTCTAAGACTGGAATACAAAAGGGGTCATGAAACATTGTTGATCAACCATTATAATAACATGTTTGATGTTACAAATACCTCAGTTGTGGATGAGCTCGATTTAGCAGTGAGGAAAATTTGTAAAGATACCCATAAGATCTACGATATCATCTGGGGTGGGGACTTCAACATCCGTACTTGCCCCCACTCCTTTACTAATGTATGTGGGTTTGACGGGGATAACGGGGAATATCGGGCACATTTTATCCATACACCCTACGGCGACTCTCTTAAATCCCTTATGCTAAGCCTTGATTTATTGATCAAATACCTGGCTACAGATAATGAGGGTAATATTATACCAACTTTTATAGGAAGGAATACGGTGTCCGTTATTGACCATTTACTGGTATCAGTACATATTGCCCCATTTTGTTCAGTCCCGACTGTTGTAGACTTTGGTAACAGCGACCATAATGCCATCACTATGTTGACCTCTATCTGGGGGTCTCCGCTCAGTGATCAGCGCATAATAGTAGAAGATATAATCCCCTGCAGGCAGAATGGTATCCGTATCAAATGGTGTGGTGATAACTCGGAGAAGCTGTTGCGTAAAATTGTGGGAGCCAGGTCGGAAGTGATATTTAAATGTCTGGACTATGATGCTACTCCCCGGCAGAGGCGGATCCTCCATGGGGGCGTTTGGGCGCCGCACCACTGCTTTCTCGCCGTGCGAGAAGGCAGAAACAAATAGTAGAGAACTACCATTTGTTTCTGCCTTCTCGAACGGCGAGAAAGCAGGAGTTCCTTCTTGAGACAGTGGGAGGGGTTACTCAAGTGCAGAGGGGAGTGGCTTTCCCCACTGTTGTCAATACTGTCTGATGGACAGCCTGAGAGGCTGTCCACACAGACAGTATTAACTGTATTAATAACATCAGGCAAGCCGCTCCCCCCTGTCCTCGAGTAACCCCTCCCACTCTCCCTGTTCTCGTATGCTGCAGCATACAGAGAAATGACGTGGTGTTGGGGCAGCCGGCCGAACGAATTACAGCGCTGTGCTGTGGTGGAGGGGAGGGAGGCTGCCTGGCTTCCTGCGTGAAGAGTAGAACAGGAGGGCGGGAGTCGGGACGTGTGGAGTTGGAACTAACTTGAAGGCGCCAGCGGGAAGGTAAGGTAAGTTAAGTTTATTTTATTGACTTTGTTGTTTTATTATTTTATTTAAAATTATCCCGCTTCCCCCCATCCCTCCCATCCCTCCCCTCAGCAGTGCGACAACACAATTTCTACCCCCCACTCTCCCCCCCACCCGTATTGCCGGCCGCGACTGTGTGGTAAAATTGCTCACATTTATTGAAAGTGTCTCCTCCCGTAGGTCTCTCTCTGCCGGTAAAGAGCTTGTGACATTTTACTGTGGGGAAAGTGAAAGCTCTAGAGCGGCACATAGATGTCTCGTTTGATCACTTCCTTACATTTGCAGGGCTTTAATTTATGCCAAGGATGCTTGGAAGACAGTGCCAATACTTAATTCCCGAGGCTGTGTTCTCACACGCCATCATAGAGGAATGGGCTTGCGAGGGATTGGCGTTGCTGTGCTTTCAGCGGCTTAGCAGGGACGTGTCTGGTCTGCTCTTCTGAGCGGGGCTATGAGAGGGTGTCACAATGGCAAAATAATTCCCTCTGTTCCTAGGTGCGCACATTGCAAAGGAAAAAGTTCACACCTATTGTGGAGAATCAAGGTCCTTGTTCACAGTAAGACCGTGTCTGTGTACGGAGTGTGAATTGCTGTGTTTAAGGCTTCAAGTTTTCCGTGTTTTTGTTGCTGCGATTTACATATAAATATATACAGAAAACAATGTGTGCCATGCTGGGATTTATTTTTGAAAAAGGAAAAATACAGCTGCCTAATTTTGTATTGAGTGTCGCGTCGTGCTGTCAAGCATGACTGGCAAACCATTATCGTGATTATAGTCCCAGTCTTGTTCGTGCCTGGTGCCCAGGTCTTTATAGATCACGGATATACATTTGCAACTCAAGGCTTTATTTCGAGGTTATTTTGAGTCTGTTTAATGTGTCTGTCCCACCAGGCATCAGTAAAAGGGTCATGTGAAGTAGTGCGAGGTGCACCCTTGATGCGTTCATGCTTGCTGGCTGCTCTTGCTCGCCACAGTGCGCCGTCCACAACTTTTACGCCCGCCACTTTCAAATGTCACCAGCCACCACTGCTCCCCGGTGTATTATTGCTGATCTTGAGGAACTGGGCACCATAATAAAAAGGTCCCTTACCATCACCAAGGGCATTTCCAAGAGGGCAGCGGTGGGCTGGTTTGACAGTGCTTGCACTAAATCTCTTCAAGAACTTAAGCGGGCTCTGTCTAAACAACCCAGAGACAGGCAGGTTATCACACATCTCAGGTCGACCTAAAAAAAGCAACTTATCTGTAGAAAAAAAGAGTTAAGGGAGCAAGCCTGGGATAACCTGACAAAAGCAGCAGTGCTGCGTGACAGTAAGCTCTTCTGGAGCACGGTCAATAGTCCCTTACTCCAAAAGGAAGATTTCCCTATACTAACAGCCCAAGTTAGCGAGGAAAACTGGGTACAATATTTCACAGAAATCTTTGATCTGGCTAGGGAGGCTCATGATAGCTCTTCTGCTGCCCCTGTTAAACCTAAGCTGCCACTGGGGATTACCCTCCAAGAAGTAGAAACTGCCATCAGTAAGAGCAAAGGGGGGAAGGAACCTGGACCAGATGGGGTCCCGGTTGACCTGTATAAAACCAACCAGGCACTTTGGAGTCCACTCCTGACCCCGGTGTTCAATGCATCTGTTAGTGATAGTACACCATCTACCTGGAGTGAATACATAATCCTGCCGATCTACAAGAAGGTAGATAGAGGAGAGGCTAAGAACTACCGCCCTATCTCCCTCCTGGATTCCTCACTTAAAATCATGTGCAGTGTCCTACTAGCGCAATTGGAGGAATGGGCAGAGGACAATAAAATTCTTGCGGATTCTCAATTCGGCTTCCGCAAGGGCCTTGGGACAATCGAGCAGTGCATCAATCTTGACCTCATTATAGGGAAATATACCAAAGCGAAACAGGGCTCACTATTCCTCTGTTTTGCTGACCTCTCAAGTGCCTTTGATCTGGTGGACCATACTTTGTTATGGTCCACTTTACTTGAAATGGGAGCTCCGACAGCAATAATATACTTCCTGGCCAGACTATATAATATATATATATAATAAGCTTTCTGCCCAGATTCGCTTTGGTCAGGCAGGGGAATGCACCAAGAAGATCAGGCTTAAATCTGGTATAAGGCAAGGCTGTGTGCTGGCCCCGTTACTTTTCTCCCTTTTTATAAATTCTATGGAGTCCGAATTAAAGAGGGTTCAAGCTGATTCCCCGCAGATTGACGTCCACCCTGTCCCAGTTCTGCTATATGCAGATGACACGGTCCTTCTCTCGAGAACCCCAAATGGTCTCCAAAACCTTAAGAACTACTTCTATGATTTTATCCAGGGGAGAATAATTCTAAGACTTTTATTATGGCCTGTGGGAAAAAGATGAAACAACTTAATCCATTTTACTTTAAGGAACACAGAATAGAGGTTGTGGATACATTTTGGTATCTTGGCATAACTTTTAATAGTAATGGGTCATGGGCATCCGAGATTTTAAATGTGAAGGCCAATATGGGTAAAAGCTCCTCGGGAGTATTTCGTTTTGCATCAAAACTGGGCAGTCAGTCGCCGCATCCCAGATATGTTAAACATCTACAGGTATAGATGCGCATCCATTGCCCTATACGGCTCAGGTGTATGGGGATACTTCATGGGGATCTGCAAGTAACAGAGAATCAGTTCCTCAAAATACTCCTGTGCCTTCCCTCTTCGGCATCCACCGAACTGACTCATAAAGAGGCTGGGCTGGACTATCTGACAGATTTAACGGGCATGAGACCCCTTATGGTTTGGAGGTCAATCTGGGCAAAGGACGACACAGGATTCACCAGGCGAATTATCTTAGACTGTCTCCGGCTGGACAATGCCAGCAAGATCCCCTGGTTAAAATACGTTTTAACGTCCTATAAAGAAATCTTCAATCTGGACATTTTTTATGACCCTTTAAGTGCCGTTAATATACCCAAACAGGAGGTTAAAAATGCTTATTTGGGGACTAAATCCAATATGCGTAGAGTCCAATGTAGCCACTTTACAACCCATGTTTTTTACCATTCTAACAAGGAGGTTGGCCAGGGCATGCCTATGTATTTAAAAGCAATCACCAAACAATCTCATCAGTTTGTTCTCACATGTTGAGATTAGGTATTGTCCATAACTTGGTGGCATTCCCACAGATGAAAATATATAGTTCAAGTCCATGCCCGTGTGATGGCACCACCAAGCAAAGCACACTGCACTTTATGCTAATCTGTCCATTATACTTGCACATTCGTCTATGTTACCTTAAACCTGTTTTTAAGAAATACTCTGTTTCCACTACTGCCCATTCCATGAATTTACTATTTGCACTTGACACTTTGGATATCTGTTTTTGTACCGCTACTTTTATTCTAAAAGCTGTGTCCCATAGGAAAAGTCTGTTTTTTTAAGTCTGATTTATTTGTAAAAATTTAATTGTGTGGTCGAATACTTGTTCCCAATTGAGCTGCTCCATTTATTGTGATCTATGTCTCTTGTTGTGTATTTTATCCTGTATTTTTAACATTGTATGCTTTTATGATTGTTTATAAATAATCGAATAAAGCTTTGAAACTGAACTGGCTCTGTATATGAAAGAAGATTTGAGCAAGTTGACAACTTGAAACAAAAAATAAAGTATCCTCTAATGTTTGAAAAAGATGGAAGACACCTTGGCCATCGCCAAGAAAATGCCCAATAACTGTGCTGCCCTTTTTAATAAAATTAGAAATTTTTAAATATAGGTGTGTGGGTGTGTGTGTGCTACAATGGAAAAGTATTTGTAATAGTTTCATTAAAATACATACAAAATACATACTGTAGATAACCTTGGGACGATCGCACGTCCCCCTGAAGACGACAAAGTGTTCAGATGTCTCCACTATCAACTTTTGATGCTACTTTCTGTGCCTACCATGGTATCAAAAATCAACAATACTGGGCTCTATTGAGGGCCTGTAATTTGAATTAGAATTAGAATAAGAATTGGCAACCACATCCAACGAAGGCAGCAGACGCGCAAATTACCCAATGCTGTGTCAAGGAAGTAGTTACCAAAAACTTATTATTGCATGAAATAATAAGGTCTGCAAAATCGGGAAGGATGTCTAGATGTGGAGTTGATGGTGCTGTGGAAGTGCTGGCTACAGCTGGTGGAGGGTCTTTCCACAGCCTGTTGCATGCAGTTCTCGCATAATTGTGGGGATGAAGAGTTTTCACATGTAAATACAGTTGTCTAATAATGTCTGCTGGTTTGCCATTTTAGAATGTATAGCTTCCAGTAACTCTACGTAATCCAGTGCTTCTAAAAAATTAGCATCATTGCTTTCATTTTCAAATTCACAGATGACATCTACAGTACTGATGTCCTCTGAATTAGTCTTGCTGCCTGTTATAGATTGATTTTGTAATTCAATTACACTTTTGCTCATTTTTAATCTCTCTTCTGTAATATTGGCCTCGTTATCCATAACAAATCTGTTATGTTATAGGTCCTAGCACTGAAACATAAAAACATCCCTTTATCAGTTTTCTTAGTACATAATACAAAAGTAGGTTTACCAACTCTTCTGACCACCAAAAAATATTATGTAAATACAGTTGTCTAATAACATTCCAACAGTAGAGTTTTAGTAGTTTATAAGGTTATATAAATATAAATGCTTATAAAGATATCCTGTTCTTTAGTTTTTGTAAAATTCGAAACCAGTCACTGCTTATGACTATGGAAAATGACTCAGGCTGTTATACTAAAATGCAGTTCTAAAAAATGTCGAATATATCTATTTACCCGACCTCATCTAAAATACTAAGGGGCCGATTATGATAGCGGAAAATCTGCATTCTCCGGGCCGGCGGAAGCCACCGCCACCAGAGGATGCGGATTACCGCTGCGGACTGAGAAAAGACCCCCCCCAGATTAGGATATCAGGGGCATCTTTTTTCTGTCCGCCGCTTTTCCGCCGCGGTCGCCTTCCGACCACGCCGGAAAAGCTCTAACATGGCTGGCGGTGTCTATCAGAAACCGCCAGCCATATTAGGATGGCGGCGCTCCTATGCCTTTACACGGCGGCATTTCCACCGTGGAAATGCATACAGTGTTTTGTTTGGGGGCCTGTTGCGGGAAGGGGGATGGGGGTTGCACATGTGGGGTACCTATGGTACCCCCCTGCCTTTGCGTGTACAAAGCGGCAGGCACCACACGGTGCCTGCCACTTCGTGCATGCAAAGGTAAACATGAATTTTTTAACATTGCGGCGAGTGCTGCTTCAAGCAGCACCCGCCGCAATGTTAAAAATGCAGGATGTGACCACCAGGGTGTCGGTCACATCCTATTTCACATGGAGGGACTGCCGCTGCCCCTGCGGACGGTCCCTCCTCCTCTGGGGTGGCGGACGGACGCCATCCTAATAGGCCCCTAAGTTAGTTGGCAGCACACAATATTAAAGGAATTACTTTACATTGTTTACTAATGCTACCAGTAGAGCATGAAAACATGTTGGAATACTACAAGCTATCTGGAGAAGCGTGTTGTGAAGTTTCAAGAGTCTTGAAGAAAATGAAACTTCTCATTATTGATGAGGTAAGCATGGTATGAAACTTAATGCTTGCGTTTGTGCATTTAAGAATGCAGCAAATTCTTAAAACAGAGTATGACGTGTTATTTGGAGGAAAGCAAGTCATAGTTTTCGGAGATCTACTACAATTTACTCCTGTAAAAGGACAACCATTAATTTTTGAAAAATCAAATTTGATTGAATTAAATAACTATAAAAATGTAGTTGTTGTACAGCTCGGTTTTTGCAAACTTCTTAAAATATCTGCTTCGGGCTGTTGACTTATGTAAGAAACTGCAAACAGGGTCAATATCTGGGACATTATTAGTGTCAGCATGTATTGTTGGAATGTTCAGCTATTCTTTAACATGTGTTCTCCTGCCTACCCCGTCAACACCTGTGGTTGTTTCATGTTATTATTTATTTAACATACGCATTAACAACTCTACCTTACACATACTTACTCCATTATCAAACTTGTGTGTGAATAGAAACAATGGAGTCGATGCCCACACAGAATAAAAAAGAAGAGGAGTGACCATACTCGCAACTTGAAAGACTTCTTCAAATAAATACTACTTATGATAATCCGGACACAACACTAGATGGCTGGAGTATGCAGAACATGTAATTCTACAGCTGGCATGCAATCACATCTTTACTTTCCTAATACATACATTTGTTAAATTTGTAACATGAAAAAGGTAACTAAGATCTTGCATTTGTTTATGATACATTCAAGGTGGACCCATTGGCAGCATTCTAAACATTGTGCCTGTTGGGAAGAAAGTGAAAATTAATTTGTTACTCTATTTGCATTGTATAAAGGTCAACAGCTTTTTGTTATGCCAACTTAAACTTATTTACATAGTAAACATAGTGAACTCTCCTCAGTCAGTGAATAAGTGGTGTTGAGTCCATTACTAGGAAGGGAGCATAGACAATGAACCAACATGGTGGATGCAACTCAGAAAAGACCCTTACCGTAAAGTTTTCCGTATTTATTGCTGAAGCTTTTTGGTTGCAGACACCACAATACTTTTCAACAGAGTCTAATTGTAAAAAAGATGTACCTTAGCGCATCATATCAGCAATGCTAACCATTGATAATCTAATTTGCTATATATTGTACATGTTTCCAAGTGTTTTCAAATGAAGGAAATGAGTCAGTCACAAATGTTCCTTTTTTTCTTTTTAAAAAAAATATTTTTATTGGGAAAAGACATATTAACGGCATTACATACAAAGAGTAACAAAATCCACAATGTCTAGGTCATTATCCATTTTTTAATTATATTCCACTACCCCCCTCCCATTCCTTCCCCCCAAACCACTACCGGAGGACAGAAGGCACAATAAAGAAAATGCACGGAAAAAAGAGAACTACACAAACTTGTCAAGAAGAGAGCATCTTCGCTTTCATCTCAAGTTGTATTATGATTACCTCCTCTTATAGATCTATAAATTCAGCCAATTCATTAATGGCTGCCAAATCAATTCCTCTTCTCTACGAGACCTTGGACCTTTCCTCTTAAATATCAGTAGTTCCCACTGCGCTATGCAATCTCAATGTCGCCATAGCAATATATAATAGCTTCTTCTCTGATTCAGACAAATCCATATCGCCTATTCCCAACATTATGACCTGTGGTGACAATTGTATCCTATGACCAATAATCAGTTCTAACCGTTGTCCAATTTTGTTTAAAAGTTGAGTCATGCAAGGGCAGGATGAAAACATGTGAATACTATCCACAGCAAACTCCCCACATCTAGGACAGTTTACTCCATTGTTGAATAGGATGTGGAGTAATATACAGATTTAGCCATGTCTTAAAGCATTGGACCTGCAGGTTGGCAGATATAGTGGCTGAATAACTATAGCCCAATGACTCTTCGATCACATCCTGCCCAGCCTGTACTCCCATTTGCCAGTGATTAAAGTGTTTGTCTAAATCATCACTTCTAGTTTTATTTACCAGTTTATACATCGTAGAAATGTTTGATTGGCCTCCCTGAATAACTTCTACTAACGGAATGCGAGCCCAGCTGACAGTCTTCCTAGAAAAAAAATCCCGGATCTGCAGAAATGTGAAAAAATGCAGATTACTTATACCAAATTTTCGTCCTATACAATCAAAAGTCATGATCCCCGTTTCCGTAACAATATCACCTATTGTCAAGACTCCTTGCACATTCCATTCTCTAAAATAGCCATCCCTAAAAATATCCGGTAACAAGGCATTTCCAATAAAAGGGGTGTAAATATGTAATCTCCGAACTTTAAATAATTTCCAGACAGCGGTCCAAACCTTGATAGTCGCCAGCAAAATCTTGAACCTTACCCGCTTAAAATAAGTGAAATCAATATGCCTAAAAAGCAAACCCTTAGCCTCTTCCCCATAAATGAAACAATAAATTGACACATCAGAACCGGGAAGATCCTCCCCATCTACGAATTCACCTATATGTCTCAGCATTATTGACCAATATTAACACTGAAGATTAGGTAGAGACCTACCCCCCCTCTCTCTCGGGAACGTCATATATTTCATAGCCCTTCTGGGTCTTTTGCCTGCCCATTCAAACCAGGAAAAAATGTGTTCCATTTTTTTGAACCAAAGCTGATCCACTAATAAAGGAATGGCTCTCAAAATGTACAAAATCTTTGGAAAAAAGATCATTTTTGCAACTTTGCATCTCCCCATCAATGTTAGCTGTAAATTATTAATCCGTCACACCTCAATTTCTATTTTATCTAACAAGGGATTTAAATTAATCTCCACAATCTCCTCAGGTTTGGCACTAATCTCAATCCCTAGATATTTAGCCTGAGCAACAACCCGTGCATTCACCAAATAAATTTTATTGTTACTAATTATTTGGGTTTTGGCCTCATTTACATGAAATCCTGATATCCTGCCAAACTGTGATATCATACGTTGAATTTCTGGTAATGCACTATGCTGGGAGTCTGTCAATATGGCAAGGTCGTCTGCGTAACCCAGAATTTTAGTATCACCACCTCGGGCTCTAACCGGTTGAATCAAAATATTGGAAAGAAATGTTTTAATTAGGGGATCAATGTAAATTGCAAATAATAAAGGGGAACAGGGACATCCCTGCCGTGTACCTCTTTAATATCAATTGAGTCAGTCTGGCTTCCCATAACCGATACTTTAGCCGTTGGATTTTTATACATGCTCTGAATAGCACAAATATAATGCTCACCAAGACCATAATGCCTCAATACAGCCCATAAAAAAGGCCAGGAGACCCTATCAAAGGCTTTCTCGGCATCCAGCAGGATTAAAGCCATAGGGTCTCCTGAAACCTTAGTAAAATTAAATAGAGCAATTGACCGGTGTATATGGTCGGTCGTTTCTCTACCGGGCACAAAGCCATGCTGATAAGAGGACACAAGTTTCTTAATCACCCCGGAGAGCCGATTAGCTAAAATCTTAGCATAAATTTTGCTGTCGCTATTTATAAGCGTGATTGGTCGGTAAGACCCCATATCGGTTGGGTTCTTACCTTTCTTTAAGAAAGTAGCAATTCTAGCTCTTTGCCTTGATTCAGGCGGTGCCTCCCCCTTTTGCACTCTACGGAACAACTCCAACATAACTGGAGTGAGCTGGGATCGGATGGTCTTATAAAATTCTCCTGGAATACAATCTGGGCCGACGGCCTTACCTGTAGGGAGAGAATATATAGCTCTCCAGAGCTCGTCAACTCTGATTTCAGCCTCCAGTATGGCTAATTCACCAGGGGAAAGGGCCTTGATCTCAACCTCTTTTAAATGTTCCTGAATTTCACATTGTAGTACCTCATTGTCATTAATATATTCATGGTACAATTTTTGATAACATTTTTGAAAAGCTAGAGCTATAGCCCCCTCCTCAGATACTAAGCAAACATCCGGATCGCAAATACACTTGATCCGTGAAAAAATCTCTCTTTCCCTAATTCTCGCAGCTAGCATTTGTCCCGCTCTTTCTGAAAATTCACAAACATAATGAAAATGTCTTCTTATACTATGTTAAAATTTAAAGTTATACCTTTAAAAAAAAGTATATGACAAAACAAAATACCAAATGATGCAATCTTCATGACATCACTAGAGTATTACATCTTTTTTATCATTGAAATGTTAAAGTCAACCCTTATGACTCCATTAGGTCCATTGCAATTTTCAATAGATAATTCTCCAGAAATATTTCATTAATAAAAATCTGGGCAACTGACAGCTGACTGATGTAACATTGTGCAAACTGAAAAGAGAGTTATAAATGTATATGTTGTACAAATGTCCAACTTGAATTTTAATTTATATAAAAACAATTGTTTGCAATAGGATTGGGGTTGAAAAGCAATCATAGGTTTCAGGGCAACCGCGTTAGGACCATAGTAGTGGTCAGACAAAATCATATGCGAATAGCAATATGCTTCCGACGGACACTATAGATACATTTGGTAGACTTTCACAAATGTCATCCCTAAAAACCCTCTTTGCTATTTATGAGTATGGTAAAGAAGTAAGCTATTAAGATAAAGTAATGTATCTTTAACAAATTAAGATTAAAAAAAACCATAATGGAAGCATCATTACCAGCATGCAAAAAACACCACAATTGTAGCTGTCCTGTTGCTTACGGTTACATTCTATGACTAACTGCCATTGGTCATAGTCTGGACGCTTCAATTGCTGTAGGAAAACCCTTTAGAGACATACGAATGGTTATGTTAAATATTTTGTTTTTTAAATTTCATAAAGAAAAATCATATTGACAATTTTATATTTATGCAATATAATAAATAATAAAGAGATAACTGAGATTTTTTGTAGGGAAAAGTTACCTTCAATTTAGTAAAAACACTTGATAGTTCTGAATTTTGAATTACGAACGATTATTTTCTTAGTTAAAGGTTTCAAAATCTATAAAAAAATATAGAAATACGATTTTTAGTATGGAGAGTTTACATTTTATGGTACAGATGTCTACTCTAGATACATTCCAAAATTATTTAAAAATATTAGTCTTTAAGTTATTTGAAATAAAAATGTAGGCACTTTAAACTATTACAACCAGTCATATTTTCCAACAATAACTTTCAAAATGGCCCGATAAATGATGAAAAACTTGCAGTTACCAGAAGTATCCAATGACAGCCAGTATTTGTCGGGCAAAGAACAATGTCCATTTTCTCAAAAGGTACCTGTAGAGTTAAAAATACAATCATGAATAACTTTACATTACAACCCAAATACATACGTTTAGACTTGCAACAATTCGAAAACGTGAATATCAATGCAATATATATTCAAAATAAACAAACTTTCCTTGAAAAATATTTTACATTTGTCATAGACTTCTAAACATTACTTGATTCTACTACATTATTTAAAAGAATCACTAACTTTCAATATTCCTTTGCACCTGTAACACTGAAAAGTCACATAACAGATATCAATATTTACCCGAAAAGCAGATCGATATTTGTCCAGGAATATACAGGACAACACTGTTGCTGAGATTGCTGAACACTAAAGTTAAAATAAAAGGTTTTCAGTACACACATTGATGACCAATTATTATTTATGGCTAGGTAACTGGAACATCGTTACACCACACATCTAAATTATGTCCCATTACTTTAAAAAAGGTACCATTCAATAGATTACCTTTCACACTCGATTTATAAGGCCTCAACATGTCGAGATTATATGTTCTACGTAAAGGCATGTTGCTACCATTGAGTAAATTTACATGCTTTCCTTGCATTTCGGAAATTCAGTAGGGTATAGTAAAGTTGTGCTCCAAAATCTCTTTTTTCCTCGTTGTTCGACTGCAATTTGTTAGAAGCACTAAATGTCCTTCTCTAAAGGTGTATGGCTTACATTTCTTGGAAACTCTCTTTTTATATTTTTCTGTATGCTTTTCTTGGACAACATCAATATTCTGCCTTGTGTGCTTCGGCAATTCTGCTTTTCTAATGTTCTTTTCTGCTATAATGCCTGCATATTCGCTTTCTGTTGGTAGTACAAACTCAAGGTAATAAAGGAAACATAAAACGCAATCAATGATATTTACCATTAAAAAATACATACTCCATTCAAATTTTTAAAAAGTAACATTTTTAGAAATAAATTTGATGAAAAAACAGGAAAATTAGCTCAGCAAAAAATAGATGTCATGTTTTTAACAAGTATTCAACAACTACATTTATCTATAAATACATATCATATAAATTTACAGGGAAAATACACATTGGAGTACTCTAAATTTCACTTTGCAATGATAAATCAATACTCAGAAAATTATACTACCATCAACAGTGAATTTTTTAGATAGTCTACGCAATCCATGCTTCTGGACTTTACTGAAACCATCAGAATACACATTATGGCATACATAATCCAGAAGCTCTTGGTACTTAATGGCATCCATTTCTATTTCAAATAAAGATAAACGGGAAAAAAGTGAGGAGAATTGCATGATAGATGTAAAGAACAAATTTTACATGCTCACATTCAATTACAAAGACATAAATGACTATAAAGGTGTGTGAATACACAATTACTAAAACAACTGTCCCTCCGTCTTCACAGCTCAATCCGCCCACAAACTTTAAGCGAGGGACAGAAAGTATCTATCATTACATGCGAGGAAGCAATTTCATGAGCAAGAGAAAACTTACATTAACTTCGGAGTATAGCACGCACGATTTATAAAAATAGAGGCCTCGGAGAGCCACGTGACGCATCACTAAGTATTACAGTCATGCATGCATGATTTATAAGAATAGAGGCCTGGGAGGGCCACATGATGCAGCAAGAAGTATTACAGTCATGCACGCATTATTTATAATATTAGAGGCCTGGTAGGGCCACGTGACGCAGCAAGAAGTATTACAGTCAAGCACGCACGGTTTATAAGAATAGAGGCCTGCGGAGGCCACGTGACGCAGCAATAAGTATTATAGACATGCACGCACCATTTATAAGAATAGAGGGCTGGGAGGGCCATGTGATGCAGCAACAACTATAACAAACACGGGAGGAATAATAGAGAGCACATTACATTAAGTTCAGCATCAGACATGCATGATATTTGAAAAAACAGGTCAGGAACGGTCGTGCAGCGCAGGAATGAATATGAAAGTCAAGGGAGGATTTAGTCATTGGCCCACCACAGAACTAGGGTTAAACCTTACACTACTATTATATGCGAGGAAGCATAAGGCACGTGGCGCAGCACAAAA
Organism: Lissotriton vulgaris; assembly: GCF_964263255.1. NCBI lineage: Eukaryota > Metazoa > Chordata > Amphibia > Caudata > Salamandridae > Lissotriton > Lissotriton vulgaris. The sequence continues at coordinate 1,139,884,625 of NC_141696.1, read as the reverse complement.
ATGCGACACAGAAATTCACAAGAATCCATTTCCTGAGCGGGATAAAATTTACATTAACTTCGGGGTATGGCACGCACGATTTAAAACAATGGAGACCTGGGAGAGCCACGTGACGCAGCAATGAGTATTGCAGTCATGCATGCACGATTTATAAGAATAGAAGCCTGGGAGGGCCATGTGACGCAGCAACAACTACTACAGTCATAGGAGAATTAAGAGGGACCACATTACATAAAGTTCAGTGTCAGACATGCATTATATTTGAAAAAACAGGCCAGGAATGGCCTTGCGGCGCAGGATAAAATATGAAAGTCAAGGGAGGATTAAGTAATTGGCCCACCACAAAACTAGGATTAAACCTTACACTACTATTACATGCAAGGAAGCATAGGCCACGTGGCGCAGCACCAAAATGCGAAACAGACATTCACAAGAATCAATTTCCTGAGCGGGAGAAAATTTACATTAACCTCGGGGTATGGCACGCACGATTTATAACAATGGAGGCCTGGGAGAGCCATGTGACACAGCAATAAGTATTACAATCACAGGAGGATTAAGAGGGACCACATTACATAAAGTTCAGAGTCAGACATGCATTATATTTGAAAAAACAGACCATGAACGGCCACGCGGCGCAGGAACAAATATGAGCGTCAAGGGAGGATTAAGTGATTGGCCCACGACAGAACTAGGATTAAACCTTACACTAACAGTATATGTGAGGAAGCACAGGGCACGTGGCGCAGCACAAAAATGCGACACAGAAATTCACAAGAATCAATTTCCTGAGTGTGAGAAAACTTACATTAACTTCGGGGTATGGCACGCACTGTTTATAAGAATAGAGGCCTGGAAGGGCCACGTGACGCAGCAAGAAGTATTACAATCATAAACCTACGATTTATAAGAATAGAGGCCTGGGAGGGCATGTGACGCAGCAACAACTATTACAAACACGGGAGGAATAAGAGAGACCACATAACATTAAGTTCAGCGTCAGACATGCAGATATTTGTAAAAACAGGCCAGGAACTGCCACGTGGAGCAGTACAAAATATGAAAGTCAAGGGAGGATTAAGTGATTGGCCCACCACAGAACATTACATGCGAGGAAGCATAGGCCACATGGCGCAGCACAAAAATGCGATACAGAAATTCACACAAATCAATTTCCTGAGCGGGAGAAAATGTACATTAACTCCGGGGTATGGCACGCACGATTTATAACACTGGAGGCCTGGGAGAGCCATGTGACGCAGCAATAAATATTACAGTCATGTAAGCACGATTTATAACAGTAGAGGCCTGAGAGGGCCACGTGACGCAGCAAGAAGTATTACATTCATGCACGCACGATTTATAAGAATAGAGGACTGGGAGGGCCACGTGGCGCAGCAATATTATTACAGTCATGCACGCAAGATTTATAAGAATAGAAGCCTGGAAGGGCCACGTGACGCAGCAAGAACTATTCACGGGAGGATTAAGAGTGAGCACATTACATAAAGTTCAGTGTGAGACATGCATGATATTTGAAAAAAATAGGTCAGGAACAGCCACGCAGCGCTGGAATAAATATGAAAGTCAAGGGAAGATTAAGAGATTGGCCCACCACAGAACTAGGATTAGACCTTACACTACCATTACATGCAAGGAAGCACAGGGCATGTGGCGCATCACAAAAATGCGACACAGAAATTCACAGGAATCAATTTCCTGAGTGGGCGAAAACATACATTAACTTTGGGGTATGGCACGCACGATTTATGTGACGCAGCAATAAGTATTACAGTCATGCACGCATTATTTATAAGAATAGAAGCCTGGGAGGGCCATATGACGCAGCAACAACTATTACAATCACGGGAAGATTAAGAGGGAGCACATTACATTAAGTTCAGCATCAGACATGCATGATATTTGAAAAAAAAAGCCAGGAATGGCCACGCGGCTCAGGAATAAATATGAAAGTCAAGGGAAGATTAAGTGATTGGACCACTACAGAACAAGGATTAAACCTTACTCTACCATTACATACAAGGAAGCACAGGGCTCGTGGCGCAGCACAAAAATGCAACACAGAAATACACAACAATGTACGGGAATCAATACAGTACTCATAGTTACTGTATAGACAATTACAAAAATAATGCAAATTTCTCACCTTGCAAGGACAGAAAAAAATGAGTTATACACTCGATGAACTGGACGAATGAGGTATGCACACGATGAACTGGACGAATGGGCCTCCTTGTTTGGTAGTTCGGGCCTACATGCAGCTTTCAAACCACTAGGACTGTCCTTCACAGTGGTTGGGATAGGAGCAACTCTAAAGTTGCATAGAGCTTGTGCGCCCAGTCTGTTTTATAGGTGTGGTCACATGTGTTATGTTATGTTATGTTATTATAAGCTTATAAAGCGCCTTATCACCCAGGGGTATCTAAGCGCTATCAGCGGACACACAACACCAGTGAAAGCACACAGCCACCTGATCAAAGAGGCCCCCAAGCCTCCAGGAAAAGCACGGTTTTCAAATTCTTCCTAAAAGGAAGAAGATTGGTTTCTTTCCTGAGGCTAGCTGGAAGGCGATTCCACGCCTGGGGGACAGTGTTAGAGAAGGCTCTGCCACCCTTAGACACGAGGTTAAACCGGGGGCATACCAGATTACATGCCTCAGCAGATCGCAAGGCCCTACTTGGAATGTAGGTAGTAAGTCGGTCCTTAATATAGCTAGGAGCCGAGCCATACATGGCCTTATGTACAATACAAAGGCTCTTAAATTTCGCTCTCTGGGCAATTGGCAACCAATGTAGATCCTGTAGTAGGGGCGTGGCCCGAGTTCGCCTGGGTTTGTTGAAAATAAGTCTGGCGGCGTCGTTCATTACAACTTGTAGCCTATCTAAGAAATGTTTTGGTAGGCCATAGTATAAAGAGTTCCCGTAGTCCAGGCATTCCAGAATCAGGGCAGAGACTGCCAGCCTAAGGGTAGAAATTGATAACAGAAAGGATAGTTTCCGAAGCTGGCTCAAAAGACTAACGCATGTGCCCACCACCGCCGACACCTGTTGAGTCATGGACAATAGGGCATCAATTCTGATGCCCAAGCTTTTTACTGCCACTATTGGTTCTGGAAAGGGTCCTAGTTCCGCCAGCCAAAACAGATCACTCCATGGACTTACAGCTGTCATGACTGCCAGGACTTCGGTTTTCTCCGGATTGATTATCAAAAAATTATCCGACATCCAGTTGATGGTAAACTTGAGAATGTCTTGCATCCTCATGTGAGCTGTAGATGAGTGCTCAATCTGGATTAAGATTTGAGTATCGTCGGCATAATTATAAACCCTGCAGTCCAACAGGTTCAGTGCGGCTAACAGCGGCTGTAGATAGATATTAAAGAGCAGGGGTGAGAGAGCTGACACCAGGGGCACACCACAGGTCAGCTAGGCTGGTTCAGACACTAGATCCGCTAGTTGGACTCGCTGTGATCGATCTCCAAGAAAGGAAGTCAGCCAGGCCAAGACCGTGCCCTGTATCCCTAGATCCTTAATCCGCGATAATAGTTGGCTATGATTAACGGTATCAAACGCCGCGGATAAGTCCAAAAGGACCAGGGCACACAGAGTTTTTTTGGCTGCCCTAAGTCTCAGGTCATCCAGCACGGAAAGCATGACTAATTCCGTGCTGTGATGAGCTCTAAAGCCGGCCTGATTCGGCTGTTGTGACGCATGTGCTGGATGGGTGTGGTGTGGGTGTACACCAGCCATGAGGGAGTGTGTGTGCCGTTCTGACAACTAGACCTGGAACTAACAAATCACAACAATGGAAATCTGGGCCATGTAATGTTGTTGAGTTTTCCTGCTAGGGTAAGCGGAGTGGGGTGGCTTGGCGTACACTAGTGCTGGGCAAGGCTCTGAAGCATGATTCCAGAGCTATGGGCATGATTCCGTCATGAGCTATATGAAAAATCATGTGATTCGGATGTCCGTTTTGTAGTTCTGACGTCACCCGACTCTTAAAAGTAAATGTGTCATTATATCTGTAAAGTTCCACAACTTGGCCAACATGGAATGTACGGGGTATCACTGACTGTATATTCAACGTACAAACATACATGATGTCACGCGGAAGCTCCGATGCGATGCGTAACGTCAAAAAGTATCTGTGATGTGTGCGCGGGTCCAAGTACAGTACGATTATACTTGCGCAGCAGTGTGCGAGGATGGTACGCGTACCCTACGTTTACCACAAAATAAATGCAAAAAATATAGGAATTAATTTCATTAAATTAAAAAATATATAAAATAAAAAAAAATATTTTTAATTATTTTACATTAAAAATATATAATGTAATTTAAAAAATAAAATAGCTAAAAATAATTTTTATAAAAAATGTAGTAAATTAGCATCAAAAAATAAATATAACAATTAATACATTTAAAAATTTACATTTATAAAACCTATGAAATTCACTGAAAAAGCCATAGGTTTTAGCCACGTTATAGTTAGGAATTAGCATTTAAAAAACCCTAGAAATTCACTGAAAAAAACATAGGTTTCACACATGTTATAGTTAGCTGGACATTTCACTCATACAAAACCATTGAAATTCCCCTGTTATAGTTAGTTCAGCTATCCACTGCTGATGACATCACAAATTACATCACTCATGACATGGTCAGTGACATCACTCATTCTTACAAACGCTCGAAATTGCAAGCGTTTCAGATCTGCCCAATGTTAGGCAGCAGGGCTTCTCCGCGGCCGGACGAGCCGCAATACATCGAAGACCAAGGTTGCCCAAAAGAAGAAGCCGTACATGAGGAGTTAACGCCCTTTTATTGCAGAAGGCAAGGTATAGCACACCATCACACTTCGAGTACAATTGCCAAAGTTATCAACAGACGCATTTCAAACTCCATCGTGTCCTTGTTCACAGGGTGTTTGGCAAGAGGGAAACAACAGACTTTCAGTGGAGCATGTTGTTAAATACACCCAAGTCCCGCCCTTGATGGGCGTTGGCACAGAATGCCTCCTGGTACCTGTAGTTTACCTTAATACGAACCCCTGTGGGTGCTGATGTTTGATAGTCCACAAATATTTTCCCCAGCGGGCACAGCAGGCCTGCTCCTGCTGCTTATGTAATCTGTAACAATGACCTCCTCATTCTTACGAACGCTCGAAATTGCAAGCGTTTTTGATCCGTCCAATGTTAGGCAGCGGGGCTTCTCCACGGCCGGACGAGCCGCAAAACATCGAAGACCAAGGTTGCCCAAAAGAAGAAGCCGCACATGAGGAGTTAATGCCCTTTTATTGCAGAAGGCAGCAGGTATAGCACACCATCACACTTCTAGTACAATTGCCACTCCACTTTTCCCTAGTGTCTCCTAGCACAAACAGGATCACGGACACAGAAATAGCTGATGCCAGATTCAGTTTTATTGTTGCTGTGAAAGGAATGGTGCTTGCCTCAGACGCGTTTCGGACACTAGGCTGTGTCCTTGCTCACTTAACAAACGGGAAGCTAAAACATGCAATTTAAAAGCACACAATTTGGCGCCAACCAGAAACGTCAATCAACGTAATGGACATAGAGAAAATACTGTGAGTAAACAGATTTCTTCTCACTGACATGTCTATTTCCAAAGACTAAACATTGTGAATCTGTATTAGTTAGGGACTGACACCAATAACATAAATATAAATGCAATTACGAGGATACATGTTTGATAATAAATCCCATCACTTAAAAAGAAGTCGGTATATAATAACTAATATACAACGCTCAACGCTCAAATGCATATGCGTCTAGGTGTATCTCAAATGCAATGTCTACAAAAATGGGCACATAAAGTGCAAATTGCAATGTTATAAAACATTATAAATTCATCAATGCAATAATAAAATAATTTTTAAAACGTATAAAAGACATTCGTAAGCCAATGCAAGTTGATGTGCAAAGAACGCACTGTGCATAGAGACGCAGAGAAACATGTTAATTAAACGAGGATCTTGAGGACAAATCCAAATTACAAATAATATACAAACATAGTCATATTTGTGCAAAAATAGCTGTGCAAATACGCTGGAGTTGGTGTCATGTCAGTGCAATCTTGTACAAATACCTATCCATACACATTATGAGCATAGCTTACTTTCGATTATACACTCCATCAAACATAACTCACAATGTATTATCTAAAAAACCTTAGGCATAATGCCTAAAGTTATGCCAATGATGCTCAACATGTGCCTGTAGTGCAAAAAAGTGCACTAATAGTGCTAAAGTGCTCAAAAATAAATACAGAAATATATACACTGAAAAATGCTAAAATGGGATGGTTGGCAACAATACAGCGTATAGAAAAAAATACACATAGGGGTATCAATAAACCTAGACTCCCTTAGATCAAGTGGATAATTACTCAGTAATGGCTCGGATGAATCCATATGTTATCGGCACTTGATAATAGAGTAGAATAGAAAACAGGCACATACAAAAAGGCCAACCGTATGGACAGTAAAAACAATAGCCCAAAAATCTGTCTACAATAACTTGTGTGAATATAGGCATTTCTTGTCCTAAAACTGCTAGCTGAAAAATTGGCCTCTCAGAAAGAAGATTATCAATGGAGTTATAATCAACAAAAAATGCAATTGAAAGTGAGAAAAACTGATAAGTCAAGGATACCCAAGCTAGGACAAAAGCCCACATCTATAGAAAATTGTAAAGGTCCTCCCATAAATTCAGCCCCATCGGGGACTTACTATTGAGCTCCACTATATAACGTGACTCTAGCTGACGTGGAATTCTCTCCCTATTACCACTCCTCTTGTTGAATGCCAAGGCATCGATAACATAAAACTGCAAACAGTTGAGATTGTTGTCATGTATGGTTTCAAAATGCTGTGCCACTGGGTAGGCAGAGTCAGAGTTCACTATCGCTCTCAGATGTTGGAGGTTCCGTACATACACTTGTAGTTTGGTGCTGCCCACGTAGTATAGATTACAACTGCATTTGAGAACGTAGACAGCCTATTCTGCACGACAAGTGCAGTGAGCTTTCAGAGCGATAGGTTCATCTGAGAAAGGAGTCAAGTAAGTAGTAGTGTTTATGCCGAACTAACAAGCTTGAGTGCCGTCTCCAACTAGAGGCATTTGTGGGTTATTAAAAGTAACTAGCACAGTGGATCTAAGACGTATATAATGAATTTCTTGAATTGTTGATATAAATTGCGGGTAAATCAGTGTGGAGGAGAGAAAATATATTTGTGGTCAAATGCATAGGGGTTCATTAGTAATGCCAATAGTAACAGGCGAATAGTTCAAGTGATAGTCTTAAGAAGATTGTGGATATAAGGATGACAATTGGCTCTAAGATCACTGTAGCAATTTTTGAATAGCACAATTTTTCGAATAACTGAATACGATTTGGTCCGCATTAGACCAATCAGGTGGAAACACAGAAACAATTTGTGACTATATCGGTGTCTGCATAAAAGATTAACCTTCCTATCAGCCTATGTTTGTGAAACATATGTTTTGATAGATATCTACAATTGTGGTTTTAGCCATGCTTAACAGTATAATTCATATATGCCACTTGGAATACAGATCTGTAATTTAAATCTTTACAGATTCACAACAATAAAGAAAGTGAGTGATCACATTGAAAAAGACTGGTCGTGAGAGGAATGATTACCTATGGTAACATCCGAATAACCATACACTGATTATTCAGGTAAATATGCATTGCAACTAAATAGAGACAAAGGCAATGTTCTCATTTGTACTATGTCTTGACAAGCGGTTCTCTCACTTTAGTTGTTACAAGACTGTTTTGCCTACTCCACTACTCCTGAAGTCATAAAGGATTTTAAGTTAAAGTAAGAGATTGAACTTTACTATCAGCCGTTTGTTTTTAAATAAAAATGAATCTTTCCAAAAAGAACAAATTTATCTGAATGAGAATAAATAGCTCACAGGTTGAATAGTCTTGTTATTACGAAATATATACCTTAACCATCTATGAAAAGTTAGAGAATAAACACTAAACTAAGAGAGACGTTTTAATTCAGCTTTGCACACAGGTTCTATGAAATGTTTAAAACAAACAACTGGGACATATAGATAACAAGTGTATGTTATGTCTTTTTAGGGGGTCACAACCAGAAATGTATTATTAGTCCTGAAGATGGTCTGAAAGAATTATTCCATACAAGACCGAAACGTCAACACAAAGTTAATTTCCTTATCTGCTTTTTATTACACAAGTGATCTTTATTTTGGCAAGATAGGAGTCATTTGTTTTTTCAATTTCATTGGTTTGGACTTTTTTCACAAATGATTATAGGAAGAAGTTTGTATTTTCTTGTTTATTTGTATAAATAATGATTAATTCTTATCCGTACCCTATGAATTTTTTGTTTAAAAACATATATAAAAGAAAGTATCTTTTGATATAAAATTCCCAGTGTTGCTTTTTTCTTTCATTGTCTACTGCAGTGGCTTTATAAGTAATGTTTCAGATACCAATTTACTTAGAACAGATTTATGTATAGGTATTCAATAAACAATCTGTCATCTGGGATACATACCTTTAAGTAAAATCCCTTGCTGGCAATTTTTCTCTAGTTACTTTATCTGCCCAAGCCCGCAAGGGTATATTGGGTTTTCCCACCCCCTTTTTTCCTTAGAACTCACAAGCTCGGCATGAGCTACATTAAAAAAAAACCTTTAGGTGGTGACGACCAGTTACCAGTTGCATTGGTTACTGGGCTATTTTTCACTAGCTCATTGCGCATATATTTTATATATACACGCACATATATATACTCAGGGGTACTGTTATTTCTGTTAGCTCTTAGCATCTCCCCATAGGGGATAATCCACTTAAAGCTCGGTTGGTGCTGACTACAGGCATGTAAAATGATGTTGGACCAAACACTATGACTGCTCCCAGTGGGTGGGAGCATTAAAAATACTCCTGCCTGCTGGGAGTGGACTTTTCATCTGTTTCCCTGCCTGCTTTGAGGTGAGCAGGGAAACAGATGAAAAAATGGCTCCCACCAGCAAGGAGCAGGATTTTTGGCTGTTCCCTGCGCGCAGGAGCAAAGCTGCCTCCTGCTGGTGGCAAGGAGCCAGCTGTGACTGCAGGGGGATTGGAGCTCTGGCCTTGGCCGTAAACAACCAGATACTGGATGGGGCCAGGGCACCCACCATTTACTGGCCGGGCCCTGGGGGATGTGGTCCTTATGGCCAAAATTGACCCGGGGAGGGGGCTCCGTGGCTTGCCACCCCCATTTTTAATTGAGCAGGCTCCAGGAGATGAGCTGCATGCCCCCTCCCAATTTAAAAAGATACAGTGATGGGGTTGCCAGGGTCAAATAGGCCTGAGGAGGGAAGATCAGAAAGTGTCCTTTTTTTAATTTGGCTTAAATCTGTTTAGTAGTTATTAAAGAAATAATAAATTGTATATCTAGGGACGCAAATCCTCTGCAGATCCAACATATCTCATTCTGAGAATGATTGGCTGCCAACACTTAAACCCGGAAGTGTTGGCAGCCATCTGGGTACTTGGACTCGTCTGAGTCTCAAAAAAAAAGGCAGAAAAAGGAAAGGGCCAGGGTAGATATACCCTGACCCCCCAGACCTGGTGGTTTTTCAATTTTCCAGAAAATCACAGTGGATCAGCAAATCTGTTGCAATATGTAAAAAAAAAAACAGTCTCCTGCACTTGCTTTTCTTTGCCCCTGGGGTGGGCCAGGTCCTGAGGGAAATATTTTATATTAAGGGGAGGGAGTGCATGATGGCCCCCATCCCAGGCCAATTTTGTCCCTGGGTACCCCATCCCCCATCTTTAGGCTGATTTTCCAAACAGGGAGGCCTGGCCACATTAGAATGCAGGACGGTGTGCCCCAGGGTCTGGCTGTACAATACAAAGGAATGGGGACCATGTGGCTCTCCTCCCTGGAACCATTAATGGCCCGAGAACTCCAGGACCAAGTTCCTGCTATATCCCATTGTACCCACCCAAGGAACGTGGCATGTTTGCTCTCGCTTACAGGAGCAATTTTAAAGCTTCCGCCAAGCAAGCACTTTGAAGAGGGCAGGGACACAGATGAAAGCATTGCTACTACATGCAAGGAGCAGAATTGTTGCAGCTTCCTGCATGCTGGAGCAATTCCGGCTCCAGCTGAAGGGAGGGGGCAGGCTGGGGCTGCAGGCGCATTGGGGCTTCATCTGTGGCCCTCAACTACCAGATACTGGGTAGGCTAGGGCACCCACCATTGATAGGCCAGGCCCTGGGGGATAGGGTTTGCAGGGCCAAAATCAGCCCGGTGAGAGCGCCCCCTCCTAATATTAAAACATACTGAGATGGGGTTTCCATAAGCCAAATTGGCCTGAGGAGGGGGGACACATGTCCCACTCCCCCTCATTTTTGATGGCCAGGATTTGGGGCCCATGGGGCTGAAATCACCGTGAAGAAGGGGGCTGTGTGACCCCCTCCCACTTAGAATATGGCTGGGTTCCTGGGGATGGGTTCATCAGGGCCAAAATCAACCCACGGAAGGGGGGTCATGTGTCCCCCTAACAGGTTATCTGCATGTGGGGGGTTGACCACAGGGTCTGGCTGCAGGCCAGGCCCTGCAGCGACCCCAGACCAAGCATGGCCTTCCAGGGTTGGGTACCTGCGGGGGTCATTGGCTGCAAGGCCAAAGGCCATGCATGATGCAGGGTTGGGTGCCCGCAGGGTTTAAAAAACCCCACAAATTCACTGAAAAAACCAAAGGTTACAGGTACAATATAGTTAGGAAATAGAATTTAAAACACCTTAGAAATTCACTAAAAAGCAGAGGTTACAGGGACATTATAGTTAGGTTCAGATTTTACACACACAAAACCATAGAAATTCAGCAGATATAGAGTTATGTCAAGAAGCTATAACTCTTGCCCTAAGGTAACTAGAATTTGCACCCTCTCCATGCCCTGCTAATTTGAATCAGAATGTGTTTTAACTAATGATAAACATGTTTATTCAGGAAATTTGACAATAAACAAACTCAAATGTTACATTATACAGTTATATAACATGCACATTATACCAATTACAATTGAACATACATTACAGCTTGAAAATATCTTCCCAGGAAACTGTTTTCCTTTCTGACAACTAATCAAACTCTCCCTGAGAAGTATAACTGCTAATCCAAATTAACACATGGTACATAAAAAGAAGTATGAAATGGAGAACAGCTTATGAATACATGTACATAATAACAACACTACAGGTAAAAAGTACAACACACAACATCATGACACAACACCACAAATCCAAAAATACAATGTACAAGTTAATGTCTGCCAAAGAAAGGAGTATGAACCATTGATTCTCTCACTTTGAATGTTCCATTTGGGGTCAGGAAAGTTGGCATATTAAAGACTTTACAAGAATGACAAGCAATACTAATTGGAACTGGATTCTTTGCAGTAACAATAATATAATAATCACTTAACACAAATACACACAACACTTTTGAACAAACAATACAGCAACTGCAACAAAACAAAAACATAACTCAACATATAACAAAAAAATTCAACTACAAAAAACACAAGACATTAGCACAGCAAATTAAAACAGAACAGCAAAATCACAGCAATATACCACCTCAATAAAGTGACAAAATCAACCAAAATCAACCAAATCACCAAAATCAACACTAACGGAAACTTTTAAATGCATGGGATGAACACAATACCACAAATCAACTCTACAATAAAATATGGCAATGTAATTGTGCTTAGTGTTTATATTATCTTTGGGTGCCTTGCGTTTTTGTGGTGTGATGTTGTTTGTGTTGATATAATGGGGTGGTTGTCTTTTAGAAGTGTGATATTATTATAATGTGCTCTTATAATGCTGTATTATTCCATTATGTTACTGTTATACAGCTATGTATTACTGTGTTGTGGTGGGGCTTCAGCTAGAATTTCTTGTGCATATTAAAAATACATACAAAATCGGAGTCTGAAGGGAAGTGTCATTAGTTTGTAAGCCTTCTTAGGTGTTTAGGAAGCAGAAGCATTGACAATATGTATGCTTGAGTTTGTAAAGAATTAACACTATGGTGGTCTGCACTATTTACTTTGGACTACAAACCGTTTTTTGCATTATATGTAGAAGAATGTGAAAGGCAAAAGAGGTGTGAGCAAATATTATTGGTGTAATGGTGACACCAATGGCAGGATAGTGGCCTAGCATAGAAACATGAAAACCTTGACATAATGGTGATAGGTCTTTGCAAACTGCTGACACCCTTGACATGATGGTACTCACTTTTGGCATACTGCTGGGCCTGGAATTATGGCTGCAATTACCAGCATGATGATGGCAATTCTTAACAAAATGTGGGTATACATCACATGATTGATCTTCCAAGAGCCCAATGTGATTATGGCATAATATATGCATTTCTAGGCATTCTATAGGTGCCCATGGCATGATGGTGCTAATCCCTGCGGAATGCTTGCATTATCATTATGATGAGAGTTTAGTGTATGTTGTGTGCACAATGAAGACTAATCATGGTGTAGTGCTTGAATTGGCATAATGGTTTCAATAGCATTATCTAGCCCGTTGAGTCCTCTGACAAACATATTGGTGCATCCTTTCTACATCCATCCATGTACTCATTTCTTCAACTATTTATACAAATATTTACCCATTGAATCCATACATCTGACATCCATTAATTATCTATGCATAAAGTATTTAATCTACCCACAAACTCACTTATGTATCCAAGCATTTGCCCGTCATCAAATTGAACTGCGTATCTGCACAACCATACACACAAATTTACCAATGAAAGAAGTTCTTGCACTTAGAAAATATCCAGATCTACTGGTTTTTGTACAGCCTAAAAATTCATGTTACACAATGTGTATCAGGTGCTGGGAGGAGTGTCCATCCCCATGCAGCTCCATGTCTCTGACCAGCATGGTGACCTCCCCCCAAAGTCATGACAAGTCATTTGTCATTAATGCAGCATCTGTATGTATGTATGTAGATATGTATATGTGCATGCATGTATATGGTAATTCTATAGCATGAACCTAGACAAAAGGCAACAGAGCTCAAATGAAAACATATAGTCCAACAGTAAGAGGAAAGAAAGCTGGGTTTTGAAAGGTTAAGGCATTGTGATATTGTATTTTTTTTTAAGAAGTGAGTATTCAACTCTTTAGTTGGACCGGAATTGGGGGTGACCCTGATAGATATGAAGATGTTCTTCCCGATCTTCGGCGCCTAGAAGGAAAAGGCCTGCTGTTGGTAGAGATTTTTTAAGTTCACACTTTTGGGTGAAAAATAATTTTGAGTATTACATCTCAATGGATCCAAATAATGAAATAATATGTATGCAGTTGAAACAAGTATAATATAAGGTTTAGAAGTGTGTTTATTGACATGATTTAGTTATACCATATTTTGTTCAAAACTCCATGTTGGATAAAATGGATGTGGATGTTGATGCATTCTATTTCTTACTCCTGCATTCACCCTCTCTCATCCGTTCCCCTATGCATCTTCTCTCCCCGCTGGCTCCCCGAAAGCAAAGACAACAGATATAATGTTTTTCAGTTATAAATACAAAGGCGTATTAATTAAACTTTTAGTGTACTAGATACATCACAACATTCAAGAACATTTCCGCTGGGTTTCAGTAGTTTAGCCTGGCCACACACATTCATGAATTGCCTTAGTTAAATGTCATATATTTTGTTCTAAAGGTCATCCGATTACAGTTAAGTGGAAAAGCAGGATGCTTTCCTAGAAGGGGATTGTGCTAACATAGAACTAGTCTGACCTAAATTACTCTGATTGGCTAAGAACTGATACATAGGATCATGCCATACTGAATCTGTACTTTTAGCTAATTTTATGTGCAATAATTGTGCAGAAGAACCCCTTGGCTTTGGTGGTGAGCCAGATTTTTAAGAAGATGTTCCCATTACCCTAGAGACCTGTCCAATTATGTTCTTGATTTTGCTGCTCATTTGAGACTTTGAATAATTACTGTTTTTTGACTACTTCATATTAACTTTGCATTGGAGCCTTCATGACACTTTGTTCTGTATTGCCGGATGTTGAAATTGCTGCAATAAAACCTTTTAATATTTCCATGATCCAGAACTCAGTTATTGAGTAGTCAGTATGCCTTATTTTGTTAGACTGATAAATTGATTTTGGCAGGTGCGCTTTCGTGCAAGATCAATTGGGAGTGGTACCTCCTGAGGTAAATTGTGATTTTCTGAAATGTTGGGGTGTCATGATTATTGGGGTACGTTGTTCCACTTTTACACTCTATTTATTTTCTTTTATACACTTTTTAGGCTGCAATCTGATGGTGTGTTGAATTTGGTTGTGCCAAGATCCACCAGAGATGGTGAGCTTATATTAAAGATAAGTGGGGATGCTGGTTGTGATGGTTATGTAAATGATGCAGCTGGTTGTGAAGATAGTGCAGGCTGTCAAAAGGAGCCAATAAAGTTCCATCAGGAAGAGGCTGACATCACTACATTAATTCAGACCCTGAATGAGACACTGCAGCATGGTGGATGCCCCACAGGGGTACCAATGTAGAATCTGAGGGCCCATGGAGTAGGGTATTACCACCATCCAGACATGAGAATACATGGGCTTGATCAACAGTTCAGAAGTCAAATTCTGGTAGAAACAGTTTGATCTTCTTTAGAAGAGCGAGATGGGCTCTCTCTTCTAAAGGCAGACATTTCTGTACTATGGTGCAATGGGCCTGCATTGATGCTACACTGCTAAGTGTAGTGCCAGCTCAAGGGGAAACGCAAGGCAGCAGAAAATCATTGTAAATATGGTGCAGCCTTGCGTATCTGATGCGGTGGAGTGAGGCGTTAAGCCATGACAGCTAACGCCTCACTCCGCCACACCCTTGAACATATGCCCCTGTATGTGAAGCTCTTCATAGGAGTCCTTACTTTAAAAGCTACAGATTACAGGTTATGGGATTGGAATGTGAGTATTTAAGTCTATTCTATTGTGATGTATAGAATAGACATACTTTAGACATAAATAGAAGTTTATACTTTAATATGTGTGTGGTCACTGTGATATGATCACGGTGGTTGTATTAGCTAGAAGTCGATCATAAGCAAATGCTTAAATTTAATTTCAAGCACTGGAGTAGATTCTATGGGAATGGGGCAGCATTTAATTTGAGCTGGTAGTTGCAGGTGGGGCTCATCAGTAATAATTTTTTTATGAATGCTGCTAATAATTCCTTGCCAGTCTTTCACCAACAGCAAGAAAAGGGGGGTAGAGAAATACGGAAGAACAGCGACAAGGGAAGAAACCATCAATGAAAAAAGAACCTGCAAGAGTGAGACAAAACGCATGATGTGCCTGTGATGAATGAGAGGCATCAAGTGGAAGGCGAGTTTATTGTCCTCCCACACATTAAGGAAACTATTATCAATAGAGTTAGGAGGAGCTGGAGAGTCGCATAACCCTTCTGCAGTTACATTAAATACTCATTGGTGGGCTGAACGTTTAATGCACTTGTTCCAATGCGTCATACTGCAAGTAACCTGTTAACACGTTTTTTTTTTTAGATGCTGCTATTACGCTATTACTCTAGCATGTTTCTTAGTGACTCTTAATAAGCTTTCTGTTTAAAATTAGATGAACTTAGTTGTTTGTTGCATAACAGTGAGAAATGTTTTAAGAAACGTTTGCCTGAATCTGAAAATAATATGATATCTGATCCCAAGCTTCGGGAATTGTAGTGACTTTGTAGGTGGTTTCATTCACCTTATCAACAGTGTTGAGATATAGATATATTGTCCAGAGCGACAGATAGTAGATAATACAATGTCTTACGTTCAGCAACATGTGCGGTGAAAACCAGCCATGGCGATATGTATGTATTGGCTTTGTCTGGAATGGGCTGTGATTTGCTGAAATAGATAAGTGCCACCTAGGAACCAATAAAACTTGAGTACTTCGACTAGGCACAGCTGTCTGATTTTATATATTCAACAGTACATCACATTCCATAATGGATTTAAAGCTAGGAACTATGAAAATTCTTAAGTTTCCAGTGAAGTGACTGGTTAGTCACAGTTCTAGTGTTTCTAATTGTATGCTTGTACCAACCATGCCCAAAGGGCTGGCTTACACTATCACCCCCACCCATCCATCACAGGTGTCACAGAGCACATGACCCTGTCAATAAAAGGGGCCAGACCCATATGCCCTGCACCAGTTCTAGATACCACACTGGTGTGTTGTGTGCCTGGGGCCCCAACCCATTATACTGGCGACAAGTGGGTCGATCCATGTGTGCAGAAGCTCTGTGGATTGTAGAGGGGGTGTTGCATAGCTGGTGTAGACAGCTCCACTGCGAACATGCTGCGCCAAGGAAGAAGCTGGCCTGAGTATAAGGCGTCCCTGCCTGTGCGCTGCACGAGTGGAAGAGATTAATGGGGCCCACCCTGGTGAGGAAGCCAGCAGGAATGGCGTGAGAATAGTGATGTGCATGGCACTGCGACAAATGGAAGGTGGTCCCCAAAGGAATAAGGTGTGGAGTGACCGCTCAGTCATCGGACGTGAGGTGAGTCCCAGCCATGGCAGAGTAAGGCAAGGAGAAGGCTACACAGAGAAGCTAATGGCATCACCCAGTAAGACTCTTGTAGCGGACTAAATGCTGATGCTCTGACAGCCGTGATGTTAGCCAGTCCCCCAGTGTGAAGTTAATAAAAAATGGATAATGAGGGGGGGTCTAAACTAGTACCACACTGCCGACCCTCCTGCAAGAGGTGGGAGGCCTCCCCATTCCAAGACTGCCTATGTAAGTAGAAGGACTGTGAAAGTAAAGTGAAGGGCCTGCAAGTGAGGAGAGGGGGGCATCCAGACAGTAAGAGCCGTCCAAGCTGCTACATACTATCCCCAATGCCCCATGCCAGCTTGAATGCCCGTCAGCAGCTGCGTCTACTGTTCCGTGCCTGTGATGTAGTGAGGCCTGGCCTGGGATGATCCCCCACGTGCAGCTGGCAGACTCACTGTCGAGTGCATCATGAGAAGCTTCGGTGTTTGTTGGATAAAAAATATATATATATATATATTCACAGAAAAAACCATAGGTTATACTCCATATATAGTTAGGAATTTGCATTTACAAAACCTTGAAAATTCAATGAAAAAACCATTGGTTTTAGGCCATATATAGTTAGGGATTTGCATTTAGAAAACCATATTTTACTCGCATAAAACCATTGAAATTCCATATATAGTTAGATGCGCTAACTATATATCGCGCACCCGCAATCCACTGCTGATGATGTCACATATTACATCATTCATGACATGGTTAGTGACATCACTGATGACATCACTGATGACATCTCAAATGACATCACTGATGACATCACTGATTACAACATCCAGTGACTCTATGTTTCTGTAAAGTTAAAATATGTTTTACATATTGAAGAATGAGTGGATGTATAAGTGTCTGGATGAAGGATTTAGTAGGTGCAAGACTGACTGTATGAGTGAGTGATTAAATGTGTCTCACTGAGTGCATGGGTTAGTGACTAAACTGTTTTAATTTGTGCATCATTATATCTGTTGTTCTACAAACTGCTGCATATGTTGATCAGTAGCTATATGAGTAACTGTATGGGTTATTGATTGGTTGTCCAAGTATTTGTATGGGAAACTGAGTGTGTGTGTATGGGTGGCTGGGAGGTGTGTGACTCTGTACATAGATGTGTGAGTAGTTGATTCACTATATGTATAGATTCAAAACTGCATGTGGAAACAGCTGTATGGGCGGTTGACTGTGCATGAGTGTATTACTGAGTGAATGTATATCTCAGTGCTACATGTCAAATTAAGTACATATGTAAAACACAGTACATGTGAGAGTTGACATCTATAAATAACTGTGCATAAGAGCTAGTGAATGTGTGAGTGGCTGTATGGATCATTGTGAACATGTATCAGAGATTGTATAAGAGAGTAAAGTAAATATGTGTTAGTATATGTTTGAATAAGTAAGGTGTGTATAACTCTATAGTTGAGAAAATGGAGGTGTGATTGATTTTTGGCATAACTGACTAGGTGTGTGAGTAACTCCATGGATGAGTGACTGTCTGTTTACACTGATTGTATCTAAGGTTATATTAGAGTCTGAAGAGGTTCATGGTATTATCACATGAATGATATCATCAGTGATGTGATCAGTCATGTCAAATGAGATGTTATCAGTGATGTCATCAGTGATGTCATTTGAGATGTCATCAGTGATGTCATCAGTGATGTCACTAACCATGTCATGAATGATGTAATATGTGACATCATCAGCAGTGGATTGCGGGTGCGCGATATATAGTTAGCGCATCTAACTATATATGGAATTTCAATGGTTTTATGCGAGTAAAATATGGTTTTCTAAATGCAAATCCCTAACTATATATGGCCTAAAACCAATGGTTTTTTCATTGAATTTTCAAGGTTTTGTAAATGCAAATTCCTAACTATATATGGAGTATAACCTATGGTTTTTTCTGTGAATTTCAATGGTTTTTTAATAGCAAATATCAAAAGCTGTCAAATGTCAAGTACGTGATAGGTAAAAACGTTTTCGTGTTTATGCACGCTGATGTGCTTTGAACGCTGCCCACTCCCCTCTTTTCTCTTAGTAGTACTCTCTCTTTGCAGATAGTGAACGGTAGTTAACTCAGACCTTTACCCCTGTTGTAATCCGTCGTACCTGCTTGTCTCTCCATTTGATTAATTATTATCCAAGCATTTACTGTTTTACAATTGGTACTCTTTGGATCATTCTCTATTTACAAACAAGCACAAAGTCGCAATACTCTGTTTAGTCTTTGCAGATAGTGAAAAATCGTGTAAAAAAAGAAAAGTAATCGAGCAAAATCAGTAGACCACTAATTCGATCTCTTTTTAACCTCGGTAAAATACAAACATTAGGAATAACCCTTCATGAGAAATACGAAAATAGTGAAATGAATTGAGCTCCACACCATGAGGGCTGCAAAACAGCTCGACTCCGCCACCCACACCGCCCAAAATAACTGCAAACCCTATGCAAATATTATAAATATACACAACACACCACCAAAGAAACAGAGTAAAACATTTTATTAAATAACTATTTACATAACTATTTTATACTTTTTATTGCCCGATCCGGCTAGCTCAATCGATCGAGCATGAAAGTCATGCACTGATAACAAGCGTTGAGAGTTTGTAGAATGATGGCTTCAGATTTTCCACATACGGTGTAGTGGCGCGAACTGGCAGGGGGCGTTTGGATTCTACCCCTTCTCCAAATAAGATTTTCATACGTGAATGTTCGTTCATGCTTTTTGTCCCTGAGTTGCTTCCATGTCACTGCCTTACATAAATGGCATAAGTCCTGGTTGTTGAGTGCCATACTTCAGAGTTCTAAGCAGCTCTTGTAACACTGTTTAAACCTTATTTGCACCTGCTGCAGCTTCACTATTCAAAGTAAGTGGGGTCCATTTGTGGACCTGACTGCATTGGAAAACAATGTGATACGGTGCCTCCCTAAACCGCTTGACGGAGGCCCCCGAGGGGCGGTGAGATGGCGCGGACTGAGAGGGGGCGCTTGGCTCCTGCCCCCTCCCCAAGTCGTGTTGCCCTGGTGAGGCCTGAGATCGCCCCCGGCATAGGCGGCCGGCTCCCGGGGTCCGGCGGAATTTTTTCCCTTTTGAAGAATCTTTCATTCTGGACCTTGTCCCACAATCCGTTTCACCTGAAGACACGCTGTCATAGGGCGCCCCTTTACCGTTTTAGTTGCCATTCCGCCCGCTTTTGGTACTCTGTGCCTCTTCCGCCATTCAGCTGTTTACCGCTCGCTCTTGCGACTACAACGTCTCGCTCACCATGTAGTTGAGTTGCTCCCGCTCTTAAGATTTGACCGAACTTTTTGGACTGCTGAAAGCGGTGGAATTCCGACCGCTGGTTGGTGGACACATTTTGACTATATTCCGCACCTGCATTGTCGCGTAATGCGTCATATGACGCGACGCGTTAGCGCACCCGGAAGTGCTCCGGTGCGCAAGGCGCAGCTTCCCGGAAACGATCCAGAGCACTCCGCGCAGCGCGTAACGTAAGCATAACAGGTCATGTGACTTGTTAATAAAACTTTTCATTGGTTCATTTTACTTTTCTTTTCCTAATTATGTAAGACTAGGTCATGTGACCTAAAAATAACACTTTTCATTGGATTAAAACATTTTTTTTCCCCAAACGATGAAAGCCCCACCTTGTTTCTGGATGTTTCAGACTGAAGCTGGCGTCACCATGAGAGCACCACCATCTCGTAGCTCCGTCGTGGCCATTCCGCAAGCAATCATGGCAGCCGCTCCCCACCGGAAGCCTGCGGGAGTCGACGGCCCCCAAGACTTTTGTACAATCTTCAAGGCTGAGGGGACGCTTTCGAGAATGGAACCCAAGCCCTGGCAGACAAGCGTCCGAGTTCCAAGGTGTCCCAGGGCCATTTTACTGGACCAGGCCCAAATCCGAAGAACCGGCCGCCATTTTAAGAGTCCTGTGGCAGCCGCCTATCGCTGCACCGCAAGAGTGGGAGCAACTCAACTACATGGTGAGCGAGACGCTGTAGCCGTAAGAGCGGGCGCTAAACAGCTGAATGGCGGAAAAGGCACAGTGTAGCAAAAGCGGGCGGAATGGCGACTGAAACGATAAAGGGGCGCCCCACTACAGCAGACAAGCCTCCGCCATGTGCTTCAAAACTGCATATGTATCTCGTGATATCAAGGTTGGGCAACCAGTACAGAACAAGCAGTTACGAGTCCCATTTACACCGGCGCCATTTTGGGCGCGGCCGGGCAGGTCCAGGATCTACTGAAACATAAAAAATGAGGCTGACGTCTCTGAAGCAGTTGACGAACAGCAGGACATAGCAAATAAACATGAACTCTCTAAAGCTGTTAACTCACTGCAGAACAAAACAAGTGAACCTGAAACCTCTGGAATAATTGTCGCTCAAAAGAACAACACACAAAACTCTGTAGAGCCTGAAGAAAAAAAAACAGAAGGGCACTGTAGTTTCAGACACACTTAACACTAATGACTAAACAAAGATATCGTCTGTTTATAAAGCAGTTATCATCTTGACAGAATTGACAAAGAAGTGTACAGACACCAATGCATCAGCATTCTCTGAGATAACATCTTAAGGAACAAAGAAAGACCTGTTCACTCTTGACACCCCAGGTGCTGTGTATATTGCACTATAGTGCTGCATCGAGAAAACGGGCAACCCTATTGATGTGGATTTTTCATTATTGATTATTGTAAAGAAATGGCGACTCCCCCCTTTAGCAGATTAGCTAAATGTTTGCGTAATTTAGGCATAAAAGTTATATTATTGTTGTTGTTGTTATCGTTATAGTTCTGGTTAATTTCAAAAAATGGTTAAATATATTTACAGTTTTTGTTGCGTTCGTTATATTTAAATATTAATAAAGTTTTAAAATGTAACTGTCTTGGAGTACTATATTTTTTTAAAAAATCGGGTGAATGGGGCCTTGAATCGGGTTATTGTCATGTGTGGGCTTTGCAAGTGTACTGCTACAAGATCGGACATTTCAAATTCAAATGCACGTTCTTTTTCTTACCTTTCCGAAGCATGGAGCGCAATAGCAGGCAGAGAAAGGGTGATGCACGTGTTGAACACTGCCTGGCCTGCAAATTGCTGGCATTGCCCCCCCGCCCGCTCCTGAAAGAGGGCACACACACACCGCCTCCCCGAGTACTTCACAAACCTCTAAAAGACCATGCGCTTGTTCAATGGGAAGTGGATAACATGGCTAAGAGCATTTGCTGACTAATGCATAAATATCGCTGACTTTTCAGCGATATTCATGCATTGCGGCCGTTTTTTATCGCATTTGCGATAAACCTTGCTAATAGCAAGGTTTATGTGCGATAAAATTCGCCGAAGTGCGGCGATAATTATTGTCTCTAAACAAGTTAGAGACAAAAATTACCGCTAGTTGTTGGAAATATGCCCCCGGGTTTTTGCTTGCAGAAATCGGGAGGCGGGAGACTAGCACTGAAATCAGTAGTCTCACACCTGAATCGGGAGGGTTGACATGTCTGGATACTCTACAGCTGGGGCCATAAACTACATCCGCAGGGCTAGGTGATAGCCTAGGTCCGGCCTGGACAATCGGACACAGAGGAAGAGGAGTGTCAGAGGGTGCGGTAGTGAATAGGGTGAAAGGGAGGTGTCGAGCGGGCACAGGGTGTGATTCTCAGAAAAGAGCAGCGCAGATGGGGGAAGTATATTGCCCATGCATGAGAGAGAGAGCGGGGGTGACCATTGCGTGGGGGAGATGCGTGCGAGGGTGGGGAGCCATGCTGAGAATCGGCGGCATGCAGAGAGTGGCCCTGGTCAAGGCATCTAAAATGGCTGCCGTGCACGACAAAATTGTGGCATTGGACAAAAACGCAAGATGGCGCAGACAATGTTTATCAATAAGGATTCATTTATAACAAAATATTTACTCGCAGTGACAAAATGGTGTTCAACACTTCCTGATTTCCATCGAATCGAACGTTAACAAACGTCACGCAGCAAAAAAAAAAAAAAAAAAAGCTCACGCACAGAGCAGTTTTTAGCCATGTTATCCAATGGAAGGTGGATAACATGGCTAAGAGCATTTGCTGGATAATGCATGAATATCGCTGACTTT
Organism: Lissotriton vulgaris; assembly: GCF_964263255.1. NCBI lineage: Eukaryota > Metazoa > Chordata > Amphibia > Caudata > Salamandridae > Lissotriton > Lissotriton vulgaris. The sequence continues at coordinate 1,139,861,809 of NC_141696.1, read as the reverse complement.
TCAATGATATTCATGCATTGTGGCCGATGTGCGGCGATAATTTTTGTCTCTAAACAATTAAAACGAAGCACAAAATGGCGAATTCCCGTTTCGCTACCAGTTTGCGGCCCAGTTCGCGGCCCGTGAAGCGCTTCTACCGTGAAAAATATATTTTTTTTTATTTTCCCCACGGGACCCTTTAATAACCCCAACAACATTCCTAGGGGGTCAAGAGGGGTATACCTTGCCCCCTTTCAATAAATTCCCCCTTCATTTTTCACCTCTTCTTCTCTCTCGATCCTACCGAGAGATAAGATGGCGGCCGCTCCGGACTGTTTAGAATGTTGACAGACACCGGAGAGCCAATCAGCTTTCTGTTATCCAATGGAAGGTGGATAACATGGCTAAGAGCATTTGCTGGATAATGCATGAATATCGCTGACTTTTCAACGATATTCATGCATTGTGGCCGATGTGCGGCGATAATTTTTGTCTCTAAACAATTAAAACAAAGCACAAAATGGCGAATTCCCGTTTCGCTACCAGTTTGCGGCCCAGTTCGCGGCCCGTGAAGCGCTTCTACCGTGAAAAATCATTTTTTTTTTATTTTCCCCACGGGACCCTTTAATAACCCCAACAACATTCCTAGGGGGTCAAGAGGGGTATACCTTGCCCCCTTTCAATAAATTCCCCCTTCGTTTTTCACCTCTTCTTCTCTCTCGATCCTACCGAGAGATAAGATGGCGGCCGCTCCGGACTGTTTAGAATGTTGACAGACACCGGAGAGCCAATCAGCTTTCTGTTATCCAATGGAAGGTGGATAACATGGCTAAGAGCATTTGCTGGATAATGCATGAATATCGCTGACTTTTCAACGATATTCATGCATTGTGGCCGATGTGCGGCGATAATTTTTGTCTCTAAACAATTAAAACGAAGCACAAAATGGCGAATTCCTGTTTCGCTACCAGTTTGCGGCCCAGTTCGCGGCCCGTGAAGCGCTTCTACCGTGAAAAATCATTTTTTTTTTATTTTCCCCACGGGACCCTTTAATAACCCCAACAACATTCCTAGGGGGTCAAGAGGGGTATACCTTGCCCCCTTTCAATAAATTCCCCCTTCGTTTTTCACCTCTTCTTCTCTCTCGATCCTACCGAGAGATAAGATGGCGGCCGCTCCGGACTGTTTAGAATGTTGACAGACACCGGAGAGCCAATCAGCTTTCTGTTATCCAATGGAAGGTGGATAACATGGCTAAGAGCATTTGCTGGATAATGCATGAATATCGCTGACTTTTCAACGATATTCATGCATTGTGGCCGATGTGCGGCGATAATTTTTGTCTCTAAACAATTAAAACGAAGCACAAAATGGCGAATTCCCGTTTCGCTACCAGTTTGCGGCCCAGTTCGCGGCCCGGGAAACGCTTCTACCGTGAAAAATATTTTTTTTTTTATTTTCCCCACGGGACCCTTTAATAACCCCAACAACAATCCTAGGGGGTCAAGAGGGGTATACCTTGCACCCTTTCAATAAATTCCCCCTTCGTTTTTCACCTCTTCTCTCTCGATCCTACCGAGAGACAAGATGGCGGCCGCTCCGGACTGTTTAGAATGTTGACAGACACCGGAGAGCCAATCAGCTTTCTGCGCGCAAAGTTCCGAAACGCGAAAAGTAAGCGGACCGGATCGCTGCCCGGAGCGCTGTTACAGATATATATCTTGATTTAAACGTTAATTTCTCAAAATCCACTGAAGCACATATATTGAGACCTAGCAAAGGCACATCGGGCTACCAGTCCCTACAATTTTGCCAAGTTTCGTGCAAATCCATTCAGCCGTTCGAGCTAAAAGTGAGGCCAACCGCCCTATGGAAAACTCAATGTAAAAAACGCGTTTTGGGACCCCCCTTTTTTCTCAGCCCCCCCTTGACGAAACCCCACCAAATTTTCAGGGGCTGCTCAGAAACAAAATGTGCCATTTTCCTGAAAATTTCAGCCGATTCCGTCCACAAACGCCAAAGTTATTAGACATAGAATTTTCAGAAATCCCATAGGAAAAAAATCCTAACTATATATACCTACTGGCTATCGCCAGTAGGTAATATATATATATATATATATATATATATATATATATATATATATATATATATATATATATATATATATATATATATTGCTGAAAGGTACTGGATCCCACCAATTAGAAGGAAGCAGAGACGGCACACCAGGAAACCTTGCACAAAATCCCTTTATTGTGCACTCGTTAACCCAAGACGACGCGTTTCGGCGTAAGCCTTTTTCAAGTAAACGCCATTTTGTTTTTTGCCACATTTATAGTCCCACAACTATTTTTGTAAACAATAGACATACAAGAAATACTTCAAGGTAAACCATTGAAAATGAAAGATTAAATCTAACAAATTATATTTCATTGTGTCCACAATTCAACATTCAACATTCAAATATCGTCCACTTCGGTGTGGGAAGTGGACGATATTTGCTTGCCCGGCTGCCAAATTGCGTAGTGGTCATAATACAAGTTGACTATAAGGTCCCGATCCGCTGTATCAGACTACATATCCCATGATACTGAGCGGTTTTCATGCCAGCGATAGCACACATTACGAGGAATATTTACCTCGATCTCTGTGTATGCAGGTCCCAGTCGCTTAATACATTAATTAGCTAACGTTCCCGGCAGGGCACACAGTCAACTTGTATTATGACCACTACGCAATTTGGCAGCCGGGCAAGCAAATATCGTCCACTTCCCACACCGAATACACAAACATCAACGTACTTACAATGAATGTTGAATTGTGGACACAATGAAATATAATTTGTTAGATTTAATCTTTCATTTTCAATGGTTTACCTTGAAGTATTTCTTGTATGTCTATTGTTTACAAAAATAGTTGTGGGACTATAAATGTGGCAAAAAACAAAATGGCGGTTACTTGAAAAAGGCTTACGCCGAAACGCGTCGTCTTGGGTTAACGAGTGCACAATAAAGGGATTTTGTGCAAGGTTTCCTGGTGTGCCGTCTCTGCTTCCTTCTAATTGGTGGGATCCAGTACCTTTCAGCATTCAGGTAGCGGCTGCTGCTACCGACGGCATCAGCGTTGCTTGGTTGAGGGTCGTTCAAGCAGCAGTGTGAGCGTGATTTGAATTGAAACGACTCCGACCGCCTCCTGGGAGAAGATTGCGGAACATTACGGGTAAGCCGGGCTGTGTGTGCGGGGCTGGGAAACGGGGAGGGAGTTTCGAAGGAGATTACCGACCGGTTTTCTCTTCTCCCGCCTGCAGCACTGTGCCTCTGCCCTAGCGCTGAAATAATACGCGCGTAATTCCAAGTCAGAACACGGAGGCAAACGCGGCTGCCACTGGCAACAAAGTGGCGCGAGGAAACCCAGATCTGTATGATGAGTGAATGGGAGACAGCGAGGCAAGCGGAAGCCCTGTCCCTGTTCAGTGAGGAGCAGGATACTACGCCTATCAACGTAGTAAGCAATAAACTACCAAGCAGCGGAGAGCCCACCTTAAAACAGAAATTGGCACTACTAGAACGTTTAAGCAAACGAGAGATTAATAAATGGTGGGAGGTGGCCTCCCTCACCAACTACATCGAGGTGGGCAGAGTCCCTAGAGGATTGAGGATCAGCATAGTACCAACCTACGATAATCCTAATAAAGACTTACTTACGGAATGGGCATCGTACATGGCCAAGACTTGTAAGGGCATGCTTGAAATGCTCGTGAAGTACGCCCGAATTGATCTCACAACGACACGCAAAGATCTAGTGGAACTCAGGACTGAATTGGAGAAATACAAAAGCGAAAAAGCACTTGAGGAATTTAATAAGACACTCCCAAAGAGATTGCAAGATTACGAGGAAACCATCAAGCAAAAGAAACAACGCAAGTTCATTAGGGACAAACGAGATTATGCAGAGGGACGGATATTAACGTATGCTAGGAAATACGACAAAGCACAGAAAAATATCAGGGCTAGATTAGTAAGCAACAAAAAGTCCACGACAGTTACATCTGGATCAAGCTCAGATCTAAGTACCGACACGGAGGATCGCACACGTGGCATCCCTTTAGACGAGCTTCCACTGACCATCCATCAGGAGTTCGAAATCCTGAATCAGAAAAACGATCCGGGCCACCAGAACAGAGTACAAACGAGAGGCCAAACATCGAGGGGCAAGAGCACCACCAAAAAAGTAAGAGGAAGAGGACGCGGGATGCCAGTAGAAGAAGAAAATTAAAAAAGCAACACAGAAAAACCAAGATGTGCAAGTTCATGCAAAATGACAACGAAGTAAACAAGACTGTCATAAATATTTCAGACAGAACCCTGAGCCAGGTAGAGACTTCAGTGCTACAATTAGGTCTATCCTTCTGCCCCAGTGCCCCACTGAACTATGTTGACACTAGGGTGGATCTTTTCCTCTTCATCAGGAAACTAAAATTGATGAAAATATATGCAACGCGCTCCAGCAATAAGCAACGAACCCCGGATCAAGTGGGTTCTAATGTCAACAACCTGCAGGTACATGACCTAGAATTACTGAGAGACATGTACGCATTGGAAACGGCTGATGCCAATGAGAGAAGTGAACATGCTGTACTACAAGCCTGTGGAGTAACAGGCGAACAAGTCAAACACAGTGGTCTAAAACTAAAAACGAAGTTTAATCCCAATGTCCCATTTGATAACATTGAAGCATACAATCAAGTAGTGACGAATGAGCTAAAACGCACTCGAATGAACTTTAATAATTCCAAATGGGACAACCTAACCAAGGAACAACGTAATGCAATGAAAGCATTAGAGGATGATGGCTCCATTATCATCAAGCCCTCCGACAAGGGGGGCAATGTGGTAGTAATGAACTACAAAGATTACAAGGAAGAAGCCATGAGACAATTGAGTGACTCGTCTTGTTATGAACTCATCAATTGGGAGAGATATAGACGCACCATTAAGGAATACCACTCACTACTTGGGGAATGGTACCACACTGGCCTATTAGACACTGATGAGTACAAATTTTTGAAGACAGAGAATCCGCGTATCCCCTGTATATACTTCCTCCCCAAGATCCATAAGGACCCCACTAGACCACCAGGGCGTCCTATTGTTTCATCCAATGGAGGGCTATTGGAAAACACATCTATATTCCTGGATCTATATTTGAATCAATATGTACAAAATCTGAATTCATTTTGTAAAGACAGTACGGACTTCCTAAGAAGATTGCATGATGTAAAATGGGAGGAGGGATACTACATGATCAGTATGGATGTATGCTCTCTGTATACATGTATTAATCAGGTGAAGGGTGTGGAAACCTGTATGTACTACCTAAGGAGTCGCCATGTGGATTGTTGGAGACACAATACTATGCTACAGAAAATGATGTTATTCTGTCTCCAAGAAAATATTTTTCTATTTGAAAAAGCGGTATACCGGCAGCTATCCGGGACCGCAATGGGGACTTGTTTTGCCCCCAGCCTAGCGAATCTTTTCCTAGGCTGGTGGGAGGAACAGGTCGTCTGGGCTGAAGGATCTGAGATGTACACTGACCACATTCTTATGTGGGTCAGGTACATCGACGACCTATTTTTAATTTGGAACGGCCCTGAAGCACTAGCGAAACAGTACATCAGCCATCTAGGAAATAACACCCTCAACCTCAAGTTCACCTATGTAATCAGTAACACATACTGTGAATTTTTGGATGTGGCAGTAGAGGTAAAGGAAGGGGATCTGACAACACGCCTTTTTCGGAAGGCTACAGCTGGAAATGCGGTCCTGCATGCGTCGAGCCACCATCCGACTCCCCTGAAGAGAAGTATCCCCTACGGGGAGCTTCTGAGGGCTCGACGCAATTGCAGCACCGATGAAGATTTCCATCTGGAACAAAAGGCCATGATTGAACGGTTCAGCCAAAGGGGATATGATGAGGAGGTACTAACCAGTGCTCAGACCAAAGTCCAAGGTTTGAAACAGGAGGAAGTCCTCTTTAGAACATCTAGAAGTGACTCCAGAAGGAAAGAATTGGAGAATAGCACCCGACCCAATCCACCCAGAATGATTACTAACTACAGTAGGGGAGCCTGGGCCTTGGAACGAATAATGCGAGCCAACTGGAACATAGTAACATCGGACCCCATAGTGGGGGAACTAGTGGGCAATAGACCACAGATAACGTACCGAAGGGCGCGATCCCTAAAAGATAAACTAGTTCGTAGCTATCCCAACGAGGAAAAGAATACGAAATGGCCCCCAATCCCAAATGGCTTCACCACATGTGGGAGCTGTAAATGTGACCGTAATGGGAAATCCTGTAAAAACTATAAAACGGGAACAGGCCAAACACGCACTATCAGTCAACCCATTAATTGTAATACTGATTTTGCCATCCACGTACTGGAATGCCCATGTGGGCTCCAGTACGTGGGAAGCACCAAGCATCCACTTAAAATCAGGATTCTGCAGCACCTCCGTGCCATTTCGAATAAAGACCATAATTATCCCATGGCTCGCCATTATGAGGAAAAACATGACAGCAATAATGGCAGTCTCAGATTCTATGGAATAGATAAGATACCTAGAACCATCAGAGGTGGGGACCGTGAAACGCAGCTTAGGATTAGAGAGTCCAGAAAAATCATTGATATGGAGAGTAAGGCCCCAAAAGGACTTAATTATGGGGAGGAATTGGCATCCCATATAGGCTCCTAGAACTGTGCAGGACTAAGCAGAAGTATACCCGCGTTGTGATGAATGATTTGTGAGTTACACTATTGCACGTTTTATGTATAATATTTCCTATGTTTTGATATGCGTAAGACAATGAGTGGGGTGGCTCAGCCTCTAGGAATTTGGGGACTGTACGGCAGTATACCCACTGTTTGAATTGTATGCATTGCACTAATATCTGGACGTAGGAATATGACCCCATACTCAGGATAATGGATTTAAATTTGAGTTGGTTGTCACTTAATTTTATGTTTTTCTTTAAATTCTCACTGTATATACACATGCATTTGGATCGATATTTCTCACTTTACACTCATCCTAGATTAAAGCACTCATACCTTGACCTTTACCGCCCATAGTCCCCCTGCCTTATTTCTCATGATGGTCTAATCACGAGGGGAGCTCTCCTCTATGACACAGCCCTGCCTGGTGTTACCCACCACGCAGGGAGCTCCCATATATTTTCTCGGGACTATAAGGTCCCGATCCGCTGTATCAGACTACATATCCCATGATACTGAGCGGTTTTCATGCCAGCGATAGCACACATTACGAGGAATATTTACCTCGATCTCTGTGTATGCAGGTCCCAGTCGCTTAATACATTAATTAGCTAACGTTCCCGGCAGGGCACACAGTCAACTTGTATTATGACCACTACGCAATTTGGCAGCCGGGCAAGCAAATATCGTCCACTTCCCACACCGAATACACAAACATCAACGTACTTACAATGAATGTTGAATTGTGGACACAATGAAATATAATTTGTTAGATTTAATCTTTCATTTTCAATGGTTTACCTTGAAGTATTTCTTGTATGTCTATTGTTTACAAAAATAGTTGTGGGACTATAAATGTGGCAAAAAACAAAATGGCGGTTACTTGAAAAAGGCTTACGCCGAAACGCGTCGTCTTGGGTTAACGAGTGCACAATAAAGGGATTTTGTGCAAGGTTTCCTGGTGTGCCATCTCTGCTTCCTTCTAATTGGTGGGATCCAGTACCTTTCAGCATTCAGGTAGCGGCTGCTGCTACCGACGGCATCAGCGTTGCTTGGTTGAGGGTCGTTCAAGCAGCAGTGTGAGCGTGATATATATATATATATATATATATATATATATATATATATATATATATATATATATATATATATATATATATATATGTGTATATATATATATATAAATATATATATATATATATATATATATATATATATATATATATATATATATTTATATATATCAAAATAATTATTTATTATTTATCGTTAGACTTGACACCTTTGGTGTGTTATTCCTCCAGACTTTTTGATGAACCCATTTTTGCTCTCATTAGGACCCTGCATCCTTTACTCCTGCTAACCAGTGTTAAAGTGCTTGTGCCAAACATTTGTAATGTAACTTAAAATCCTCTTTGGCAAAGTCAAATTTTATATATGCATTTACAACAAACATAGAACTGCAAGTGAGGAAGGGCATGATCTTCTTGTTGACTCCATTGTAACTAATCTCCTTAACTGATTTGCTATTGGCACAAGCTTTACAGTGCCTGCATGGGAAAAAGCAATCCAAGCCATGTATACTGGTTGATGGGTACACTGTAATGTCACTACGGACCAACATGTCACGGATGCTCTTACCCCGTCTGTATGTTATACTAGGTCTAACGGGTAACTCCTTGCCTATGACATTATCTGTCTTAAGAATATCCCAATTCTTAGTTATTATTTTCTTAATATCTTGGGAATCTGTGCTGTAAGTGAGGATAAGTCTGGTAACATCCTCTTCCTCCTCATTTTCTTTACTCTTGTCAGAGATGGTATCTGATCTTTTAATTGAGTTGGCTCTGTCTTTCGCCCTCTTAAGTACCCATTTTCATTTCATAAGCTTTTATTCGATTTGAAAATACAAATCATACAAACGACATTAAAAATACAACACCATATATACACAATTAATACTCAATATTCACATTAATAGTGCGGAAAAAGATAAGATAAGAAACATATACATCAATTGTTGGGCAGCAGTTAATAATTTAAAAATACAAGCGATATAGGGATATATACAGATGTGTACAGACAGGAAATCAGTATATTTAACACACAAGTGGAGTTTCCTGGCAGCTGTACGTTGAAACAAACAAAATCCAGACCGCTCTAAGGGCATAAAAAAATGAATATTTGGGGTGTAAAGAGGAACCTTACAATACATACTATGGACATAAAACATGAGTAACCATTCCATATTTGCAGCTAATAAAAACTTTTATGTACAGACAGGAATGTATAAAATAATAGCAGCACTATACATTTCCTGGCAGCTGTACATCTCAAAAGAGTTACAGACAGGTAAGTATAAAGAGGTTACAGCACTATACTTTTCCTGGCAGCTGTACATTTCAAGATATAGGTAGCCACAAAAAAGCAGATATCCACATTCTCCATTGAGGATAATATTATTAATGCGGTCTTTGTGGTTCGAGTATTATATTTTATAAAAATAGGCTTAAGGTATTTTAACCTAAGAAAATGATAAAATTTACAAAAAAGTAAAAAGTGGCAACAGCTCTGGCGTGAAGTATTGTCACACGGGCAGGGAATCTCTGATCTGACTTTCTGAGTTGGGAACGCAACAAGGTGGTGTACGATACCCAATCTAACATGGGTTAGTACAAATTGGTGAGATGGGCGGGTCACGTTCACAAGGTAAGATTGTAGCCCTGGAGTTAAATTCAGGTCTTTATAAAACTTCACAGTGGATAATTTACCATGCACTTTGTCTCGCTCAACCTTTTTAAAGTTTAAAAATGTTAACTTGATTTCTTTTTTGGAGATGGCAGCAGCTTGCTCTGGATCAAGAAAAACATCGATGTCAAATAGAAGATTATACCAGAAATGAATGTATCTCATCCACTGTATACGTAATGAGTGGTCAAGACCTATGCAATCAAGAATAATCTCTTGAGTGAATCGAGTCTCTGACTTAGCCCAAATAGAACGCCACAATAAGAGTGGCCGAACGGCTGCTAAGTCAGATATAAACTCGATCCCTACCTCATCATGGATCAATTGTACTGAGGCGGAGGGAGGAACACATAACAATCTCTTTAAAAATTTGTTTTCATCAGCTTGGAGCGAAGGGCCTTCACTATGGCCCTCTTAAGTACCCAATTCGGGTAACCTCTTTCTCTGAATCTGTTCAAGATAATTATGCTTTCTTCAGCATAGGCACTACACGTATTACAGTTGCGTTTCGCACTCAGCAGTTCACCAAACGGAATGCTCTATTTGAGGTTGTCAGGATGACTGCTGAGGGCATGCAAAATACTATTGCCCGCAGTTGCCTTGCGAAAGACTGAAGTATGTACTTCAATATTTTCAATCTCAATTTTGACATCAAGATATTCCATCGTTGTCATACTCTTAGTACCACTGAGGACAATATTCAAGGTATTACAATTTAATTTTTCAACAAAATTGTCTGCCTCCTCAACTGTTCCCTTCCATACAATAAAAAGGTCATCGATGTACCTAAGCCCCATCGATACCTTCTTGAAATCCTGTTGTAAGGTGGGATCAGATCGAATATCCTTTTCCCATTTGCCAAGGAACAAATTAGCAAAACTTGGCGAAAAACAAGAGCCCATGGCTGAGCCACTAAACTGTCTGAAAACCATTAAATAAAAAGATATTGTTTTGTAGACAGTACTTCACCATGTCTAGCAGCATATGTGTATGTTCTCTAAATTTTATATGTCTGCCTTTCAGAAATTCCTCACACGCTTCTAAGCCTTGGTCATGGTCAATAATGTTGTACAGACTCTGCACATCCAAAGTCATGAGTACAGAGCCTTTCTCCCATTTCAAGTTCTCAATCTTGTGCAAAAAGTCTTTAGTGTCCCGAATATAACTCTTCTCTAAAAAAATGGTCGATATATTTGGACACTTTTTCAGAGACACTACCCCCGTGAGGACACAATAGGTCTCCCTGGAGGTCTAGTGACAATCTTGTGTACCTTGTGTAATAGGTAAAGGACAGGAAGAACAGGATAGTCACATTTTAAATACTCAAACTCTTCCCATGTTAAAATACCCTTCTCTTTCCACTCAAACAAATAGTCCCATAGGTCACAAATGCTTTTGAGGTAACGTGCCATTTCTTTTATCTCATAGAACTTGGTATCAGACAGTTGGCTATTGGCTTCCTCTATGTACATTTCTCTGTCTAAGACAACAATATTTCTCCCTTTGTCTGCAGGGCGGATAATTATCAAATCGTCTTCCATCAGTGATTTAATTGCCTGTCTTTGTTTGTAGGTCAAGTTCTGTTCACCTTTGTACCTGTTTTTCTGTTGTTTTTTATGTCTCAGTTCATTAAGGTTTTTGTTGACACACTCATGAAAAGTATCGATATTAGCATGTGGCAAAATGGGTATGAAACAAGATTTAGTTTTGAATTTCGTACTGGCTGCTGCGTCCGTACATATATCCAACTCTGAGAGCAGTTGTGTAGTGCTGCATGGGGTTCCCTCATCTCCATCATTGATACCCAATTTCATTATGGTGTCTAATGTTTCACTGTCTCTGATATCAAAACTATATACATTAGAAATGTCAGATGTGTTGCTAGAAATGTCAAGTGAACCTCCTTTCAATTTGTGCCACTTTTTGAGTTTCAGTTTACGTGTATACTTGAATAGATCAATCCGATTGTCCGTATATATAGAGGGATGCGAAGGGCAAAATGATAATCCTAGGCATAAGGATCTTTTCTCATTCATATTGAGTTTTCTTTTGAATAAGTTAATTATGGTCATATTTACCATTTTGTCATCCATTAGTATTTCTTTTTGGTGCGTCCCTTGATGGTTCCCATGCCGCCACGTCCCTTGTCTCTTTTGCCATTGTTGTCTGATCTGCGATCTTCTATTGCGGAGTTTCCCCTTCCGCGTCCCCTTCCATGGGCTCCCTGTCCTCGGGGTTTCAGTACCGGTATTTCCCTCGTTGTTAAACGCCCCCTCCTTAGGGTCCGGTATTTGTCTAAAAAAGTCAATTGTTTTTTGCCTTTTATTGGTGCCACTTCATTAATCAAAGAAATATCAGAGTCACTTTCACTGGTAAGATTTTCTTAAGTGCCTGTCCTGGTTTTGGTTTCCTCCATAATAGTAATGCCTGATCCATCATTTTTGTATAGGTGATCATATTCGAGACTAAATGTTAGAATACGGCAACTGTCATAGTCTGCAAAGTCACGGTTTAATTTCCTCTCCTTCCGTGCTTTTATGTCTTCCTCGTGTTTGGCCAATCGACCTTGTATTGGTTTAAGTCTTATTTCCAAACTTTCTGTCTCCATAATTTTCTTATGATTATCCATGAGGTCCTTTATTTTTTTGATTAGTTCATCACGATCTATCCAGGCATATTTGATTAAGATTTCCAGCATCCTTTGTGAACTATTTGCAGAATTAACCGACCACTCCTCTAACATCAAAGGATTTGGTCTCTCGTAGGTTGGCGTTGTAAAGATACATAATTCTCTTGGTACCATATTTGGTTCCACATAGTATTGTAGAGACGTTGCCTCCCACCATTTGGTGATTTCTGTTTTCTTCAATTTCTCTTATAGCTTGAATTTCTGTTCCAGTTGTTCAGTTCTCACGGTTTGTTCGTTTTCTTTAGTGGTGCTGATAGGAGTGTGTTTCCTCACAAACAGTGTTTTGGCAGCTTTCACGCATTCTTCATCCTCTTCCATGTTCTAAATCTCTATTAAACAGCTCAATGTTCTTTTTTGCAGTGTCCACCCCTGTTTCCCCCCAGTAATTACCGGGTTCCTTTTGCCAGTATGCGTCCTAGATAGATATCATAACAGTTCCAGTGTACTAAATATACCAGCGCCGTGGTTGGTGCTTGGTTGTTAGAGTGTGGCAATCACCGAAATATAGTTCCCTTAGGTAGGTCAATCGCGGTATGCACACTGTCCCCCGCTGCCTTGGAGTGTACGGGTAACGACGAGAAACCTAGGTTGCTCGTCACTCTCCCCCACCCCTGAAGGACGGAAAGACACGACTCCCGCTTACCTAGTAACGGCAGATTTTATGGTTCAACGTCTCTTCTTCTGCTAGTTCTAGGAACCTGGGGGTTTGAATCAGGATGAAAAGTTAGCCGTACACCTTAAGAACTAATCTTTATGCGCTTCAGTAATCTTCCTATTCTCTAAGATGTTTTTAGTCCTATGTTTATTAATAGAAAAGAATGTAACTTTGATTTTAATCATGTTGTGTATTTGTTTTGTTTTAGGAGCAGAAGAGGGGGCCCATCGCACCTTCACTGGACTTCACGGGACTTCTCCCCTTCTCTGGCTCCTTGTCACATGGGTACTATCATGCTGGGAAACCTTTATGAGATATGGACATCAAATGGACTGACTTTGCGGACTGAGTATGTTTAATCTGGCACTTGCCAATACTTGTCCTACTTCATGGTGTTTAATGGACTTCTGTTGCGGACTGAGTATGACAATTAGGCACTTGCCAATACCTTTTTTCCGGTTTCCACCATGGGTCCGTGGCATTGTAAGCCATTTATTCACGGACAATGGTTTTCCTCATGCATTTAGCGTGAGCATGGGTGCAGTCACGTCATACCTCGAGGCACACAATTCTCAAAGGAGTCTATATATTTTTGAACTCCATTCAATATTTTATTGACTTTTGAGAGGATATTTGATACTCATTATAGTAACCCACACCTGAGAGCATGAAGTACGTAATATATGTATAACCTCCACTGTAATTTCCTGCATAATTGTTTCAATAACACGGAATTAGAACTGTGTCTTTTCACATCATATATAAATGTATATCATGATGAATTTTGAACTGTACGTATAATATCATGTTGTTTTCCAAATATGTAAATATGTAAATACTTGACTGTCGATATGATGCAAGTCCTCTGTCCACACTACAACTAGTGTGAAACCTATGGTTTATTTCAGTGAATATATATATATATTTATATATATATTGTAGTTCACAGCGCGTAGTCACTGCTACGCAGATGCACTCTCGTCGATAGAAAATAATCACACCAATTCCTTTTTGCGCATTCCAATTAGATTTATTTTCTCAAATGCAGCATCGTGATTTCAAACACGGAAAAAATCCAACGCGTTTCGGCGAAACACTCGCCTTGGTCACGGGTGATTCCATTGACAGTGTACAAACAATAAATAAAGTTACACATGATAAGTGGTCAAAATAAACAAAGCACTCAAGCACACATTACCGTGGCCATCTTGGAGTGGAGTATGATGTTGTTTCTCACATCTAACCCGCTCTAAAGCATTGTAAAAGCTACAATCAATCAATTGTCATTCAAGTGAGCGCATGAGAGTTGTTTGTGAAAAACATTTGGATTTAACTGGTTCCAAATTCGTAACCGCTACCATATCATGTATTATACAATATAATAAAAATGATTATATTATTACAAAAAATAATTAACATATCCTAGTGGACGACATTATAAATCATCAGGCAACAAGATGCTAGTAATTTATGTAACATTGTAGCCAAGTTGAATCAAATTATAGTAACCCACACCTGAGAGCACGAAGTACGTAATATATGTATAACCTCCACTGTAATTTCCCGCATAATTGTTTCAATAACACGGAATTAGAACTGTGTCTTTGCACATCATATATAAATGTATATCATGATGAATTTTGAACTGTACGTATAATATCATGTTGTTTTCCAAATATGTAAATATGTAAATACTTGACTGTCGATATGATGCAAGTCCTCTGTCCACACTACAACTAGTGTGAAACCTATGGTTTATTTCAGTGAATATATATATATATTTATATATATATTGTAGTTCACAGCGCGTAGTCACTGCTACGCAGATGCACTCTCGTCGATAGAAAATAATCACACCAATTCCTTTTTGCGCATTCCAATTAGATTTATTTTCTCAAATGCAGCACCGTGATTTCAAACACGGAAAAAATCCAACGCGTTTCGGCGAAACACTCGCCTTGGTCACGGGTGATTCCATTGACTGTCGATACGATGCAAGTCCTCTGTCCACACTATAACTAGTGTGAAACCTATGGTTTTTTCCGTGAATATATATATGTCAAGAGATTAATGTGCTTCGAGCACCGAAACGCGTCGTGGTGGAGTGGTGGTGAGCTAATAAAAACCACTATTCACTATACCTGGGTTTGCCTCGTCTTCTTTTGCTGCCAGACCGCTGCAGGACGTCTTTATGCCGAATATATATGTATATGTATATATATATATATATATATATATATATATATATATATATATATATATATATATATATTCACAGAAAAAACCATAGGTTATAGTGGATATATAGTTAGGAATTTGCATTTACAAAACCTTGAAAATTCAATGAAAAACCCATTGGTTTTAGGCCATATATAGTTAGGGATTTGCCTTTACAAAACCTTATTTTACTCGCATAAAACCATTGAAATTCCATATATAGTTATAAGCGCTAACTATATATCGCGCACCCGCAATCCACTGCTGATGATGTCACATATTACATCATTCATGACATGGTTAGTGACATCACTGATGACATCACTGATGACATCTCAAATGACATCACTGATGACATCACTGATGACAACATCCAGTGACTGTATGTTTCTGTAAAGTTAAAATATGTCATATATTGAAGAATGAGTGGATGTATAAGTGTCTGGATGAAGGATTTAGTAGGTGCATGACTGACTGTATGAGTGAGTGATTAAATGTGTCTCACTGAGTGCATGGGTTAGTGACTAAACTGTTTTAATTTGTGCATCATTTTATCTGTTGTTCTACAAACTGCTGCATATGTTGATCAGTAGCTATATGAGTAACTGTATGGGTTATTCATTGGTTGTCCAAGTATTTGTATGGGAAACTGAGTGTGTGTGTATGGGTGGCTGGGAGGTGTGTGACTCTGTACATAGATGTGTGAGTAGTTGATTCACTATATGTATGGGTTCAAAAGTGTATGTGGAAACAGCTGTATGGGCGGTTGACTGTGCATGAGTGTATTAGTGAGTGAATGGATATCTCAGTGCTACATGTCAAAGTAAGTACATATGTAAAACACAGTACATGTGAGAGTTGACATCTATAAATAACTGTGCATAAGAGCCAGTGAATGTGTGAGTGGCTGTATGGATCATTATGAACATGTATCAGGGATTGTATAAGAGAGTAAAGTAAATATGTGTTAGTATATGTTTGAATAAGTAAGGTGTGTATAACTGTATAGTTGAGAAAATGGAGGTGTGATTGATTCTTTGCATGACTGACTAGGTGTGTGAGTAACTCCATGGATGAGTGACAGTCTGTGAGTGTCTGTTTACACTGATTGTATCTAAGGTTATATTAGAGTCTGAAGAGGTTCATCGTATTATCACATGAATGATATCATCAGTGATGTTATCAGTCATGTCAAATGAGATGTTTTCAGTGATGTCATCAGTGATGTCATTTGAGATGTCATCAGTGATGTTATCAGTGATGTCACTAACCATGTCATGAATGATGTAATATGTGACATCATCAGCAGTGGATTGCGGGTGCGCGATATATAGTTAGCGCTTATAACTATATATGGAATTTCAATGGTTTTATGCGAGTAAAATAAGGTTTTGTAAATGCAAATCCCTAACTATATATGGCCTAAAACCAATGGTTTTTTCATTGAATTTTCAAGGTTTTGTAAATGCAAATTCCTAACTATATATCCACTATAACCTATGGTTTTTTCTGTGAATTTCATTGGTTTTTTAATAGCAAATATGAAAAGCTTTAAAATGTCAAGTACGTGATAGATAAAAACATTTTCGTATTTATGCACGCTGATCTGCTTTGAACGCTGCACCCCCCCCTCCCCTCTTTTGTCTTAGTAGTACTCTCTCTTTGCAGATACTGAAGGGTAGTTAACGCAGGCCTTTACCCCCGTTGTAATCCGTCGTGCCTGCTTGTCTCTCCATTTGATTGATTGTTGTCCAAGCATTTACTGTTTTAGAATTGGTTCTCTTTGGATCATTCTCTATTTACAAACAAGCACAAAGTCGCAATACTCTGTTTAGTCTTTGCAGATAGTGAAAAATCGTGTAAAAAAATAAAAGTAATCGAGCAAAATCAGTAGGCCACTAATTGGATCTCTTTTTGACCTCGCTAAAATAGAAATATTAGCAACAACCCTTCATGAGAAATACGAAAATAGTGAGATGAACTGAGCTCCACACCATGAGGGCTGCAAGACAGCTCGGCTCCATCACCCATCCCGCACAAAATAACGACAAACCCTATGCAAATATTAAAAATATAGACAACACACCAGCAAAGAAACAGGGTAAAACATTTTATTAAAAAACTATTTACATAACGTTGGTTTATAAGATGATGTCAGTAGTGGACCGATGTGTGAATAGGTCGAAAGCAGCACAAGGCTCCAAGATCCGGATGGCAACCTCCTGGATGTTGGGTGCCATAGTTCAGAGTTCTGAGTTTGAGCCTTTTTCAATGCCTGTGCTTTGTTGAATCAAAATGGCGGCTTGACACAAAGCTGACTCAAGCGTTGCTACAGATGCTATGCAGCCCAAAACTGGTTTTCAGTTTGTACATTTTTCTAGATTTTTCAATCCAAGTTTGGTTGATTTTGTAGAACGATGGCTTCAAATTTTCAACATACGGTGTGGTGGCGCTGACTGGGAGGGGGCGCTTCGCTCCTGCCCCCTCCCCAAGTAAGATTTTCATACGTGAAAGTACGTTAATGGTTTTGGTCCCTGAGTTGCTTCGATGTCACTGCCATTCTCAAATGGCATAAGTTCTGGATGTTGGGTGCCATAGTTAAGAGTTCTGAGCAGTGCTTGTAACACTGTCTGAAGCTTATTTCCACCTACTGCAGCTTCACTATTCTCAAAGTAAGTGAGTGTCGTTTGTGGACCTGACTGCATTAGAAAACAATGTGATATGTTACCTTCCTAAACAGCTTGACGGAGGCCCCTGAGGGGCGGTGTGATGGCCATGGACTCGGAGAAGACGCTTGGCTCCGACACCCTCCCCAAGTCTTATAGCACTGGTGTAGCCTGAGATCGCCCCCGACATAGGCGGCCGGCTCCCGGGGTCCGGCAGAACTTTTTGCCTTTTGATGACTCTTCAATTCTGAACCTTGTCCCACAATCCGTTTGACCTGAAGACACGCTGTAGTGGGGCGCCCCTTTACCGTTTCAGTTGCCATTCCGCCCGCTTTTGCTACACTGTGCCTCTTCCGCCATTCAGCTGTTTACCGCCCGCTCTTGCGACTACAGCGTCTCGCTCATCATGTAGTTGAGTTGCTCCCGCTCTTGCGGTGCAGCGATAGGCGGCTGCCACAGGACTCTCAAAATGGTGGCCGGCTCTTCGGTTTTGGGCCTGGTCCACTAAAATGGCCCTGGGACACCTTTGAACTCAGACGCTTCCCTGATAGGGCTTGGGTCCCATTCTCGAAAAGCGTCCCCTCAGCCGTGAAGATTCTACAAAAGTCTTGGGGGCCTCCGACTCCCGCAGGCTTCTGGTGGGGAGCGGCTGCCATGATTGCTCGTGGAATGGCCACGACGGAGCTACGAGATGGTAGTGGTCTCATGCTGACGCCAGCTTTAGTCTGAAACATCCAGAAACACTGTAGACTACCAATTCGATCAGTTCCGGTAGCGCCCCAACATGACCCGGAAGAGAAGAACTTGCCCTCCCCTCTTTGACTGATGGTTCTTGTTGCCTATCCCCTCTGTTGTCATTTAACAGAACTTTTTGGACTGCTGAAAGGGGTTGTGTTCCGAACGCTGGTTGGTGGAGACATTTTGACTATATTCTTGACCTACGTTGTCGCGTAATGCGTTATATGACACGCCGCGTTAGCGCACCCGGAAGTGATCCGAGGCGCGGCGTGCAGCGCGTAACGTAAGCATAACAGGTCATGTGACTTGTTAATAAAACTTTTCATTGGTTCATTTTACTTTTGTTAATTTAATGATGAAAAGCTTGATCATATGACCTAAAAATTACGCTTTTTATTGTTATTGAACAATATTTTTTTTTCAAACATATGTTATAATATTCCAGGCTAATGTACTTTCCCGGAAAATTTACAACTGTCTTGCAAGTAAAATATATTCCTTTTTCGAGAAAAAGGGCGTTTCTTCCTTCCATGACGGAGCCGTTGAGTAAAAGAGATTCGGCCTGCTGTCTTAGTCGCCGATACGCCTGATTATCAGATTCTTATCGATCACTTTATGTTGCAGACATGAAAAACACAACTGCCCTTGACCATTTATCTTTACTGCGTTCCTACATATTATACCTTTTATCCGTCATGTAATTGGACTGCTTTATTTCACTTGCCTTTTACTGATTCGAAAACAGTGACTAAAAGTAAAAACTTTACCAATGTAAATACTACTACCGTGTTTTGTTTTAAAAACCTTTATTGTGAAAATGTCAGTATACAAATACGGGCCTATAACCACGTGGGCCGGCCACGGAGCAAACTGAAATCGTATATGATGAGGAGACATTTACACTGTAGAAGAACGTAACGAGCGGGCCATTAGGTTGCAAGAACAAAGGTGTCTAACAGTTGCGGAATCGGTGGACGTACATTTTGTAATTAAAATACGACAGGGCCACTTACAATAACATTTTCTAGATATACATTTGCGGGCAAGGAGTTACGAGTCCCATTTATACCGGCGCCATTTTGGGCGAGGCCGGGCAGGTCCAAGATATAGTCAAAATGTCTCCACCAACCATCGGCCAGACCAGAACCCCTTTCGGCCCTTTATGCTACAAGATGGTGTCTTCCATTCAGAAAATATTGTTGGCAGCATTTTGAAAGGAAACAGAAACAGCCGTTCTCCTAGTGAGTTTCACATTGTTACATTTAGGAAGAATGTTGAAGAGTAGTATGTGGAAAATCTGAAGCCATTTTTCTACAAACTCTCAATCAGACTTGGATGGAAAAAAAAAACCTGAAGAATGTACAAACTGAAAACCAATTTTTGTCTGTATAGCATCAACAGTAACGCTTGAGTCAGCTTTGTGTCAAGCCGCCATTTTCATTCAATCAATAGCGTCCCCCTGCACACATTCAGGGACCTGGTCGTGTCTTCAGATGAAACGGATTGTAGGAAAAGAAGCAGAAAGGAAAAGGAAAAAAGTTCCGCCGGACCTCGGGAGCTGGCCGCCTATGTCATGTGCGACCTTTGGCCACACCAGGGCAATAGTGAAGCTGCAGCAGGTGCAAATAAGCTTCAGACAGTCTTACAAGCACTGCTCAGAACTCTCAACTGAGGCACTCAACATCCAGGACTTGCCATTCGGATCTTGGCGCCTTGTGCTGGTTCCGACCTATTCACACATCGGTCCACTACTGACATCACCTCATAAGCCAACGGGGCACCCCACGCCGACTTTCGGCGCAGCATTGTAGGATGGCCACACCAGTGCGGCAACTTGCTGGACACAACATCGGGGCCATCCAGATCTCGGCGCGTTCGACTCACTGTACCGCAAGAGTGACCGCAACTCAGCTGGACACGCCATCTTTCGGCGCAGCATTGTAGGATGGCCACACCAGTGCGGCAATTTGCTGGACACCACCTCGGTGCCATCCGGATCTCGGCGCGTTCGAGTCACTGTACCGCAACAGTGACCGCAACTCAGCTGGACACGCCGTCTTTCGGCGCAGCATTGTAGGATGGCCACACCAGTGCGGCAATTTGCTGGACACCACCTCGGTGCCATCCGGATCTCGGCGCGTTCGAGTCACTGTACCACAACAGTGACCGCAACTCAGCTGGACACGCCGTCTTTCGGCGCAGCATTGTAGGATGGCCACACCAGTGCGGCAATTTGCTGGACACCACCTTGGTGCCATCCGGATCTCGGCGCGTTGTGCTGCCTTCGGCCTATTCGCACATCGGTCCGCTACTGACGCCGCCTCACGTGCCAACGGATTTTCTACGCTTTTTGTAGCCCTATGCCGCATAACAGGTCATGTGACTTGTTTATAAAACTTTTCATTGGTTCATTTTACTTTTGGTTTACTAAAGATGGAAGTCTTGGTCATATGACCTAAAAATAACACTTTTCATTGGTTTAGAACATTTTTTTTTCCCAAACGATGAAAGCCCCACCTTGTTTCTGGATCATTCAGACTGAAGCTGGCGTCAGCATGAGAGCACCACCATCTTGTGGCTCCGTCGTGGTCATTCCGCGAGCAATCATGGCAGCCGCTCCCCACCGGAAGCCTGCGGGAGTCGGGGGCCCCCAAGACTTTTGTAGAATCTTCACGGCTGAGGGGACGCTTTTCGAGAATGGAGCCCAAGCCCTAGCAGGCAAGCGTCCGAGTTCTAAGGTGTCCCAGGGCCATTTCAGTGGACCAGGCCCAAAACCGAGGAGCCGGCCGCCATTTTAAGAGCCATGTGGCAGTCGCCTATCGCTGCACTGCAAGAGTGGGAGCAACTCAACAACATGGTGAGCGAGACGCTGTAGCCGCAAGAGCGGGCGCAACTCAGCTAGATGGCCGCCACCTGGGGAGGCCCGTTCACGCCGCCTCCCCCACGGCCCCCCCCCCCCCACCGGGCCGCCGCACGCCAATTTTCGGAGCAGCATTGTAGGATACCAAAACCAGTGCGGCAGTTTACTGGACATCACCTGGGTGCCTGTCGTACATGTTGTGTCAGCCATGGGACACTGGACACAGTCCCATCAACATCTCAACGCGTTCTGCTGCCTTGGGACTATTCGCACAACAGACCGCTACTGACGAGGCCTCCCCCCGCACCACCCGGGACGCCCCACGCTGTTTTTCTGTGCTGCATTGTAGGATCCCAAAACCAGTGCGGCACCCAGGCGACATCACCTGGGTGCCGTCCAGAACTCTGCACGTTGTGCTGCCTTGGGACTATTCGCACAAAAGACAGCTTCTAACCATTGTTGCTTTTTGAGTTGAAAAATGTTTAAATGTTTTTAGTTTTTGTTCCGTTCATTATAGTTAAAAGTTAATAAAGTTTTATAATCTTACTTTGTTGGAGTGTTATCTATTTTTTTAAAAACGGGTGAATAGGGCCTTGAATCGAGTTATTGTCATGTGTGGGCTTTGGAAGTGTGCTGCTGCAGGATCGGACATTTCAAACTCAAATGCACGTTCTTTTTCTTACCTTTCCGAAGCATGGAGCGCAATAGCAGGCAGAGAAAGGGTGATGCACGTGTTGAACACTACCTGACCTGGCAAGTTGCTGGCAGTGCCCCCCCGCCCGCTCCTGAAAGAGGGCACACACACACCGCCGCCCCGAGTACTTCACAAATCTTTAAAAGACCATGCGCTTGTTCATGAGGCTTAAATGGTTTATCACCTCTTCTAGAACCCCTGCATCGACCCTCTGACGTTTCCTGGAAAAATTACCATGTAACACAATACCAAGCCCTGTCAGCTGAAACCCCCAAGGAATCGTGGGGCATATTATCAAGGGGGTTTATCTCCGCTTTTTTGGCTTTAAAAGCCATGAAAGCGGAGATAAAATTATCTCCCTATTACCAAGCTGTCGCTAACACCAGTTAGTGACAGCTAAAAGGAGATAGCGACCATCTTGGGCCCCGCTTTGCATGTCAGTGATACTTATCACTAATAACATGCAAAGTGGCGTGCCAAGATGTTAGCGACTGGAAACAGTCCCTAACATCGCTTTCTCCTATTACCAACTTTTGGAGATATTTGCGCTAAGCGCGAATATCTCCAAAATCTAACACCTGCCCTGAGCAGTTCTTAGCCATGTTATCCAATGGGAGGTGGATAACATGGCTAAGAGCATTTGCTCGATAATACATGAATATCGCTGACTTTTCTGCGATAATAGCAAGGTTTATCTGCGATAAAAATCGCCGATGTGCGGCGATAATTTTTGTCTCTAAACAAGTTAGAGACAAAAATTATCGCTAGTTGTTCGTAATATGCCCCCGGGTTTTTGCTTGCAGAAATCGGGAGACTAGCACTGAAATCAGTAGTCACACGCCTGAATCGGGAGGGTTGGCATGTCTGAATTCTCTACAGCTGGGGCCATAAACTACATCCGCAGGGGTAGGTGATAGCCTGGGACCAGCCTGGCATCTAAAATGGCTGCCGTGCACGACAAAATTGTGGCATTGGAAAAAAGGCAAGATGGCGCAGCCGCTGGAAGAGATGTATCAACATATATCAGCCTCCTCAGCCACCCTCAGGAAACATAGGGGATAAGGATACGTCTCCCGCACCCCCTTATACCTAGTAATTTAATTAACGAAGCACAAAATGGCGAATTCCCGTTTCGCTACCAGTTTGCGGCCCAGTTCGCGGCCCGTGAAGCGCTTCTACCGTGAAAAATCATTTTTTTTTTCTTTTCCCCACGGGACCCTTTAATAACCCCAACAACATTCCTAGGGGGTCAAGAGGGGGATACCTTGCCCCCTTTCATTAAATTCCCCCTTCGTTTTTCACCTCTTCTTCTCTCTCGATCCTACCGAGAGACAAGATGGCGGCCGCTCCGGACTGTCACGCAGCAAAAAAAAAAAGCTCACGCACAGCCGCTGGAAGAGATGTATCAACATATATCAGCCTCCTCAGCCACCCTCAGGAAACATAGGGGATTAGGATACGTCTCCCGCACCCCCTTATACCTAGTAATTTAATTAACGAAGCACAAAATGGCGAATTCCCGTTTCGCTACCAGTTTGCGGCCCAGTTCGCGGCCCGTGAAGCGCTTCTACCGTGAAAAATCATTTTTTTTTTCTTTTCCCCACGGGACCCTTTAATAACCCCAACAACATTCCTAGGGGGTCAAGAGGGGGATACCTTGCCCCCTTTCATTAAATTCCCCCTTCGTTTTTCACCTCTTCTTCTCTCTCGATCCTACCGAGAGACAAGATGGCGGCCGCTCCGGACTGTTTAGAATGTTGACAGACACCGGAGAGCCAATCAGCTTTCTGCGCGCAAAGTTCCGAAACGCGAAAAGTAAGCGGACCGGATCGCTGCCTGGAGCGCTGTTACAGATATATATCTTGATTTAAACGTTAATTTCTCAAAATCCACTGAAGCACATATATTGAGACCTAGCAAAGGCACATCGGGCTAACAGTCCCTACAATTTTGCCAAGTTTCGTGCAAACCCATTCAGCCGTTCGAGCTAAAAGTGAGTCCAACCGCCCTATGGAAAACTCAATGTAAAAAACGCGTTTTGGGACCCCCCTTTTTTCTCAGCCCCCCTTGACGAAACCCCACCAACTTTTCAGGGGCTGCTCAGAAACAAATTGTGCCATTTTCCTGAAAATTTCAGCCGATTCCGTCCACAAACGCCAAAGTTATTAGACATAGAATTTTCAAAAATCCCATAGGGAATTAATCCTAACTATATATATATATATATATATATATATATATATATATATATATATATATATATATATATATATATATATATATATATATATATATATATATATATATATATATATATATATATATATGTATATATATATTCACTGAAAAAAACATAGGTTTCACACCAGTTATAGTTAGGAATTAGCATTTAAAAAACCTATTAAATTCACTGAAAAAACCATAGGTTTCACACCAGTTATAGTTAGGTGGAAATTTTACTCTCATAAAACCATTGAAATTCCCACGTTATAGTTAGTTGGACTCACTATAACTTGCGCGTGCAATGCACTGATGATGACGTCACATATTACATCACTCATGACATGGTCAGTGACATCACTCATGACATCACTGATGACATCTCAAATGACATCACTGATGACATCATCCAGTGAATGTGTATCTTTCTGAAAAATAAATATTTTTTATATATGTATATCTAAAGGTTGATGGAAGAATAAATGGGTAAATAAATGTCTAAATGGATGTATTTTTCGGTAAAATTGATTGGTTAACTGACTTATTAAATGTATCCTAGTGAATACATATATTAGCGAGTAATGTTTAAATATTTAAATATATGTATCTGTGTCTCACTTTGTGTATAAGTGGCTGCATGGGTTGGTGAGTAGCTACATGAGTGTGTATATGGGTTATTAGTTGTTTTTTTGAGTATCAGTATCAGTGTCTGTATGGTTCGGTGGGGGATATTACTTAGAGCACAGATGCATGAATGAGTGACTCACTATTTGTATGTATTTTGAAGACAGCATGTCTGCAAGACTGTATGGGTGGATGATTGTGTGTATGGGTGGGTTTGTGAGTATGTGTTTTTATAATTGATTGTTTAAGAGAGTAAATATGTTTCCGTTTCTGTAGAAGTATGTGTAGTGGTGTGTATATAGCAGTATAATCAAGTAAATGGTTTTTTGATAGTTTATTTGCATGTGTGAATTTGTGTGTGAGTAACTATATGGATGAGTATTAGTGTGTAACAGGATGTATAGGTGTATGAGTACATATGATGAGTAAGTACATGCATGAGTGACTATATAGAACTGTTGGTGAATGAGTGGATGTGTATGTAGATGTTGGAATTACCTAATAAGTTGTTGTAATTGGTATTGGTTTCTCCTTTTTTAAGAAAATGTTAGTTTCTATTTTTGAATGTGTGTGTCAAAGGTTATTTTATGCTGATAGGAGGTCTGCCACTTTGTCACAAGGATGTTGTCATCAGTGATGTCATTTGAGATGTCATCAGTGATGTCATGAGTGATGTCACTGACCATGTCATGAGTGATGTAATATCTGACGTCATCAGCAGTGCATTGCACGCGCAAGTTATAGTGAGTCCAACTAACTATAACGTGGGAATTTCAATGGTTTTATGCGAGTAAAATTTCCACCTAACTATAACTATAACCACAAATAAGCAATTACTGCAAACACCATTCCTTTACATTTATTAAGAAGTTTATCAGTGAATCCTAATGCAACTAATTTCCAGTTTGGATGTTTAACATAACCCAACAGATCAGATAATTCATAGAATGTCCAAATCCAATATTATACAACTCACTGAAATCAATATAAATATGCACCAAGTCTGCATTTTCGAAAGTTCATCCAAAGCTGCAAGATTTGCATTGACCTCCCCATTGCAACAATGTCTTAGAGGTGTAATAAAGGTCACGGATACATTGAAATGTTACAATTTGTGCCTGGCTGTATTGAGCAGATTATGTACCCTCTCTATCCTCTCTGTCAAATCAGCAATTGTTATTAAAATACCAAGTTTAGAGGTCCATTGTCTGTCAATAGGAGTAAATGGTCGCCATTCATATCTATAGTGTGTATTATTGTGTAAACACGTGTTTACATTGATATTAATTGTGCTGCTGACATAAAAGATTATAAATGAAATTGATTTCTAAAGGATTAACTTCCACCCAAAAATCCCTAGTCCGTAGATATTTATTGAACCCTGATCTTGACATGGATTATCTGAATTTACAACGCAGGTCTCTACCCCATATGGTTTTACCCCGCAGTCATTATAGAACAAGTCTGATATTCTGTGACACTTTCGGTACTATCCATTTTTCTTTTCTTCCAGAAGCTAATTCCAAATGCCACCTAAACACTGATACTGCCTGATTCCTGATAAAAGATTTGAATTGCAGCAGTCTTCCGGGGAAAGAGGAAGCAGATAAAAGAAGAGAAATGTCCATTGTTAGTCTGGTCCTTCTCAGTATAGGTACTTCACACTGGTTCCCCCTCAGGTCTAAAAAAGGAATATGTTTGCATTATTTAACAAACAAAAGAGATATTGTGTGAATTGTATGGTACTTCTGAAACAGGGTCTAAATGGATTATCATGTCCCCTAAAACCCAGTTTATATAAATCTTTAGCACCTAAGACCTTGGTGTAAGGGAAATTAACATATGCGTACTATGACCCCTAGAGTGATGCAAACAATACGATCACATAAGGGCTTGTATTGATTTCCATTTTGGGGAAAGTTTGGTTCTCCCTTATTTGCACATATTAGCTGTTTTAGGCTGCCTCTGCTTTGTACAGTCACACATAATACATCTGTTTTTATGACATGATAATATTTTAGAAATACGCTGCACATATTATTTGTTATTCAGTGACTCAGTGACTCTTCACACGGCGATTTCGGTGTGCAGAGGACCCTTTAATTCGGCAAACGGAATTAATCAGACAAATAAATGCATATACTATCAGACAAACATATCAGAATCCATATAAAGGACAATTCCAAAGCTTGATGCCAGGTCTATCTCTAGCCTGGGTTAAAAATTTTGAAAAAAAAAAAAGTACAACACCCTGTTCCTGGATATTCATTATTCAGTGTATCCTTATTTTTGACTAAAAGGCAAGAATTGCCTTACAGCCTGCAGCAATAAAAGAGGATATATTGATCATCAGAAATCAACTTTGATCTACTGTTGCTTGTTTTCCTGACAAAGGCACAGCTCAGTGCCGAAACGCGCATCAAACACAACAGTCAATTACTTGTGTGCCACATTCTCTCCTTTTTTATTAAACTCCAATTGTTATCATTGTACTCACCTGAAATGAAGAAAAATGGCTGTATGAATGAAGATGAATGAATGAGTATAAATGGGATCTTTTTTTATTAAATGAATTTTCTACTATCATTATCAATAAAAATCATGTTTATTATGTAAAAATATCCAAATATTGTTGGTTCTCCTTTTGATTTATGTTTACGTGTTACCTATTGTTGAAATCAGAAGATGTTGATATCATCATTGCCTTAAGTCTGTACACTAGATCGATTAGTTCCTGCCTTAAGGAACAGTAACCTATTAGCAGGGGGCCCTTCTCTTTGCAATATATATCTTCTTGGGAATCAGCCTGAACATTTTGTGCAAGGTCAAACAACATGGTCTATTGTTTTCTTGTGCCCAGTCAGCAACATCTCCTAATGTTTTTAGACATTACACAGTAGCAGAGGTTCAGTTTTCTAACACAGTAGTTTTTATCGTACAAACCATGTCTCGCCTCCTCAGGGTCAGAGATAAGAATTCCAGCAGAGAGACCAGTCCTGGAACGGAGGCAGCAGCCTTGTGTAAAATGAGTTTACACCTATGATGTGACCCATCTAACCACTCACACCAGGTATGGTGTCCGGTGCTAATCCCAGACAGCAATAATATATCCCTGTGCTCATGTATTGAGGATAGGCCTACTTAGATACATTAGGTGTCATGGTAGGGTTGTTTATTGACTACAGTCTGCTAGTAATGTTGATTACATTTCTTGCATTTGTTTACTTATTGCAGCAGTTTTGCTTCTAAATAAACTACAATAATTTCAATAAATTATTGTAAACTTCCTTTGTGTCTTTCTTTTGTTTACTATGGACATGCATGAGTGAGAAAAGAAAGGAGATGATCTGTTTCCACAGTTCCTTTGTGGACTAGAGGTTCATTATCTAGGTTTGCTGAAATGACTTGCTACTCTGGAAAGGTTAGGAGTTCAGGTGAGGCACTGTGAGCTAGTCGGATTTGGGCCTACAGGTACTAATGTGGTAGAGAGTCTCAGTCCCTACATTCTGATGTCCTGTTCTTGTGAAGGCACAGTTCTGCTTCCAAGCAGAATCCCTGAAACATGGTACCACCAACGATAGTGTGCTACTTATTCCGTGGATTGCCTCAGTAGTGCTTGTGCCTGTCCATAGTACCCTTACACCTACCCCCGAAGACGTCCATGGTGTTGGGGATATATCCTCCTCAGTATTTTAGGAAGCACCTAATTTTGCACTTTGGTTCCATTACTGTATTTATAATGGCAGAGCCCCAGCCTATACCAATTTCTGACAATTGCAGACCTGCAGTCTTTGCAGATGTAACTTTGCAAGGCCTTGGTGTTGCAGGTGGTGACTTTATCTGTTGCAGGTTGGCCTACATTAGTCGTTTGCTGGGGCAGCTGTGCGCTATAGAAATTTTAATAACATAACATAACATAACATACCAAAACCCAAATTACAAAATGAGCTACAAAAATTGTACAATGGTCTATTTAGACTCTATAGATGCTTAACTCAGTATGTTTCGCTCACCGGGCCTGCTGACCCAGCAAGGGCTGGCCTGGCAGGGCAGGATCAGTTGCCTGAGGTGCCAACCATAGATGGTCCATTCAATAAAGGCACAATTCCCACAAATTGTGAGAAAATACCCTTTTGGATTGCCAAAAACATTGATCAACTTGAAGCCCTGTTTCCCATTGAGGGACACAAGACAAGCACAGAATGTTGTGCTTACCTCATGGGATGGCTTCCAACATAGTTCACTGCACCACTGAGGGCACAGTCTTATGCATCAGTCTATTTCATCACACATGGTAATCAGTCTATGTCAGTTTTGACTGGAGGTGTTAAAACAGATGCAGAATCAACACAGGCTGCTGTTGCCTTCGATTTGGAGTTGGAAAAATGGGACCGTTTACTGTAGTCTCCTTGATGGTTGTGTCTAACATTAAAGGCAACGTAGCTTCTCTGCATATATGCCAGCAGCTCTCTCAGTTTGCACCAGTCAACCAGGAATATGAGCTTCCTATAATTATTGCTAAATAAGTAGATGGGCAGTGATTCTCCTCAACAGCACTTCAGAGGTCACTTTCTCCAGGAGTTTCTGGCAGTGGGAGCAACTGATAACAGATCATATCTTTTGGATGTACAAATTGAGGGTGACGTATAGCGCCTCCTTACAGTAATATTGTGGGAAAATGTAACTTTATCATATTACATTCTGTTAGGGTAGTCAATTGGTCCCTACAGTTAGCCCAAACATCCCCACAGGGTGAGGATGTAATACTCCCATCTTTTTCTGCACTGCTCCCTGACAAAGTAAAACAAGCCTGTACAGCAGAATGGGCTCTTGCACTGGGCCTAGCTTTATATCGCAATCATGTCAGCTGGGATAAGGAATCCCCTTATCATATATTATCCATACGGTACAGACCACAATCGCCACCACAATATTCCATTAAATGGGATGCTAAAGCACCTGTTATAGAAATACTCTCCCAATTGGAGTAAAAGGGAGTAATTAAACCCTGTGTCCCTCAAATGAATAATCCACTTTTTCCTATTTTGCAACCAGATCATTCATATCGCATAATCTCAGACTACAGATATTTCAACAGTAATAAACGCACATTTGCAATTCAAATGCACACAGTACAGCATTAATAAATAAGAACGACTGTAAAAATACAAAATGACCTTGGACATTTCCAAAGTTTCTTTTCTGCCAAAATATAGCACCAGAAAGCACAGATTGAACTGCCTTCTTGGTGCTAGGTTCTCAGCGTCACTTTTGTTGACTCCCTAAGGTGTATAAGAACATTCCTGGACTGTTTGCTACCCGCATAGTATCAATTCTACAAGATATTGACCACGACGCATTGTCCTTTGTAGAAGATATCTACCTGACGGATGATAAGTTAAACACACATTTAGCCAGAGTGGATTGCATAATATTGGGATTTACAGAATCTGGTTACAAGTTCACCTTCAAGAAATATGATATAGTATTTTTAAGTGTCCCATTTTCAGGTTACGAAATTACACATGAGGGCAAAAAACTTGCACCATACTCTCTAGAGAAGTGTGCTCTACTGCAGCCTCTAAACACTTTACGTAGACAGCAATCCTTGCTAAGATTTCCTAATTTTGGCAGAACATGCATGCCTGATTATGCACGAAATTAATTCTTCCTGATTTTTCCAGTTCTCATTGGGCATCAGAACACACAGATGCTCAGATCATTATAATCATTATAATCTGGCTCACTTGCAACACATCACTTACATCCATGTGTCAATACAATACAACTAACCTGGTCATCGGTATAATTGCGGGTGAAATTGGCTTTACCAATTTCACCTTTAACTAAGGTGAGACAGTGCCCGTTGGATATAGATCACATTAATATTCCATTGCGTACATGGGTTTTGCATCCAGTGACAAAGTAGTGACTGCAGTGCAGATAGCTATACTTAAGGAGCGGCCACATGCACAAGGGGAATACATTTATTGTAGCAACTCCCTTTCCAGCCCCAGAGGTTGTTACCAAAGCAAGCATTCCTGATGCTAAAGCCCTCCATCCCCAATGAATACAATGGACTTTGTCTTTGACCTGTCTTTGACTTGTCTTTACAGACACAAGAGTTATTTCAATATGAAAATGTTTATCCCATGCCCAGCAATATTTTGCCTATTGAGCAGTATAAATACATTATTTATACTGATGGTTCCGCCCAACCTGCTAAAGGTACCAAGCACCAATATTCAGCATCATGCAGCAATTTTCTTGATGTGATGCTGGATGGAATATTCCAACAACAGAAAACACTCACACAGTCCTTAGGGAACTGTACTGCGCAGTTAGTTTTTTTACTTGCTCTGGAACATACAGACCCTGATTTCCCCACACTTATACATACATAGTGTGTGATTCATATTATTATGTTCAATCTTTTACCTATTCTTTGCATTTTTGGCGCCAAAATGGATTTAAAGATTCTAAACGCAACACAACAAATCATAAATCACTTTGGGTGAAGATGGCAGCCCTTAAGGATACATTGTCACAGGCTGTTGTTATTCATACATTGAGTCATCAATGTGTGGGATTGCACATTGTAGGGAATTCTTTGGCAAATGAAGCGACCAGATCTGCAGGTACGACTGCAACTGTTGCTGTGATGACCCATTCTCATACGAGGAGACACAACAATATACTTGCTGCTGTTAATGCTATGTGCAACGGCTCCCCTTTGCCTAGGGTTTTTTTTTTAGCTAAATATACATATCATTTAAGTGAACAAATTGTTGCTTTTGTAACAATTCCAGGATCGCAGGCTAGACTTAGTGATAGCTGTGCATGAAGGTTTTGCTTCTGCACATGCAGGTGTGCAGCCACAATTTTGTTACTACAGCAACGTTATTGGAGGCACGACTTTTAAAAACAGGCCCAAAAAATGTCCTTTGTTTTGACATTTGTCAACAAATTAAATCTTCCATCATGGCTCCTCAACCGCAGACACACCTGTTGATTTCCAAAGTACTTTCGGCTGCATTGATTTGGAACTTTGTGGTCCTCTTAATTCTGATGGAGCATTTACATTTATACTTCTTGCAGTTGATTCTTGCTTAAGGTTCCTGTGGGTGTGGTCATAATGTTCAGCTGATGCTCTCACTGTTGTTAAAAACTTGTAAGTCTTTATCGGAACATTGGAGAAGTGTGGCTCAGGGGTTAGAGGCGGCAGACCCGGAAGCTGAGATCGGCCCTGGACCAGGGTTCAATTCCCCGCCTCGGCGGGTCTTGGGCTCAAAAATTCCACGGACTCCATAATTCTCGCTCTGGTGCCTTCTCAACTCACGGGTTCACACTCTGCGACTCTGGGCAATAGCTTGCTTAATCTCCACAACGGCCCCTTGCGGCGGGATGCCTAGCTTTCACCTTGTGGATACCCTGCCGGGGTTATCTCACAGGGGAATACCAGGACGGGTTCCCTAAGCAAGCGCTGGGAAACCCTTTGTGGGTAGCTGTGCGCTATATAAGCTCAAATACATTTACATACATTTACAACATATGCATGCACTACGTTCCACTCAAACCAGGGCCCTGATTTCACCTCTAAGGAGTAAAGGGATTCAATGGGATACCTGGGCGTAGAGATACATAACTCTTCTCCATATCAGCCTTGGGAAATTCTGCTGTGGAGAGGATGAGTCATGATTCAAAACAGTCCTTAACAGCTAGAGTATTAGGTGCAGGGTGTATTTGGATTCACCACCTATTTGGGTACAATGAGAACTTAATAATGTCCTTAAAGGATCTCTGGTTGGCCAGGCCTCATACGAGGTCTTTTTGGCATCAATGACCTTGACAGTCTAGACCTTGTGAGGGCAGCCATGACTGTTGACTTAAATGAAGGTTGTGCTGTCTTACAGGACTTACAAAACTTCTTGGGTTTCTTTGTACATGTGTGCATGCTCTGTGTGATAATAAAGCACTTGAAGCAGCCTTTAGCAGGAGTCGGTGAGCCTTTCTTGGAGAGAGGAAGGTGGTGCTGGATTTATGTATGGGTGGCTCCATTCCTGAAACACCGACCCGCCCTGCAGGGCCTGTGGCACGTATGTTGAGCAGTGGGTATTGGATGAAAATGTATGAGCCTGGCCCGCTTATTTCCCATGCAACAAAGACCGGTGTTTTCATAAATGAAATTTGTATTTGAGCAGGCAAGGTAATGCAAGACGAATGTTTATGTACTTGCAGGCCAAAATGTGGAAAATTCTGCAGGGAGAAGTAAAAGCAGAATTGCACAGGTTTGAAAATGAACATGTGCATCAAACAATATGAAGTGAAATATGTGAGCACAGTGTTTGGGATATTGAAATGAAATGTAAAATTAAGCTGTTCTCTTTAACAGAAAAGGAGTACACTTGTTTGAAATTGTTTACTCTGAAGGATGATTGGACTGCGGGTTTAATAAATATGTGGTCAGTCAAAAGCTGAGAACAAGGCTTGAAGGAGCAGAAACACTGTGGGTTTCTTTGCACCTCTGTGCATACTCTGTGTGATAATTAAGCACTTGAAGCAGCCTTTAGCTGGTGTCGGTGAGCCTTTCCTGGCGAGAGGAAGGTAGTGTTGGATATATATATATATCTATATCTATATCTATATATATATATATATCTATATATATACCTATGTATACCTATATATATATTCACAGAAAAAACCATAGGTTATAGACCATATATAGTTAGGAATTTGCATTTACAAAACCTTGAAAATTCACTGAAAAAACCATAGGTTATAGACCATATATAGTTAGGGATTAGCATTTAAACAACCTTATTTTATTTGCACAAAACCATTGAAATTCCATATATAGTTAGTTGCACTAACTATATATCGCGGACCCACAATCTACTGCTAATGATGTCACATATTACATCATTCATGACATGGTCAGTGACATCACTGATGACATCACTGATGACATCTCAAATGACATCACTGATGACATCACTGATGACATCACTGATGACAACACCCAGTGACTGTATGTTTCTGTAAAGTTAAAATATGTCTTACATATTGAAGAATAAGTGGATGTATACGTGTCTGGATGAAGGATTTAGTAGGTGCATGACTGACTGTATGAGAGAATGATTAAATGTGTCTCACTGAGTGTATGGGTTAGTCATTAAAGTGTCTTAATTTGGCAATCATTATTTATGTTGTTCTGTAAACTGCTGCATGTTTAAATCAGTAGCTATATCAGTAACTATATGGGTTATTGAATGGTTGCCCAAGTATTTGTATGGGAGACTGAGTATGTGTGTGGGTGGCTGGGAGGTGTATAACTCTGTGCATAGATGTGTGAGCAGTTGATTCCCTAGGTGTATGGGTTCAAAAGTGCATGTAGAAACAGCTGTATGGACAGTTGACTGTGTGCATGAGTATATTGGTGAGTGAATGGATATCTCAGTGCTACATGTCAAAGTAAGTACATATGTAAAACACACTCCATGTGAGAGTTGACATATATAAATAACTGAACATAAGAGCCAGTGAATGTGTGAGTGGCTGTATGAATCATTGTGAACTTGTATCAAGGATTGTATAAGAGAGTAAATATGTGTTACTATATGTTTGAATAAGTAAGGTGTGTACAACTGTATAGTTGAGGAAATGGAGATGTGATTGATTCTTTGCATGACTGACTAGGTGTGTGAGTAACTCCATGGATGTGTGACAGTCTGTGAGTGCCTGTTTACACTGAGTGTATCAAAGGTTATATTAGAGTCTGAAGATGTATTATCACATAAATGATATCATCAGTGATGTAATCAGTAATGTCAAATGAGATGTCAGTGATGTCATCAGTGATGTCATTTGAGATGTCATCAGTGATGTCATCAGTGATGTCATTTGAGATGTCATCAGTGATGTCATCAGTGATGTCACTGACCATGTCATGAATGATATAATATGTGACATCATTAGCAGTGGATTGCGGGTCCGCGATATATAGTTAGTGCAACTAACTATATATGGAATTTCAATGGTTTTGTGCAAATAAAATAAGGTTTTTTAAATGCTAATCCCTAACTATATATGGTCTATAACCTATGTTTTTTTCAGTGAATTTTCAAGGTTTTGTAAATGCAAATTCCTAACTATATATGGTCTATAACCTATGGTTTTTTCTGTGAATTTCATTGGTTTTTTAAAAGCTAATATCTATAGCTGTAAAATATATTCTTTATTAAGTGACGTATCACGTAGCCCGTGAGACGCCTCATGATGCATCGCATAACCGTGACGTATCGTCTCTGCAGCGCAAACCAAACCCAAAACGTAAGCGCGCCAGAACACGCTTAAAGATATATATATATTTTTTTAACCTTAATTAGACAAAATCCACACGTGCACAAATCACAAACGTTCAAAAAACACAATATGTCGGACTCCCGTTACGCTGCCGGTTAGCTGCCCGGTTAACGTACCAGGAAGCACCTTTACCGCGAAAAATCGCAATTTTTTTTTTCTTTTGCCCCGCAGGGAACTTTAATAGCCCCCTCATCAATCCTAGGGGTGCAGGAGGGGTCTGCCTTACCCCTTTCATTCATTTACACCTTTTTTTTTCCACCTCTTGTCTCTCGATCCTACCGAGAGACAAGATGGCGGCCGCTCTGGACTGTTTACAATGTTGACAGCCAATCAGCTACTCCTCAGGATTTTTTTTTTTTTTTGGGCCCAGCGTGGTTTCATAATATCCCCCTCATCAGTCCTATGGGGTCAGAAGGGGTCTACCTTGCCCTCTTTCCTTCATTTCCCCCTTTGTTTTGGTCTCCTCTTGTCTCTTGATCCTACCGAGAGACAAGATGGCGGCCGCTCCGGACTCTTTACAATGTTGACAGCCAATCAGCTACTCCTCAGACTCCCGTTACACTGCCGGTTAGCTTCCCGGTTAGCTGCCCGGTTAGCTGCCCGGTTCGCTTACCAAGACGCGTCTCTACGGCGAAAAAATCGGATTTTTTTTTTTGGGGCCCCGCGTGGCTCTATAATATCCCCCTCATCAATCCTAGGGGGTCAGAAGGGGTCTACCTGCCCCCTTTCCTTCATTTCCCCCTTTGTTTTGGCCTCCTCTTGTCTCTCGATCCTACCGAGAGACAAGATGGCGGCCGCTCCGGACTGTTTAGAATGTTGACAGACACCGGAGGGCTAATCAGCTTCGCATCGCAAAGTTCCGATACGCGAAAAGTTCGCTAACCGGATCGCTGCCCGGAGCGCTGTTACAGATATATATCTTGATTTAAACGTTAATTTCTCAAAATCCACTGAAGCACATATATTGAGACCTAGCAAAGGCACATCGGGCTAACAGTCCCTACAATTTTGCCAAGTTTCGTGGAAATCCATTCAGCCGTTCGGGCTAAAAGTGAGTCCAACCGCCCTATGGAAATTAACATGGGAAAAACGCATTTTGGGACCCCCCTTATTTCTCGTCCCCCCCTTGACGAACCCCCCCCAAATTTCCAGGAGCTGCTCAGAAACAAAATGTGCCATTTTCCTGAAAATTTCAGCCGATTCCGTCCACAAACGCCAAAGTTATTAGACATAGAATTTTCAGAAATCCCATAGGGAAAAAATCCTAACTATATATACCTACTGGCGACCGCCAGTAGGTAATATATATATATATATATATATATATATATATATATATATATATATATATATATATATATATATATATATATATATATATATATATATATATATATATATATATATACCCTTGTTACCTGAAGAGCCAACTTTAATTTTCAGGAGGGCACCCTCGATGCGGGATGCCTTGGTAAGATCTAGCCCAGAGGTTATCCCCAAAAAGGAGGGTCTATTTGATAAGCCAGGTTCCTATCGGTGTATATCATGTAGGGCCTGCAAGTTTGGAGTTTCCACTAAGGAATACAAAACTGCTTTTGATGCTTCCCCTATTTCCATTAAGGGGCATTATACATGCCGGTCTGAGTTTGTAGTTTATGTGCTCCAATGTACTTGTGGGCTCGGGTACGTTGGGAGCACTAAACTACAGGCCTTCAATAGAATACTCCAGCATCTCAGGGCCATAGTGAACGCAGATGATAAATACCCTGTGGCTCGTCACTTTGGCCTAGTACATCAAAAGAATGTAAATCACCTAAGCTATTATATAATTGATGGAGTCCCTAAGAACATCAGGGGGGGCAACAGGGAGAAATCCCTCAGACAATTAGAAAGCAAGTACATTTTACTATTGGACACAAGGATCCCAAATGGCCTTAACACGGGGGAGGACCTTCATTGCTTTTTATAACATCACGACGGATGAATCAGCTAAGCTGACAATGTTAGGCGTAATATTTAGTCCCTCCGTATGTCCATTTTCAAGCGTCTTCTAATTTTGGGAAGGCCAGCTGATTTTTATTGGACTGGTAAGAAGTGTGGGCAATCCATGGTGCACCATCGTACCTGCACACATAATAAGAATTCCATCTTTGTACTGCAGTGTTGTCTGAGACTTTCACCCCTTAGTGCTAATTCAGTTCCCCTCACTTTTATGTATAAATCTTCCATCAAATACATCATTGATTATAATTGGGACACATTTGATCGATTCCATCTTGAATTTTGTGTGTACCAGCTGAAAAGTATTGTCCAAACTGTTATGTTTTGATACCCTTAAGGCACTATGTCTGAATGCTCTCTCTAAAGATTGAGATTGTGTATATACTTCAGTATTTATTTGTAGGGGGTATCCATTTTTGCAAAGTACTGCAGTCACGTTTGTTTTAGGGTTGGGAAGTAGGGAGAGTAGTTGTATTTACTCTTGCACATGTAAACCTCCTAACTGGTATAACATGGTAAAGCATGAGTATCTCCCAATTTTTATAATTTTGACCAGTGTGTTAATACTTTGATAAACTAGTCACATATCAAATCACAAATTTTGATCTCTTTTTTTCTGAATTTCAGGTTAAGTTCAGATCACACCTTGATTTATGGGTTTGCCTTTTCCCCCCCCTTTTTGCACACTAGGTGGTCACGTTAGGGGTCTTATACGCCAATCGACTCGGGTTTGTGAGCGGGTAAAACTTATATATTGAATAAGAAATATAATTGCGCATCATCTTTTGATCTTGCAAAATACACGAAATGTAAAACGATTTAGGGTTTGTAAATATCTGAAAACAGCAATCTCGATGGATTCACATGTACATAATGTATAGCAATAATGATTAAATGATGTTATGAATTAGTCGATTGTACATAGAGTGTACATGTGACCAGTATAATCAGTTTATAGATTGTAAATAATCAGGTATATTTATATCCATTTCTTTGTCTGTTTTCTACGTAAGGATGATGTGCATTAAGTGATTTTTTCAGTTTCCATCATTTCTCCCGCCCCTCCTGTTGATTGGTAACCCTATATATACATTTTCATTGGTTTTGTTCGTCATGTGATCAAGGTCACCGTGGAGTGACCGAAACGCGTCATGCTGGCGAAATCGTGTGAATAAACTTTGAGAATATATCACTCTTGCGCTGTGGAGTGGTCTGTACCTGTGGTATCCGGTGTGGCAGATTGGATCTTGGTCCTGATTTGAGGCAGCGGAACAGGACTGTGAATTGCATATATATATATATATATATATATATATATATATATATATATATATATATATATATATATATATATATATATATATATATATATATATATATATATATATATATATATATATATAAATATATATATATATATATATATATATATATATATATATATATATATATATATATATATATATATATATATATATATATATATATTTTTATATATATATATATTTATATATATTACACCAAACACGAGTTGCCTCTATGGGGACGTCCTCCCAGAAGGTAATACTCTTTTTATCCGCCCACTGGGGATATTATTTTTACGGATGCCAGGAGATGGACAAACACCCACTGGGGTATAGATTTAATGTAAGGACTGCAAATACCAAGGTGCTTTTCCCTTTGGGGGTGGGGCAGACGCCCACTTGGGAACGTTTAAATAAATATTGCAGAAGCCTTACATGCTGTTTGCTGTCTTTCCTGAAGTAAGGCTCGTGATCAAGGACGCAAGTCTGAAACGCATTGAGCCGTTTCATGCGATGAATGTTCAGTGCTGTGCTTTCTACAGTCCTCAGTTTCAAGAGTATTACCTTCTGGGAGGACATCCCCATAGAGGCAACTCGTGTTTGGTGTAATAGTAGCGGCCTTGCCGGTCGCGGGGACAGCCCGCCGCGTCACAGTGGATCCTAAGCAACTGGAGGTCTGGCTGCTGTTTGGAGCGGAAGGCTCGGACCGAGTGATGTTTTATTGTGCAGCAAGTACAGCGCTTGTCTTTTTATCCACCCACTGGGGATATTAATTTCACGGATGTCAGGAGATGGACAAACACCCACTGGAGTATAGATTTAATGTATGGACTGCAAATGCCAAGATGCTTTGCTCGTGGGGGCGGGGCACACACAACAACTTGGGAACGTTTAAATAAATATTGCAGAAGCCTTACGTGCTGTTTGCTGTCTTTCCTGAAGTGAGGCTCGTGATCAAGGACGCAAATCTGAAATGCGTAGAGCCGTTTCATGCAATGAATGGGCAGTGCTGTGCTTAACTCATGTTTGGTGTAATATATATATATATATGTTTACAGCAAAAACTCTCAAAAGAGAAAACGCCGCACACTACTTCAATAGTTGAATTAATGGTTTATTTTCTGTAGGTTCCCCGCCTACGCGTTTCGGACATCAAGCTGTTCCTGATCACGGTTTGTTACCGTGATCAGGGACAGCTTTCTGTAAGCTTTCTGTAAGCTTTCCAAGGCAGACGACATACATATGTTCGTTGAGTGCCCTAAATTATCTCTCTTTTGGTCCAAAATAGAGGAGTTTTTAATAGAAGTGTGCAATACACGGTTTAAAATCACTCAGATTACCATTTTTTGGGGTTAGAGTTTGGATCTCAGCATAATGAGATGAGGACTAAATTTATATTTTATGCAATGATTATAGCTAGACGAGAAATATGTCAACTTTGGAAGTCGGAGATTCTTCCTACCTTTGCAGATGTTTTAAGTTATATTATATATATTAGTGAAGCCGATATTGCATGTGATAATTCTAGCCTTGACAAAACTTGGGCGGCCCTGGTGGCTTAGCGGAACCGATGAGATATATTCCTGTGATTTCACCTGGGTCCTGTGGGTGCTTGGTATCCTTCCCAACCGAGGGCCATATAGACTATAGGGTATGGAGTGGACCTAGCTCACAGTGGAGGCTGGAGGGGTATCCTACCTCCTCTCCCAATCTGGAGCCAAAATGGTAGATTTGGTCCAGTCAGACGGAACATCGCACTGAGGAGAGGAGAGGTTACCCTTTCTAGAATACCCATTTCTGGTATATGAGGAATAAAAAAATAAATAAAAAAAAGACACAAAATATTGTACTAGCCTAAATGTACCGCTAGTATCGTACTAGCCTAAATGTACGGCTAACTCTTCATGTAAATTGTGACCACCTGGTTGTGTGGTTTTGTACTTTATTATGAGTCTTGATTCTAATCTTCTCATTTCTTTGATTCTGTCACCTCCTCTCTCCCTAGTAGGAACAGTTTCCAAAACACAAAATGAGAGCAAATGGGCTCTGCTTTTGTGATGTGTGGCAAAGTGCCTTGCTATTGGGTATTACTTGTCCCCGTTTGTGATTGCCCGCATGTGTTCCAGAACTCTCTTTTTGGCTGGATGTTTGGTGCTCCCAATGTAACAGAGCTGGCATGGGCATTTCAGTGCATATATCGCGTGGTCTGTGAGACACGTGACATGTTTTAAGATCATGAATTTGTCAGTTTCTCTAGATAACTGGATTTCTTTCTGATTCCTACTATTGCGGCAGGCTTTACATCTACCGCAAATGTAGAATCCTTGGATGGGATTCCTTTGACTGATATTCTCTGGTATAAGTGTAGTGCACAGTAGATCCTCAACACCTTGCGCGCTAGCGGTTTTCCCGCTGTGCGCTGGGTTCTTTAAAAACCTGCGTTACATGACGAGCTCAGCTCGTCATGGGTGTACGAGAGGCGTAACTCATGATGAGCTGAGCTCGTCATGAGCATAGAAGGGGTTAAGGGACTTCGGTCTCCTAAAGGTGATTTGGGGATGCTCAGAGATCCCAGGTGCCAGATCCCTGTCAAGTTTCAGCACATTCCAAAATTTTCCCAGTGCTTTTCTCACATCTTTAGAGTGAGAGTGAAAATCCGTAATGAATCTGCTAGTCATAGTGGATCCTGGGTCACATTCTTTCTCTTTGCTTTCAAGCAAACTAGTTCTTTCCCTATTGTCAACTATATGTAAAGCTTTATAAATGCACTTATCAGGTTTAGCCTCTCTGTCTGAAGCGTTCCGACATGGTGAGCACTTCTTTGCGATAATCATCTTCTCTTAAACAATTCCGCTTGGCCCTGAGAAATTCGCCAATTGGAATAGAATTGATCAGGTTATAAGGATGACAACTACGGGCATGCAGCAGGCTGTTGCCTGCCGTGTTTTTTCATAATAAGGTGGTACTCAGATGTTTGTCTTCAATCCTGACTTTGAGATCCAAGAAGTCAATAGCTACTTTACTGACATGGCTAGTGAAGGAAAGATTGAAGTCATTGCAGTTGAGAGTCTGTACAAAATCAGATGCCTCCCCTTGGCTCCCATTCCATATGATGAAAATATTGTCTATATAGCTGAGTTATTTCACTACTTTGCTCTGGTATGTTGGGGACTGGTAGACCACCCGTTCTTCCCACCAGCCTAGGTAGAGGCCAGCGAAGCTGGGGGCAAAACAAGTGCCCATCGCAGTCCCCTGAAGTTGATGGTAGATGTTGCCGTTAAAGAGGAAGTAGTTCTTGGTAACATTTCGGTGTGAAGTAAAAAGGAGATGGAGCGTGCTTTAAGATAGTGCCTGCATGCCTCAATCCCTTGTTGGTGAGGGATGCACATGTACAGACTGTTCACGTCAAGTGTCATTAGGAGCCATTTTGGGTTCCAAGTGACATCGCTGATTTTATGTAAAAAATCACCTGAATCTCTCAGATAGGAGGGCAGTTCCTGAACTAAGGGCTGCAGGAAGAAGTCCACGTATCTGGATGTTTTCTCCCAGCAACTGCCCCTCGAGGAGACAATGGATCTCCCAGGGGGTTCCATCATGCTCTTGTGTACCTTGGGAAATAAATAGAGGGCAGGTATCTTGGGATATCTGTTGTTCAGAAAGTTAAATTCCTCCCGGCTGATAAGACCTCTCTCCCTCCAGTCATTGAGTTGTTCTGAATATTGTGTGATACTGGTGTTGTAACTTGCCCTGTTGCTTTTTTCATATTTGGTACTATCGCCTAATTGTGAAAGTCCTTCAATAATGTACATGTTGCGGGGTAACATGACCATGTTTCCCGCTTTATCTGTTTTTTTATGACTATACTTCTATCTTTATTGAGAGTCTTAATGACCTTAAATTGTGCATTGGTCAAATTACATTTAACATACTCTTTTTGTTTGGATAATTTGTCCAACTCTTTGATCATAGCCCTCTCAAAAATGTCAATGGGTTCATTAATGATCTGGGGCAAAAAGACAGATTTTGGCCTGAAGCCACTACAACAGTTAAGATCAACTCACAAGTCATCTTTGATTAAATTAAGGATGGAATTATCAATAATATTAGGGTCTCCCCTAAGCTCGTGTAGAAGATGTAGTTTTTCTACATCATCCCCCATTAGGCTGTTGGGTTCCTGCGCGGGTTCGTGAGTCTCAGTGTTAAGTTTAGTAGCGAACCACTTTTTCAAGCGCAGTTTTCGAGTAAAATAGAAAAGGTCGATTCGGCTCTGGGTATAGTCAAAGGTGGTAGTAGGGCAAAAAGATAATCCAAGAGACAATACCTCTTTCTCTGCTTCACTCAATTCTCTTGAAGACAGGTTGATGATAGTTTGGGTATCCATTATTTGCATTTTCTCTGGACCCTCATTCTCGATCCCACTGGGCTTGAAATGCTGCTGAGGTTTAGTGTGCTGGGTTTTCCTGAGCCTCTCCCGCCTTGACCTCGTCCTTTCGGTCCTCCTGCGTTGGTTTTGTTTTGCCCTGCTAATCTCCCTTGGGCCACCAGCGCGAATTCCAATAAAATTTTGTCTTTTGGGCTCATAATATCAGGATTTGAAACGGACTGAGCACTGCTTCCCACAGCTGCTGCCTCATTCTCTCGGGCGTCAACTGACGTGGTCGGCGTCACTTGTTCATGGCTCACTGTTTTCGATATCCCAGATCCGGGTGTTGTTGTTGCAGTGCGCAAGTGATCATATCTTTTGGCAAATGTAGTCATTGCGGTCCCTGGTGAATTTGCTCTCCTTAAAGGCTTTTATTCATGTTGCTAAGATTTTTAAACGCTCTTAAAATGTATTAATGCACTAACCTATTCGTGGGCTGTGTGGAGGTGGAGTATTGTTATACACTCCTCATGGTGTCATCTTTTGTATTTTTACTCACCGTTCTAGTGTAAGCGTGCTCGGTGATCTGTTGCCTGTTCTCCTAGATACTGGCACGCTGAGGTAGTGCTGGCTGAGGCCGTCCGTGCGAGCGGACCCGCGATTTTGGTTCTCAGCGCTCAGCGCTCTAGTCTATTATCCCGGGAGCACATAAAGCCGGAAGCTGGCGCGAATGCGCAGCAGACGCGCGCAGCGGGCACGCCGGCGGCGCACCAGCCAATATGCCGGATTGTTTAGGCATCAGGGGCTAACTATAGAACACTGCCCGGGACGCTATACCAGTGAGGAACTCCACTCCATTGGTGAGTTGGGCACGGGTAAGAGAGCTCTTGTCTTTGCTCAGTCAGCCTTCCCGCTGTCTGATTTTCTTGGCATGGGACTATTGTTGTGTGGTTTATTGAATGTCAGGTCTCTTCCTAAACACCATACGGAAATTTAGCTATTGCTGGAATATCATGAACTTGAGATCCTGTTCATGACCGAGACCTGGACCTCTCCCGACTGTGAGGTCGAACCAGGCTGGGCTTGCCCTCCTGGTTATAACATTTGCCACAAGCCCTGCTCGCATGGTAGAGGTGCAGGAGTGGGGGTGATCTTTAAAGAGAGTTTGAACCTGACCATTTTTGATGTGGATGTGATCGCAGGATTTGAATTACTTGGCGTTACCATTAAAAATAACGACGGCCAAGCTCTAACTGGGATCATTTGTTACCGGCCTCCTGGGGTGTTTAATGTTCTGCAGCAACAACTCTTGATGGAGATGCTGACAGATATGGTGGTTAGTCACCGCCGACTAATTATCCTAGGGGACTTTAACCTCTGGTTTAATGGATCACTTGACTCCGCCTACGCAAATGTCCTTCAGTCCTGTGAGGGCCTGGGTCTTTTTCAGCAAGTGCCCAGGGCCACTCATACAGGCGGGCACATGTGGACTTGATTTTCTCAGAGGCTAATCATCTTTTGATCAGGGAAATTTTACCAATGGAGTGGTCTGACAACTCATTGATTAAGTTTTTTGTTAATGATGCTTCCTACCATGGTCAGGGCACTAATGTGGCCCTTGACTATGTGAGCAGAGACTGGAAGTCCCTCGTGCGATCGAAGGGTGTTGTCCCTATGTTTAGGGTGGATGATAGTTTTTCTCCATCTCAGTCTGTTGCTGAGAACTATGCTTCTTTTTGTAGTGAGATCAAATCTACCTTG
The DNA here is from genome assembly GCF_964263255.1 of Lissotriton vulgaris. Taxonomy (NCBI): domain Eukaryota; kingdom Metazoa; phylum Chordata; class Amphibia; order Caudata; family Salamandridae; genus Lissotriton; species Lissotriton vulgaris. The sequence continues at coordinate 1,139,817,144 of NC_141696.1, read as the reverse complement.
GACATCGTAGCCCCCCTAAAAAATTATTGTGTTAGGGGTAGACCTTCGGCTGCGTGGGTCAATGAAAACTTAAAAAGCATGAAATTGGACTGTAAGCAGGCCAAAAGGAGAAGGAGACGTAAATATATTGACTCCGATAAAACTAAGTGGAAATCTAAAATCTCGAGCTACAAGAAAGCGATAAACATGGCTAAGGCGGATCACTACTCTTCCCTGATACTTAAGGCACCCAATAGCTCAAAGAGTATCTTTAACATCTTAAACAGCCCGACTAGCCCGGAGTGTGTGAAGAACGTGATACCTCCCTCCCAAGAACTCTGTGAAGAACTAGCAAGGTTCTTCAAAGAAAACATTAATACCATTATTAACGATTTTGGAGGGGGTCAGTTTTCCTCGGGAACAAAAGACTTGGAGATTGGTAGTGGCGACAACGCCGTCTGTGTAGATGATGAGGTCCTTCACTGCCTTTTTGAGTTTGTGTCCCCGGGACTAGCTGAATTTGAGAGGGTGGCCGGTGGTGTCCACTCAGGGTCTCCATTAGATCCTCTGCCCTTTAAAATCTGGAGTGAATTTAAGGCAGAGTTGTTCCCCACTCTTCGAGGGATTTGTAATCAGTCATTGGCCATTGGGATGGTTCCAGCACAGAGGAAACAAGCAGTGGTAACACCTCTGCTAAAGAAGCCCTCGCTTGACCCGGAATGCCTTAAGAACTTCAGGCCCATCTCCCTCCTGCCTTTTCCAGCCAAAACCATGGAAAGAGTGGTGAGTAGCACTCTCTACAAGTACTTGGAGCAACACTACTTGCTAGAGGAGGTGCAGTTTGGGTTTCGACCATCTCATGGAACTGAAACGGCTCTGGTGACCGTGATGGACGAACTTCGGACGCGGGCAGACAGGGGACAGTCAGCAGTGCTGGTACTGCTTGACCTGTCTGCCGTGTTTGACGCGGTCAACCACGGGATCCTGCTGAAAAGGTTGAGAGAGGTTGGGGTGAGGGGAACCGCCCTGAGGTGGCTGGGGTCATTCCTAGGGGGTAGACAGCAAGCGGTATCCCTTTTCCCCTTTTCTATCCACCTACTCTCCTATCTCACATGGCGTTCCACAGGGCTCGGCTATAAGCCCTATTTTATTTAACATCTACATGAAACCTCTGATTGCTGTCATCAAAAAGCATAACATTAACATCATCAACTATGCCGATGACACGCAGTTGATCTTCTCCCTTGAGGGTGATCAATCAATATCAACAGAAGTGTTTCATGACTGCCTGCGTGATACAACCTCTTGGCTGAAGGAGAATTCGCTGCAATTTAATGTAGATAAGACAGAGGTGCTTTACTGTCCGAGGGACAGAATTCCCTTTGCCTTACCTAGTGCCTTACCTTGTAATTTCTGGACAGCAAGTACCATGACCACGGTTCAACCGGCAAAGCTGGTGCGTAATCTGGGCATCTTGTTTGATTCGAAACTTACTCTTGAATCACAGGTCAGGAAAACCGTGACCTGCTGTCTGGCCATTATTAGGTCACTGCGGAAGATCATTCATCTGCTTCCATCTTATGCTCGGGCCATGATAGTCCGTAGCACCATTCTCAGCAGGCTCGACTATTGTAACGCCCTGTTTCTTGAGTCACCTAAGTTTCTGCTTTAAAGGCTGCAGAGGATCCAGTCGACAGCTGCCAAACTGGCCCTGGGGTGGCCTAGAAGATCTGCCTCCTCAGTGGCGATGGCGGAACTACACTGGCTTCCTCTTGCACAGAGAGTCCACTTTAAGTCTCTCTGCATAGTGTTTAAAGCCTTACACAGAGAGGGTCCTGTGTCTATGCAGCGTAAGTTCAAGTGGTATGCGCCTGCGAGATGTCTCTGCTCTTCGGCGGCTAGACTGGTGGTAACGCCGAGAGTTAGGAAAGTGAGGTCAGTGGGCGAACCTTTGGGTACGCTGCTGCTAAGCTTTGGAACCAACTCCCCTTGGAACTAAGACAACTTAATGACTTGTGTTCCTTTAGAAGAAGACTTAAAACTTGGCTGTTTCCTAAAACTTAGTCGATCGTCCGGTCTCCTGTTTCTTCATTACCACGTCCCTCTTTGTGTTGATTCAACAGCGCCAGGATGCCTTCTGTGGTGGTAGTGCGCTCTATAAGTTAAATAAATAAATAATTTTTATCTCGAATCTCCTTTTCTAGCTTTTTCAGTTTGGCATCATATTTAGCCATTCACTTTCAAAGTCTTTTTGATCCTCATACAGGGCTTTGAGTTGGCCTGTTATGTTCTCGATTTCATCCGCTAATTTTTCACAATGTTTGGTTGCGTATTTAACCAGGATTTTCAGCATCCTTATTGAACATCCATGACTGTTTTCAGCCCATTCTTCAACCATGTCTGGGTCGGGATCAGCAAATGTCGGCGTGGTATAGATTCTCAATACTCTAGGCACCCTATTCACCTCAATGTATTTTTGGAGGGTGGTGGCTTCCCACCATTTGTTCTGTTCAGTGATGAGGAGTTTCCAGAGCGTGTTCCACAAACCTTGTTTGTTAGATGTGGTGTTTTTCTGGTTTGAATTGTCAGGAGCATTCGCGTTCATTGAAGACCCTGATCCAGCGAACATCTTGTTTGCCGCCTCATTGCGTCGTTGATTTCTGCTCAATACCATTTTGAATTAATGTTTTTGGCGTGTGCGGGGTACCGTAACCACCCGCTCGCTTAGCTCTTTCAGACCACTAACACCCAATGTGTGTTATGTGGGTCTAGCCACTTCCCCTTAAAATGATGGACGCCGTGTTGTGCACTCATGATCAAAAGTAAAGGAAGACGATGGTGTGGGACTGTGATAGGCGAAAAGGTATCGAAGTTCACTCAGCAAGTAAGGTCCACTCGGGGCAGCATAGGGAGTTAAACTTGATATTGATTTCGACTTGTGTCCATTAGTGTAGAAAGTTCAGGTAAGGGGCTCACTGCTGAGCCTGTACACCAGTCTTCAGATCCGTGTTCTCCTGACAAACGGTCTGTGTCAGATTCCAAGGGCGGGCGGGGTTCCTGGTATCATCAAATTCCAGCCAAACACAAGTCGTTTGGGATTCCTGCCGCTTCCAGTGGCGGGCCTCGGACGGGATAGCAAGTCCCTATATCTCCAGCCAAAAACTTTCCTTCGGGAAAGAAAGAAGTCTGGGCCACTTCAAAGTTGCAAAGCGTGTTAATTTCAAAAAGGCTTTTCTCGACGCGTTTCACAGGTAAACCTGCTTTCTCACGAGAACGAGTGAACTGTATTTCGTGCTTAATATACATTGTCACCTGGTATTCACGTCATACCAATAGTAATAAACAGCAGACTAGTTGATGTGATCGTGGGCTGAGTTCACTTATGGCAGTGTTTGTCATAATGAAAAGAACATAAACAAAGTAATACATTGCATTTCAAAGGTTTAGGCAACACCAAATGAAGTAGACATACACGCATTTTAACCAAGAAATCACCCGGTGTTAGCCGAGCCCTCCGAGTGTGCATCTAGGAAGGGGAACAATAAAGCATTCCAAGTGGAATAAAAAAAGCGAGTGCAAACTGAGCTGCCTGAGACGCTCGGCTCAATGCAACAAGTGAATTAAATTGTTGCCGTCCCCGAGGCTCCCAAAGTAAGGGAGATGGACATGACTGCCAGATTTGCAGAGTAGACAAATTATATTAGGTCAATTATATATATATATATATATATATATATATATATATATATATATATATATATATATATATATAGATGCAATAGACATCTTCCACGACTGCGTTACCAACGACATCAAAAAGCTTTATTCAAAAGTCAACAACAAACACAGAAAAAAGGAGATACACATCAAACGCGCTTATGATAAGTTGATGAAAAAACTGGGGGACAATCATGAAATTGTGATCAAGAAATCGGACAAAGGGGGTAATCTAGTAATTTGGCCCAAACAGGATTACATCAGTGAGGCCAAACGCCAACTTGACGACCCCCTGTGTTACGTTAAAGCCTCACACAAAGAATATGAGAACGCCAAGTGTAAATTACACAAGATGTTGAGCAAATGGAAAAGAGAGGGCTTAATTTCATCAGAGGAATATAAATTTATGTGTATCAATTTTCCTGTCTTGCCATCTCTTTACCTTATCCCAAAGGTACACAAAGCTGTGCAACCGGTAGCCAATTGTGTCTGCTATTGGTAGTGTGGGTGAGAAAGTTGGGGAATATATTGATTTTTTTCTCCAAGACTTTGTAAAACAGCTACCAAGCTTCACACGTGACACTAGTGACTTTATAAGCAAAATTGCAACTATTGAATGGGATAATGATATGTGGCTCATCTCATTAGATGTAGAGGTGCTTTATACAAGCATTGATCACGAACAAGGACTTACAGCAGTAAAGCATTACCTTTCCAAGCGATCGATCATATATTATGAACATAATAAGGTCATTTTGTGTCTCATGGAATGGTGCCTCCACAATAATTTTTTCTCTTTTGGTAAAGAGATTTTCAGACAGCTTAGAGGGGTGGCGATGGGGGCCTGCTTCTCCCCCAGCTATGCGTGCTTGCACGTTGGCTGGTGGGAGGAGCAGGTCCTCAATGTGCGCCACAAAGCCTGGATGGATGGCCATGTGAGCTGTTTCTTGAGGTACATAGACAACATTTTTATAGCTTGGAGAGGCTCTGAAGAGGAAGCCCTTTTATTTATTCAAGAGATAAATAATAACACCCTTAATCTCAACTTTACTGCGCCTATTGACAAAAACAGAATCCAATTTTTAGATGTTGAGGTGTACGATACAAACCGCACACTTCATACCACTCTTCACAGAAAACCTACTGCGGGCAACGCCACACTGCACGCAACTAGCATGAACCCTAGACACACCATCTCAGGAATTCCCTATGGCGAGATTTTAAGGCTGAAGAGGATCTGCAGTTCTCCTTCTGATTACGAACTTGTTTAGGAGAACTTATGATACGGTTAAAGGCGAGGGGTTATTCTGATACCATCCTGAAGACAGCCATTGAAAAATCTTTATCTCGGTCCAGGGAAAGTCTCTTTCCGATGATAACTCCTGTGGCAGAAACCCCCATTGTAACAGAGCCTTCAAGTTGAATGCCCACGCCTGATCACTACATACAGTAGAGAGGATAGAAAAATTAAGTCAATAATCAATAAAAACTGGCCCATCGTCCTTAGTGACCATATACTTAATGCCAGATTGCCTGCTTCTCCTACTGTTACCTTCAGACGCGCCAAAACTATGGGTAATTCCCTGGATAGAGCAGCCCCTGAGCTCAAAACTAAAATACATTGGTTACGACCTGCTCGGGGTTTTTTCAGATGCTCAAACTGTCGTGCTTGTAAATTTGGTACCACTATCTCGCATTACTCCACTCCCTTTAGCACTGTTGCTAAACCAATTTTGGGCAACTTCTGTTGTAAAACAGACCATGCTGTTTATGTCCTGACATGCACCTGTGGGCTTAGATATGTTGGCAGCACTAAGCTCCAGGTGCATGTCCGGATATTGCTGCATTTACGGGCAATATTACATAGTGACCCGGCCTATCCGGTCGCCCGTCACTTTAAAAGGGTCCACAACAATGACCTGACGTGCCTGAGTTACTTTGTTATTGGAGCAGTCCCATTTCACAAAAGAGGGGGTGATCGTGAACTTCAGTTCAGAAAATTGGAGACCAAATTCATTTTAGAGCTCGATAGCCGTTGGCCGAACGGGCTCAACAATATCAAAGAAATGCATCACTTCCTGTAGTATATGACTTTATACATCTAGATAATGCAGAGTTTGTCTATTGGTCGATCAGTTTCTCCACTTTTTGTGCCTTTTCTCCTAGTTAGGTTCCCTATTAGGAGAAACCAGATCTTGACACCAGTTGAGCTGTTAGCATGATTAGTGAGCCTTTGGTGGTAACAATATGTGATTATATTAGATAAAGATCTTACTGTGAAATTTTCTCTGTAATGTACACTTCGATTTCTTTATGTTTATATCATAGTTTTGTATATATCATTGTATTTAAGTTTTTAACTTATTTCCCTTGATGTTTACATATGGACTGTTTATACTGAAATATTATGAAATCTCTTCTACTTTTTCTAGAGTATTTTAGATTAGTTTATAGTGTGTCATGACATGTACTTACTTATGGGGTATGGTACTATTTTTACATATGCCCATTTTTAACTTTTTGATACTTTTTTACTATTTGCAATTTTAGAGAACCAATAATTCAGCCATACAGTCATTTATGAACTCAGGAATTTGGGAAATTATGTATGTATGAGATTCGATGGTCTCTCCATTCTGATGGTAATGCGGCTCATTCTTGCACTTTGCACTTTTGACTCTTACATTTTTCACTTTTTTACACTTTTTGCACTTTATCTTTCGCTGCTAAATGCATAGATTTGCACATGTTAAGAAATGCCACATATGACCTGATAGGGTATTTATTCAACATTTATTTGCTCAGAGGATCATGACTATTGTATTTATACTGTCATCATATATTTTGCTAGTTTAATGAAATTCCGATCTTTGATGACCGGCAAACATCAGCCTCTGAACATGTTTTACTATTGAATGTAATTTGTGGCTTCTTTTAATTACATGGATTTAACCAGTAATAATTTTTTCATATGCAATGTTAAAGAAAGACTTGCAGCGATAGTATGTTTACAGTTTGTTGCACATGTGATACTGGAGGTCACCACTAGGGGGTGGTGATATTCTTCAACAAAAGTATATAAAAAAGCATTCAAATTCTGACTATGTTGCAGCGTGAACAAGGGCACCTTTGCCCGAAACGCGTCGCTGGTTCTGTGGGATTTGTTAAATAAATAACATCTTGCTGACTTTGTTGGTCCATTCCTCAATTTGCTGGCGTGGAAGCGGTGTCTGCGAGCGCAGAGCGTGCTGAGGAGGAGGAGGAGCCTTTTTATATATATATATATATATATATATATATATATATATATATATATATATATATATATATATATATATATATATATATATATATATATATATATACATACATACATATATATATATATACATACATATATATATATATATATATATATATATATATATATATATATATATATATATATATATATATATATATATATTTTTATATATATATATATATATATGGCCTGGGCAGTGAACTCCACTCAGTTTAAGGAGTTTTCAAGGAGTTTTCCACACTCTATGCTCTGTGGAGCACACGGAATTCTGAAAAACTCCACTCCACGTAGCAGAGCGGAGGTTTGTTCTTGCTCAACAATGCCAGTGGTTGCGGTTGGTTGCTTCCGCTTAGGTTGACGAACCTTCCATTCGCATTGAGGAAGCTGCAGCTTGCGTAGAACTTCTACTTGTGTGGCAGAAAGAATCAGTGCCGTTTGCGCTGATTTTACAGCATGGTACAAACACCCGGCGCTAAAAATCAGCATGATCACCACGACGTATATTGCACTCTGCCCCTTGCAGAATTCTGCATAGTGCGGCGGAGATTTTTGCGAACTCTGCCCAGACCTAATATATATTTCTGGAATTCTGACAGTGGTTCAAGTATAGTAACAAAACATACATACTAACATACCCAATTTTTTTTTAATTATGCAAAAAAGGAGAAATGAAAAAGAGAAAAACCAATATATTTTCTCATATACAGTAAGAAAAAGGTGCCCAAATACTGTTTAGACAAATGATACCCATGTATAAATGATCTCATTATTTTGCTAGTTTGAGTATCATACCTGAATCACTGTCAGAATTCTAGTATTTAGTTTTCCCCAGGTTCAGGTGTTAGGGCTGCCACGGTTGTCGATAACTAATATATATATTAGACATAATACTGTAGCACATGTATATATGTATTGCTCCCTTTACCTGCCTGAACCCTAAAATCACTTTAAGCCATTTATCTATACACTCCCGATTACCCTAAAATTCTTTACCTCCCTAAACCTCTACCTAGCCCTAAACCTTAACACCTTACTTTCCTTTACCTCTTCTCCCTTCTATTACATTTACTCATCATTTAACCCTTACCCATTGCTTAACTCTTAAATTCTGTTTTTAGTTTAAATGACAAAATATTTACATAATTTTAAAAAAATGCTTACTTGTGTGGTAAAGTACTAATGTATAATGTACAAAAAATGGGCCTACTTGGTACTTATTTGCTTGGTGCTTACATCTGTAATAACGTCCTGTGTGTAAACACGGTGGCCTAAAGAATGCATGTACTTGTTATGTCATACATCTGCTCGAATTCACTGAAAGAGCAAAATACAACATTGTGAAAGAGTTGTCCCAATTGTCGAATTTGAGATTTCCTCCAGCATGTCCCTAACCAATCTCTAAAAATATCAGGGAATGAAGATCATCGAATAGCATAGTGAACTCGAGGATATTAAAATATCTTTCAAACACATGTTAAATATTCATATATACCACAAGAGGTGTAAATTTAACTTTCTTAAAGTACACAGGTTAGCTGAAGAATATAATCCTTTTTGTTGCATTGATTATGCATCTGCTTTTCTGTTGAGGTCATAAGAATTCTGTGAGTCATGACTCGGAACTGTGATGGCTCAAGGTTCTCTTGATTCTATGATAGGCGGTTGCTGAGGCAGGATGATTTCTCCTTGATTCCTGAACTTCTTGATAAGAATAAAGAAGTTGATACTTACCAGCTGTCTCCTGTGTGTCACAATCTTCTACACTTTTCTTAACAACCGACGGTCAAAATAGATGTCTAAGTGGCCAGTTCATATATTTGTTTTTAAAACTCAGAGAAATCATGATGCCAAGGGATGCCCAAATATAATACCTGAAATTGAGTCAATCTTTTCCATTCCGTTCTAGAGGTAATTTTATTTACCATAAGCCAGGCAGTAGCTTTTTATAACCTCAATAAAAATATTGATAATCAAACCAAATCATTAAAAGTATCTTGATGGGACCAGAAGAGACATCGCTCTAAATAAATAGAGAATATTTGGGAGCAACATAATTTTACTAATATTTATTGGAACCATCAAGCTGATAAGAAGTCATTCATAGTTATGAAATGTGATTATCAATTTTTAGATGAGCGGCTCATAGTTTCAATCTGTAATCGGCTCAATTTTGGCACAAAGGTTGATGCCAAGATATGTTGCTGATTCAATAAATCTTCTACTGTTGCCCTGCGGTTGGTATTTGTAGATTTTGAATGTTTTGTTATCATTCAGAGACTACCCACATATGGCTACAAAATCCTTAGCTTCAATTTCCAATATTTTAATACATATATATAATTACATCAGACATAAACATGGCAACAGCATTGGCATATGCCAAACCTTTGCATTGTCCATTGTGAAAAATCATTGGTAAAATATCTTTTTTTTCAGCGAGTAACATTGGTTTTAAATATTAAGCAAAATGCAAGGGACATAAGAGGAACCCTTGTCTGTTACCATATGAAATAATAAACGTTTTCGAGCATATGCCCATAAACAGAACTCTTGCAGTACCCCATTTTGATCACAATTGGCCTTAGAATAGCCAGGTTACCTGTTTTTTTTTTTGGCATCCTACAGAATCATACTAGCCTCGCCATTTTGACATCTGCAATATCAAAAACCGCCATGGCTGTTTAATATGGTTAACTGTATGCCTATTGGGTATAAACCAATGTTTCAAGGGTAGTAGTGATTCTTGGATGACTCGCAAACTAATAAAATTTGTCTTGTGTCCATTTTTGTAGTAAAGGTGATTAAGGATAATGGTTGGTAGGTTCCACATCTCTTATGATATTTATTTTTTCTTGAGGAAAACTACAATGATGATATCCTTCCAACACTGAGAGACTTTATTTCCTTTCTATCACTTGCCATATGGGTCTCTTGAAGACATATTTTGTCTGGCTTTAGATGACAAAGCTCACACATTTCTCTGCATTAAACTTTTCAATGAAAACCATTAACATTCATAGTGAGGAGGCAGAAACATGATCCATAATGGATCGTCACCAATGTGATTTATTCTTGTTTTGATTACGAATATTGTTCTGCATTTTTTCTGCTTATCACCTATTTCCCCACCACACACCATATTCTCACCCTACCCCTGATCAAGTGTCACCATACAAAGCTAGTGCTGTGGCACTGAAACCACCCTCAGGGGAAAACCAACTACAGCCTGGCTGTTATTAAGTATTCCCTTCAGGAAGATTTATCATCCTAATAAAGACAATCTAAATGAAATACAGAACAACGTATTATGATTTCAGACTTAGTACCAGGGATGGAAGGAGTTGGTGGAGTGCCACTTCGTGGAATTCCACAGAGTTGGCTACAAACTCTGTGGAATTCCCCTCTGCCCTGCCACCTGCCTGCATGCAGCATGATACAGGCAGCCACCTGGTGCTTCTCCGCCGTGCTGTGGCCTGCCCGGGCTGTCCTCCTCCTCCTGGCTGTCTCCTCAAGTCTCCAGGCTCATCCATGGCAAAACAAATCTCCTACAATTTACGTCTTGGGAGGACTGCGCATGTGCGCTCTCGCATGCACAGTCCTCCCAAGAGTGACGTAGAGCGTAGGGGTTTTGTTTTGCCATTGACGAACCTGGAGTGGAGATAAGACAGCCAGGAGAAGAAGGACAGCCTGGGCAGGGCACAGCAAGGCAGAGAAGCTCTATGACTAGGTAAGCCTGTGGCGGCTTCGGGGTGGATGGCAGGCAAACTCTGCTACACTGCAGATTCAAAGGTTTTGCTGAACTCCGCGTTCCCAGCGGAGTGCGGAGTTTGCAAAACTCCGCAAACACCACTGGCAGAGTAGAGTTCGCCACCCACCCTTACCTAGTACCATAAAAAATTATTTTTTGCCAGCAGTGTGAGTGTGTTGCCAGGTATCCACCTGGTGGGGGGAAACACCAGCATATTTGGGGACCAGCACTCCAGATCACCAGGAAACAGCACCGTGAGTGCCACGGGACAGCAGCGGGAGTCTGGCTGCCCCGAAGAGTGGCATGACATACCAAACTTGCAGTCCTGGAGACTGGAAACCAACGTGGGCGTTCTCAAAATGCTGGCTGCCCACTGCTAGTGGGAAGGCGGCAGTGCAGTGTGTGGTGACTGGGCGTGGACCGGCCTTTTGATACTCCCAGCTCACTGCATGGATTCTGGCAGGCACTATGCAATGGCTTTCAAGGGTGGCGTTACCAACCGCAACTGTGATTATGTCCTAGTCCATGCTTCAAAGCAGCCCCGGGGGAGAAAAGAAGACAGAGCCTGTGATCCTGCAGGCCTGCGCTGGAAACGGAGACGCCATAAGGAGGATCCGGCTCACATAGTGAGTGACATAAAGCAGCGGGCAGCAGGGCACAGTAGAATGGGGGCCACTTGACTGCATAAATGTAAATGTAGTTGAGCTTATATAGCGCACAGCTACCCGCAGTGGGTGTCCCGGCGCTTGCTTAGGGAACCCGTCCTGATATTCCCCTGTGTGATAGCCCCAGCGGGTATCCACAAGGTGAAAGTCAGGCATCCCGCCGCGAGGGGCTGTTGTGGAGATTAAGCAAGCTATTGCCCAGAGTCGCAGAGTGTGAACCCGTGAGTCAAGAAGGCACCGGAGCGAGAATTATGGAGTCCGTGGAATTTTTAGCCCAAGACCCGCCGAGGCGGGGAATTGAACCCTGGTCCAGGACCGATCTCAGCTTCCGGGTCTGCCGCCTCTAACCCCTGAGCCACACTTCTCCATATATATGCCTAAGGCATCTAGGCTCTCCCTGATGCTCTGCACTAACCAACCAGATATCCATAAAAAGGAGTGCCGCGGCTGATCTTAGCAGAGCAGCACTGGAACCAGAAAGTGGACTTTGGAAATCTTCCTCATACGAGCACACATCTATCCTCTGGATAACTTCTGCATTCACCTGCACCATGCGGAGGGACTCAGTTACCACAGCCTGCACTGATACACCAGACATACACACCCTATCAACAGGACAAGGATAACAACAGTTTGGACCCAGGTGTGTGGGAGCATAAAGTGTGAGACAGAGGGGGAGCCTGCCTTGGGCCACACAATCCAAGAAGGATGTAGCTCATGCTGCCTTTACAGGACGAGAATCAGGATAGGCCCCAATCACAGAAACGATGGACAACTGACCCACAAGAATAGACAAACAAGATGGAAAAAATCCTGGCAGCTGTTCAGATCTCTAGAGATCCTTGGAGGTGAAAATAGATTTAGTAGTAGTGGATTTGGGACTCCTCCGCCAAGATCAGAGTAACTTGGCTGAGAAAGAGAAACAGCACAGTACAGACTTAGTGGACCTACAACCCTGCATGTCCCATGTGGAGTAAACAATGCAATGGTGGCAATGTGGTAAACAAAAGAACAACAAGCACCACTGCCTAGTGTTTGCAATAATGTATATTCTGACAAATTTTCTTTAAAGAGTGCTCTATGTCTGATACTGTGCCACCCACCGTATCACCCAATACAATCGGATCCCTCCGAGTATATTAACAATTAGGAAACATAGACAGAGCACAGCAGACAACCAAGTAAATAGCTGATTGAGCCCAACCAGCAAACTTATTTAATGCAGAAACTTCATAAACTGTATTCTGTTCAGCAATCAATCTTCGTTACAGTTGTTCTTAGGTTACAACATTGGTACAGGTACAGCCGACACGTGTTTCGTCGCCATATATTTTTCGTGACTTTTTCAAGGCTTTTACTAAACTTTCATATAGTTTCTGGAAGCTCAGTCCAAACCAGAAGGATCCATATAATTCAGAACCTTATAAAATAGTCCAGATAAACGAATAAATAGGTGACTTAAATGTGTGTGTCACTTTACACACGGCGGAAATCTTCTCGAATTCAAAAGTAGGTCAAAGTGGTAACCGACGCTTGTTGCAAACAAGACTATAAATCTGGTAGTTTAAAGTCGACAGACGCTCTCATGGGTAAAGTCATGTGTTAAGCTAACTTATTTTCCATCATCCCGACGAGAGCTCTCATATCACACCGGAGGCTCCTAGCTTCATTCAAACGAACATGCCTGTCCGGTTGTAACTCCACTTCCAGTTTACTCCATAACGTCCCTCCGGCAGCAACATTCAATCCGTAGTCTCATGTGAACAGTGCATAAACAAGTTTGTCAAAACAAGTACGTACTTTCAAACAGAGGTTGAATGATGCAGAAGGGCGTAACCGCAGAAATATTACACAGAACATGGGGATCCCTGATGGAGCAGATGGCCGAGACATGGTATTGTATCTAGAGACATGGTTGGCGTGGAAGGTGGTTCTCAAGGTGCTGAGCAAGTTCTTGCCCCTGGACAGAGAACATTGTATTCCTGCATGCTGACCTACAGCAGGGGCTCAGCAGAGACAGGTGGTGGCAGGCCTTTTGCATTACAGAGACATCCTCCTTAAAAAATCCAGACTCTCACGCCCCTTCAGGTTGAAGAATCACAGGGTGTCTATCTAGCCAGATTACGCCCTGGCCAAGGAAAAACAAAGCCTGTTCTTTGTTGCTGTTAAACAGGCTCTGTGAGACCAGGGTATCCAATATGCATTGCTATACCCTACTATGCTGAAAACCATGCCTGATGGCATAACAATATTTTTCACTGATGCCACAGCAGTGTGGGATTGGTTACAGGCCTACAGGGTGAGGCAGATGGGGCACACTTGCACCCAAAGCCTGCACCCAAAGGACAGTGGTCACCATTGCAATGGCAGAGAAATACCAACCTCCCTATAAGGTAACAGAGGGAAGAGGACAAAAGCGACCCTGGCTGAGGTTTTAGCTACAGACACGAGAAGCATGGAAGGATACTCTACAACCCCTGAGACCTTTGGATATGACTCAGTGGGTGAACCAGAGACAATGGAGGACTCCACACTAGCTGTCCACAAACCTTGCTTGGTAGATAACTTGTGATACCAGAAGAGAGAACAGCAGGCTGAAGAGATCATTGAACTCCCCTTAAAACTGCAGGTGATTGTGAGGGAGAGCTGTGCTATGGGATGGAATGCTGCAGTAGAGGGCGCCTATTGCTTGTGATGCCACAATGACTAGATGGGGTTTGGGTACTGTGCAATATTTGAGATATTCAATCAATGAATGTTGATGGACGGGCAGGAGAACTTGGGATGTAATTGATAATCCACTCTATGCACCATGTCTTCTCTCACTTTGAGCTGAGAGGAATTGCATACTTTTCATCTGCAATAAGGACTAGGTACGGATGGGTGACCATTGCTACCAGTCTTGGGGAGTTGCAGTGCTGGAGGTTTCATTTGTACGCGTTGAGAAGGCAATTTGAATATATATATATATTCACTGAAATAACCACAGGTTTCAGAGACAATTCAGTTGGAAATTGGCATTTAAAAAACCTTAGAAATTCACAGAAAAAACCACAGGTTTGAGGTACGTTATACTTAGTTAGATATTTCACTCGTACAAAACCAGAGAAATTTGGCTGTTATAAGCTAACTATAACTTGCGCCCCCGCAATGCACGGCTGATGACGTCACATATTACCTGTTTCGTGCCATGAAAAAACGGGAAGGGGGCTGTGCACAAGTGCTCCTTTTTTTAAATATATTTATAAAACGAATTACATTGCGCAGACTGCAACACCAAATGGCGATGCAGCGTGTGCATTGTAATTCATTGTATTTATGTATTTGTTTACTCACCTCCATTCTGCAGTATGCCGGAGTTTACTACCCCCCCCCCACCCTGCCCCTACCCCCCCCACACTGCCCCTACCCCCCCACACTACAGCCCACAGCACTCCCTCGAGGAGCCGCTACTGGATGCAGGAAAACAAGGAACACACTTCACCACTGGGCTTATCTAGATCACAATTGGAACCTACCACAGACATATCTGTACTTTAGGGCACACTGAAGCTCAAAGTTGATCGCCACCAATTACCCCTGGTTCCTGTACTATGGATACTGTGAAATTACATTACTATAGGACTTGAAGAACCTCGTTAGGAGCTCCTTACAGTCTAAGCCCACACGCTCGCTGTCTCAGATTCTCCCAGTCCCGTCCAGGACATGGGGTTACTGCCGTGATTGTTCAACAGGCATTAGTCTCTGGCATATATGCTTATGTCCTGTTGATGATCCTGGTACCAAGTTCTATGAGATTGAAACATCATCGACTTTGTACACCTTGACACTATCATAATTATTCATTGTATTGTGCTATGGTGTTGTTTCTGTACGTGCTTGGAATACTGCACATTTATATCCAGGCCCATGTAAATGCCTGAACCTTCTTTCTCCTTTTTTTACCTTTCACGGCGTACGTGTCCCCACTTCTATGTTTTTGTTTTGATTTTACCTTAAGACAAATATATTAAAGATTCCTTGTCTGGATGGGCAAACATATATAGATTTCATTGTACTTTTACATTAATCTCTACTTCCATTCCTGTTGTTACGGACCACTGTTTACACAAAATTGATAGTGAACTTCTGCAAAAAAAAATGAATTTTTAGTAAAGGGGAGCGACTACCGACCTAAAATAACAAACACAAACCTTGTTAGGGTGAACCACTAAAGTCACCAACTTGTCCTGAGCTCATCCTCGAGGTAGCTATAGCACAGATCAGAGAAGCTTAACTTGGAGACAATGTATAAAACAGTAACAAAACAGTAACACATCATAAGAAAAATCCCAAACCATTTTAGAAAAATAGAGCACGTTTGAATAAATAAAATGACACCAATATGACAAAACAATTATGGAAATAGGGTTCCCGTAGATATTAATTTTTTATGTTTCAAATAAAAATAGGCCCAAACAGCATTAAGAGCCAAATGAGGTCAGGTGGCCGTAGTAGACCGGGACCTCGGAGCGGTTTGAGACTACACCTCCAATGGAGCATGATCGAATCGAGGGATCAGGTTCGACACAAACAGAGGATTTACCTTGGGGCTTAATGTCACAAATGGAAGTCCTAAGTCTTCAGCAGGGTATGGCAGTAGGCTGTAGCTAAGAACAGGTCCACGAGGCCTGATAGCTGTCCGATGAACTCTCAGGAAAGGAAGGCATCCATTTTTGGCAGGAAATCACAGAGTGGGAAAAATACATATTTCGAGCCCAGGAAAGGACTCTCGTGGTCCGGTACATTTAGCACCTTTGCCGAATGAAGGTTTCATTGTTCACACCAAGTCACTTTTTTGAGTGTTGATTCCTCCAGCAGAGCAAGACTGCAGGTTAAAAGGGACCAACTCGGCCAGATTCCAGGATTTACCATCACTAAAAAGTTCAGATAGGAGGAAATCTGAATATTCAGCCCAGCTGCAATGCATCTTGGTCAGATTAGCTTGGCAGGTTTGTCCCAGTTCTCGGGATGTCTTTGGAACCAAAATGTTTCATGTATGGTCAGAGACCCTGCAAAGGTTTACTACTGGTTAACAGGGGTAAACTGCACAGAGGTCTACACCCAGGAAAAACAGATACGACAAAAATCTAGGTCTATACCACACAAAAGATGGTAATTTAATACAGCTTCTAGTTCATATATTAATTTGAATATATGGAGCTTAAGAGAAAGCATTATAGCTTTAGGCGTTGATGCACGTGCACGTGCGCAAGGGAATTCTCATGTTACTTCTCTCACCTTTGATAATGATTACAAAGCTTATTTGCTTGAAAATAAACTGCTTCGAGAGTATTTAATAGCTTTTCACAGCCCTCTCCATGATAGAGATCAGAACTGTGGCACCATTCTAGCCAGCAGAACATCTCAACTCCCAGCAAAGCTTTCCAGGCCATCTGTGGTTGCTTTTCTCATAACAGCTTTTACAATAGAGACACAACTTAGCATTGTCTTGCAAACATGTCTAAAACTGGCAAAACATGAAGTTAGGTATGAAAGTATGTTGATTCTGTCCAAATATGTAAAACATCCTTATGGTAATTTCTTCGATGCTTTCAAATTAGGCTGGTAACGATTCTTAAAAAATGCAACACATATAATATGTTGCCTGGTTTTCTAATATTAGTATTCTGTTCTTAAGCTTACACTGTGTACCTCTTAAATTTTGTTTCATTTATTCTGCACTAACATTAGTTTATAGTAATGTCTTTTAAAAATAACAGTGTTGATTTCTTGTGTATGCATTTGTGGTGAAAGGCTGTCAAACCTACAGGAATAAATAAATATTCCTCACAGTATCTGGCATTGCTATGTGCCCAGTGCGCATTATCTCCAGGCAAGTTGTGGGAGATGGGCGGGTCATAACCAGGGCCACTGTGCGGTAGGAGAGGGCCA
The DNA here is from genome assembly GCF_964263255.1 of Lissotriton vulgaris. Classification (NCBI taxonomy): domain Eukaryota; kingdom Metazoa; phylum Chordata; class Amphibia; order Caudata; family Salamandridae; genus Lissotriton; species Lissotriton vulgaris. The sequence continues at coordinate 1,139,799,797 of NC_141696.1, read as the reverse complement.
AATTATGTGGCAGGGTTGACTAAATATGAGGCAAGAAAAGGCAGATTATGCTGCATAATGCGGTCCATTTTGTGAATGGGTTACTTCCTTATTTTGTCATTTTTTTTACACTTGTTAACACTGCCTCAGCATAGATTGCACCTCATATGTAACAGTTTAACAATTAGCAATATAAAGGTGACCAGTCAACCTTTACAAAGGGCATCCAAATACGGGGCAACACAGGTTGCTGAATTATGTGTAACTTTTGAACCATTTGAGCTAGAAACAAATTTGTCTTTGGGTTTGCAATCTGCAAATTATGCAGCAGATGATGGATCATGTGCCATGAGATGGGTCTGGTGGCTCAGTGGGTAATGCATCCATTGCATGGGCCTGTGTTCGACCTCATGGTCACAGGCTTGAATCCCGGTGGGCCCACTCAGCATATATTCATCTGAGGTTGATAAAATGAGCACCATTCAGTTGGGTAACAATAAACATCTGTTAATCAGCGCAGAAAGATCTATAGGTGAGCCTGCACTTCACAAATACACATGTTCTGTTAAATGTGGCAAACCATAATTATGTGAAAAATGCAGTAGTTGCACAATCACATAATTCCAGTGGCCAATGTTATAACTTGTCTGTTACTTTAGCTCAGAATTGGTAAAATGTTTGGCTTGCCCATGGGCCACAAGGGATCTACCAGGTCATGTTTATATAGTGGTTGTATAAATATAACAGTACACTTCCCAAACAATGGTACTGAAACACAATAAATACATGTACAGGGAACGCTTTCCCTGCTTGTGCCACAGCGCACCTTAAAACAGGTGCAAGGGCGCAAACAGGGAACGTGCGCCCTATTACATTGATTGTGCTGCCCCAGGGCAGCCACAATCCCGCGCTGCCATGGGGCAGTACGTTCAAGCAAAAAATTGAGCGGTTTTGAAGGAGCCACCCTGTGTTTCACTGTGCAGGTAACAACCCGCCTGCGCTTTTAAGGGGGATTTGAAATCCCCTTGCAGGCGGGTGCAGTGAGTGAATATACCTGCTTGCACGGGGATGTATGGGAGGGTCCATAGGGCCCCCTTTCCTCCCTCCAGAGGGCTGCCATCCAGGCGCACTGACAGCGTGCTACCTTTCAGGTGGCACAATGTCAGTTCGCCTCCTGACAGCTTCTTTACCTCTCCCCCTATATTACAGAGCAGGTACAGAGCCAAAGGGATTCCCTCATTTGCAGGGTGCCATGGCCCCATGCAGGGGCTGGCGAGTGAGCTTCGGGAGGTGAGGAGACGTAGATTATTGGACAACAGAAGTGAGTAAATGAACAGTCCACAGCAAAGCAGGACACCTTGTTGTGATTTCCCTTTTGGGCCCACTTTGGTTCTACCTTTGTTGCACATATTAGCTGTTTTAGCCAGCTTTGTCTTTGCACAGTCACACATAATATTATGTCACAAATATATTATGTGTGACTGTGCAAAGCAAAAGCCTAAAACAGCTAATACGTTCAAATAAGGGTGAACCAAAATGGGCACAACAGGAAAATTGCTGCAAGCTAAAAATAACTAATGAAAAAAGTTACAGAACTGGCACTGCGTTGAATGAAATGGACTCTGCATTTAATGCACACCTATCTGGGTCTCAGTGCATTGGCTAAATCCCATTAGTTGCCATCAGATGTGAAGTAGGACTGATGTGGGTATCTCAGAGGAACCCACCTATTTCTCTCCCCTGCCACAAACTTAATTTTGGGTAATCTGCTAATTAGCTTCCATATTACATCATTCATGACATTTTCTATGGTATCATTGAAAATATTACTTCAATATCTGAAATGACATAATTGATAACACTCTCTATGGCAGGGTGCACATTATAGTTTTTTATATGGGGCAGGAGTTATAGTTAATTGAGATTACTATAAGTGGTGAATTTCAGTTGTTTTGTTAGTTTAAAATGATATGTTTTAACTGACCTGTTTACCTAACTGTAATTTCCTTTAAACCTTTGTTTTATATATATATATATATATATATATATCGCCATCGCTGCGGGGGTTAATCCCCCGCTGTGCTGAGGGGGGCGCGCACAGCGCCCCTATGCTCATGACGAGCTGAGCTCGTCATGAGGCATGGCGCTCCTGTGCTCATGACGAGCTCAGCTCGTCACGGCCACACCTGTTCCAGTGGAACGCTCAGCACAGCGAGGGAATTATCCCTGCATGCGAGCGTTCCACGGCTCATGACGAGCTGAGCACCGGAGCGCCGTGGCTCATATATATATATATACATCCCCACAAAGACATCATAAAAATTAAAACCTTTATACAGAATGGATGATGGATGACTAATTAGGACACATATCTGTATCTGTAGCTACAAGAATAGCAATAGCACTTGTTTCACATGAGTCAGAAAAACGAAAACAAGCTCTGCAGATGAGAATTCAACACAACAGATTGTGCCTGGATGAGCCAACAGAAACAAACTGCATTCAGCGATATTGCTTTACCAGAGAATTCACTGCAGATTTATGTCTAGACCTAAGTCATTAGTAGAGGATTATGAATGTCTTGTGAAACTAAACTGCTTACTGCGTTTAAAAAAATTAGTGAATGTTGTGTGACTCGAGTGGAATCTCTGGATTGTTTAATAATAGACATCTCAGCGTCCCTAATACAGTTGCCTAAAAGCATTGTTTGTAAAGCATCAAAATACGTTTTATAACTGGGCACATGGAAGGCACAGGTCGCAGAGGAAAGAAAATCTAGTTTAGAAATCACAAACATGTAAAAGCCAAGGTGCCCAAGTAGCCGCGACTACCAGCTGATTCACAAACAGTAATAAAAGGCAGACGCGGTAATGACTCAGAAAAAACGCTAATTACTACTCCTACACAATTGACACATTTTCTTCATTGCGCCAAATCTTCTATTGCAGGAAATACTGATCAATGAACGCTGGACTACTTACCCTCTTACTCCTCTCACCTTCCCCCCACTATACACTATGGGCCACATTTATGGCATTTTGATTCAGGGCGGCACAGCAATCCACCTTGCTGCGCTGCCCTACGCCAAAGTGAAAGGGCAGGAATGCACCATAGGTATGCAATATGGTGCATTTCTGTCCCTTTTGCCTGTTCTGACACATTTTGACAGCCTAGCGCCAACTTAGGCACCTTTGCACCGTGATGCGAGGGCGACTCCTTTGAAGGCAGGATTGTTTTTGTGCAGAAAGTGGAACTTTCCTTCACAAAAAAATATCCTAGGTGGTGTTTATCTCTTTCTATGTGTGCTTCAGAATGCGGCACACATGGAAAGAGTCATGTGACCCAGTACACTCAAAGAAAGGCACAGGTGGTTGGTACAAGAAAACGACAACTTTCTAAAAGTGGCATTTTTAAAATTGTAACCTAAAATCCAACCTCACAACTTCGCCATTAAAGAGGATTTAACATTAGAATTCATTAGATTGGCAACAGCATATTTCTATCTGCTCCCAATCTAAAGTTATCACTCACGGAATGTAATAAGAGTACCCAGGGTTAATCAATGGGAGACATAGGCCTTACAGCAATGAAAAGCAACTATAGCATTTCTCCGCTGTCAGGACATGTAAAACATCTGAATGCATGTCTTACTTTTTAAATACAGTTCATGCTTCCTCATAATCCATTAGGACCCACCTTGGGTGTGATTTATAAGTATCAAAAAGGAAGGTCTAGGCTTTCTAAAAGATTTACTTTGCCATGTTGAAATGGCAGTTTAATACGGCCCACACAGGCTGCATTGGCAGGCTTGAGACATGGTTTACAGTGCTTCTTTAGAGAGCGGCACAATGAGTGCTGATGCTCGCTAGTAGCATTTAATTTACATGTCCTGGGTATTAGTATAATTTACATGTTCTCTGTACTGGCAAAATCATTTACTATGGACTTGTCGGTAAACTAAATGTGCCAATTAAGTATAGCCCAATTCTACAATTTCTGAATGAGGGAGCAGAAGCACTTTAACACTGGTGTTTAAGTGCACTAGGTCCTAAAGCTATCAAAACTAAATTCAGCAAATCGGAGGGGTGAAGCCAAAATGTTTGAGGGAATAACAGTGCAAGGATGCCAGTTCTAACAGCCTTTTAATCGAGGATGAGGTTTAACATCAACCACACAACAATACATCAACAACAAGGAAGCAGATTACACCCCACAATGGTGGCACAGAGTAGTAGATGTGCAAACCATGACGGTTTATTAACAAATCAATAAAGGGACAAACTCAAATCATTCAATTAGTCATAAATCGATGATCATCTTTTAAATGTGTTTATCAACATGGTAAGCTTAAAGGGAATCAGGAACTTCATGAGAGAAGTTAAGCTGAAGGTGTCCACAAGTAAACCCTCTAATAGGCAGAATCAAGTAAAGATTCAATCAAGTAAAGAAAGAATGGATTTTCCAGGAGTCTAACTCTTTAATCAGGAGCAAAGTAAGGTATATGATCTCAAGGGAGTGGAAAGGGGCATCTGCATCTAACTAGCTTATCAATGCACAATTAAAACAAAGAATTTTCGACAAGATGCAACATTCCCAACAGTTCTCAGTGAGAGGAGACCACTATAGATTCAGCATTTCACTAACAGATCACCTCACCCTTCTTCCCAGCCATCGCAGAATGGATCGTTTCAGCTGCATGACCTCCAAGCGATATCTCGTAGAAGGATGATACATCACAGTCAGCTTGACTGTGCCACATGTGTAGAAATTTACTATTCACTCTCTGTAGAACACTTATAGGTATGAGTTCTCCCTAAAATATTTGTAACATTTTAAGCAACTCAAACTACTGCATCTTGGCTCCTTAAACTAGAGAAAGAACAAAGCAGCCAAAAGTTAATTTTTATGTTAGCATGAGTCATTTAACTGAGGCCTACATTAATTATGGCTAACAACGTGAAAAGCACACCATATGCATTTTTATATACGGTGCACAGTAATACATTTATTATGCAAAACAAAAAATATTTGCTATGATTATCATTAGTATATCACAAGTTATGCAATTCGGGAAATGACAGACTAATTTTTGATGATGGTTTGGAAATGCAAAACACTATAAATATTTGAGCTTGCAGTTTGACGAGAAACTAATCTGGAGAGAAAACCAATTGGCTGTATGTTAAAGTGCCTTGGCCTCTATACCTGTGCTTTGTAGATTTAATTGTGAATTTGGTGGGATTTCAATATGGTCAATGTTGAAAGGTCATGCACAAAAGGTGACCAATTATTATTGATAGCCGCCAGATAATTAATCTAGTGGAAGGAATACCATTCAACCCCAATAGACAATAGTTCGTTACTTTATACGTTGAAAGTCTGTATACGAACATAGCATGTGATGGAGCCATAACAGCTGTAAAATGATTCATAGACTTGTACAATATCGATTGTAACACCAATTTTATCATTGACTGTCTAAGAATCATTCTTGAGGAAAATGTATTTGAATTTCAAGGAGAACTATATAGACAAATAAAAGGAGTGAGCATGGGCGCATCTTGAACCCCTACAATAGCGAATATCTATATGGCTCACTTCGAACAACAATTGATTTTTAATGAGGTGGCCCAATTTTCTGAGTCCATACTTCACTGGTCACGATATAAAGACAATATTGTGTTCATATGGGATGATAATGAAGACATTATGACCGAGTTCATCACATGGTTGAATCTTTGTGACAATATTCTGAAATTCACATCACATGTTAGTAACATGCAGATTGAGTTTTTAGATATAGTAATTAAACATGAATGTGGTCAGTTACTAGTAGATCTTTTCATAAAACCCACTGCTCGCAATACCCTGTTGTACTATAAAAGTTTTCATCCTACCAATCAAAAAAACAGCATCCCCTTGGGACAATTTTTACGCCTTAGGCGGAATTGTATGAAGTTGGATGACTATGATAACAGATCTATAGACATGGAGAAGAAATTTCTAAATAGAGGCTATCCCCATAGATTAATCAGAGAGTCATACAAACGCGCAAGGTTTTATGACGACAACATTTACTACAAGGTACTAACCAAAAACAAGACGCTAATATAGTCTTTGTGACAGCATTCACTTATGAATGAACAAACTCGTCAAATTATTTGCTCTAATTGATTTTTAATGAGGTGGCCCCATTTTCTGAGTCCATACTTCACTGGTCACGATATAAAGACAATATTGTGTTCAGATGGGATGATAATGAAGACATTCTGACCGAGTTCATCACATGGTTGAATCTTTGTGACAATAATCTGAAATTCACATCACATGTTAGTAACATGCAGATTGAATTTTTAGTTTATGACTATGATAACAGATCTATAGACATGGAGAAGAAGTTTCTAAATAGAGGCTATCCCCATAGGTTAATCAGAGAGTCATACAAACGCACAAGGTTTTATGACCGACAACATTTACTACAAGGTACTAACCAAAAACAAGACACTAATTTAGTCTTTGTGACAGCATTCACTTATGAATGAACAAACTCATCAAATTATTTGCTCTAATTGGCATCTGCTCAATATAAATAAAGCTAAAATAGACACATTACAAAAAACACTTTTTGCTTACTGTAAAAACAGAAATCTCAAGGATCTCATTGTTAGATCCCTCATGGCACCACAAAAAGAGCCAGTACAGAGATGTATTGAAGGCATGACTCCCATTGAAGGCAACTATAGATGCGGTACTTGCAAGGTTTGCCCCCTAGCAATAGAAACTAAAGAACTGCAGTTCAATGGACAAACAATTGTGTTGAAAGGCATAAGTAACTGTAAGACCAAAAATATAATCTATTTGCTAATCTGTCCCTGCAACAAAGGCTACGTGGGTGAGACATCGAGGCACCTCAATGTGAGACTGACCGAACATAGATCAGCAATTAGAACAAAAAAAATGGCCTCACCCATAGGTGAAGGCCAGTGTCCAGAGACAATAAGAAAAAAGCGTGAAGTCTTTTGGATTTTCTGGCTAGATACAGTAAACAATAGTTTGAATTTGGAAATACCCTGAGAACAGGCTATTACCTAAGACATATGGTCTGCACACAGAGCTTTACTACTCCCCAGTCTTCTGCTGTCATAGCCTGGTGTCTGTCTTAAGAATACTTGCATCGTTTACATGGGCCATAAAGCCGGACAGCTATGAGTCTATTATCGATGATTTGATCCTAGTATGTTCTATTTATATTTATTTATTTTTACCTTTGTCTGTATGTATAATCCCACTGGACCTTTCACAAAAACACATGGGGATATTTCACCCTGTTTTTTCAGTTGCGTAATTCTTCATGCATACCAGGAATATGCATGTTCATATCGCAGTTATAAGGTGGTCTAAGCATACATAATTGGTTGACCTATGTTTACTGTGGATGTTTGCTCACCTAATTTAGGTTTGAATGGTACACCGTCTTTATGTATTTGTATATAGATTCTTACATTACCAGAACAACAGTAGTATTTTATGTCACTTTTTGTCGTTTGTGTATAAAAACATGCCGTAATACATTAAAATGTCCCTCGCAAAGTCCCGATTATCTGAACATCTGTTCTACTTCCTTATCTTTGCACTGCTATAATATAATTTCCTATATACATGGGCTTATGCAATCTATATTGAAGCATATTTTATCTTTTATGCAATATACGAGTTGCCAACCATAAGATGGCGCTGTCTATACTATACATGACAGATCTGCAAGCAGTATTTCATGTCGCTATTGTCTGTTTGTGTATAAATTATTTGAACATGAGTTGCCAACCATAAGATGGCGCTGTCTGTACTATGCAAGACAGATCTGCGAGTAGTATTTCATGTCGCTATTCTCTGTTTGTGCATAAATTATTAGAACATTTGTTATACTTCTGTATCTCTGCACTGCTATGATATAATTCCATATACACATGGGCTAATGCGATCTATATTAAATCATATTTTATCTTTTATGCAATATACGAGTTGCAACCATAAGATGGCGCTGCCTATACTATACATGTCAGATCTGCGAGTAGTATTTCATGTTGCTAATGGCTGTTTGTGTATACATATATGCCGGAATATACTAAACGTCCCCCGCGAAGCCCTAATTATTTGCATATTTGCTATACTTCTATGTCCCGCACTACCGTTAAAGAATTTCCTGTACGGATGGGCTCATGCGATCAAAATCGAAGCATATTTCATCTCTTATGTAAAATATGAGTTGCCATCCTTAAGATGGCACTGACTATACCACACATGTCAGATCTGCGAGTAGTCTGTCTTTTAGTTTTATTATTGGAACTATTTCCCTCTAAAAGAAGGCGCCTATTGGAGGATCTGACGTATGTTCTCCAATCATTCAATTAGTACGTTCATGGGGCGCAAATGTATACATTTTAATAGGGCGTGCAAACCTCTGCATTTTCACTTGGGCGCTTCCTGAGGTAGATTGCGGACTATCGATATCCGTGCGGAGTCCTGCAAGGACCTTATTACAAAAGACCCAGGTACGTGATATATCGAGGGACTTTTCACACCACCCAACAGTATGCTCCATATTGAGGAGCATTAACAGTGGAACCACTTATGCTATGTATATATATATATATACATTTTTTTATATTTTTTCTATTCTTTTTGGGGACAGCCATGAGGCACATCCAGGCAGTCTACTATCTACGTGATTATCAAGCTACAAAGCACCCTGCTTGCAAGCTGCAACCTTGAGAGTTTTTGAGTAAGCTGTTTTTAGTCTTATGGGTATCTGCCCTATTACAGACTGCTATTTTAATTATATAAGGTGAGAAGCCTCCCCTTAATTCATTTAGAAATAGTAATCTACTCCCATTTCTTAACGCAGTGCCTGTCAACATCTATATGGTCATTTTGCTTGTGTGATTTATGCCCTGATATATATTAAATTTTGGTGTTTAGTGATGATTAACAACTTCATTTCTGAACGTAGTAAGTACATAATTTTTCCATCTGTACTGCCAGTATCTATTCGTTCATGATAAATATTTTTATTAGGGCATTCATATATATTTATTCTGAACTTGTTTGGACCATATAATATTTTTTGTTCATACAGATTACTGTAACATTGAACCGGCAAATAATCGCCCCATAGCTGTGGTTATATTTCAAGCCTACAACAGCACGCAATATTTAGGATCTTAAAGATCCATAACTATTAAGTAAGTGTAGTACTTTATGTCACTTGCAACATTGTAAAATGATAATAAGCAATAGTACTAAAATTACCATTATTGGTTTACTATCTTTTCCATTCCTTGTATACATCATCTGGAAATTCTTTATTGTTCGTTCTGCTGAGCAAGTTCGTATATACTGAAGTAAGTGTTACCATAATACTTTTAGTCCCTAATATAATCCCTTCACTGATATTAATACATAGCTCACAATATTCCCTGAGGTTGACTAATTATGGTCTATTTATTATGTTGACATATGCAGCATCCATATCTCGCATGATAATACGATTATTTAGTATATCACCGTAAAATGAGCCTGAACTTGTTAATACTCTGAGTCCTGGGCCATCTTTATCTACACTGTTTCTTTTTCTATATTTTCTTTAATAGTATTACCTATTTTTTATATAACTTGTTTAATTATATGTTTTGTCTTATCTTTATTATTTTTATCACCTCTTTTTTTCTTGTAAATAATATATTTCTGTAGTATAATAAGGCCATATACAGATATATACACGTGTTTCTCCTGTTTGAGTAAGATTTCCATTTTCTTGAAGATACTCTCTTAAGGTCTAGTAACAATATACTCGCTAAAAAAGTGTTTTCTAAATTTAAAACTAGATATAGAAATATATTATAAGTAGTAATAAATGTCCTTTATGAAATAAGAATTAGTCGTTTAGCCATATATCATGTTTAGGCTTAAACTTATGATCAATATTCTAGGTGCATATGTATGAAATATAAACTTGTAACCACAATAATATGTTATTTTATGTTTCACATAGTTTTATTGCAATAGACGGTCTCCTGATGAAGGCAGTAGTGCAGAAACGCGCGTAGCTCATATTTACCACATTTCCTCTAGCAACGTTACATCTACCGTATATTCAACCTTTTTTTGCTCTAATTTTGGAACTGTGTTGCTAATTGATGACTTATGCTATTCAAATTCTGTTTTTGTATATAAATTTGCCAATAAATATTGTTATTGTATATTAATTAAATTGAAATGAATTAAACAAAAACAAAAAATGAGATTTTTGAATAAACAATATTATATATTTCTTTAATAATTTATGTGTACGCTTGATTTGTTTATAGAATCTAGTTAGTGGTTACCTTTATGTATTGCACCTAGGATATTTTGTTGCATTTCAATTTAGCTTGCTATAGATTCTTTACCTATTGTGACCAATTATTATTGTACAGACATTATTTGAGTATAAGAAATATGAGACTATGTCCCTGAAAAATATGTTATATAATCTATATGTAAAATAACAATGTTGAATGGCTGCTGTCTAGATGAACATATTACCTAGCCTATTATACATGATTCAGGTGTTGTCGTTCATCATAGAGAGAAACATGTCTGCTGAAGTCAAAGTGTTTAGATGAGATTTATGTGACAGGGCAAACTACCTAGGCTCTCAACGCAAATTTTGGAAGACATGGACTGATAATGGGAAAGGGAGGGTTAGCGGACATTGGCAGGCAGTTATTAGGAGGAAACCTACCGACAAGGGTAAATGTGTATTTTAAAAGGTATATGGTGCATTTTTCACAAGTCACTCCATTTTGAGGTAGAAGAAGGACTTAATGTTAAAGAAGGTAAATGGTAAGCATACCTGAAGTGGATTACAAAGGTTTGTTCAACAGTAGGTGATGGCTGAAAGCCAGAGCATGTTCTAAAAAATCTGTGAGAAAGGCCAAAAGTTCTGTTAATAATACATTAACCACCAGTGGATATCTAGGGAGGTGGGAATTTTAAATAGTGGTGTAGACAAATTCTATAAGCTGAGTGTGTATGTAGAGTGTAGGGGTGTTCCACTTAGAGGTGGTTTATCTCATATTGCTGTTGTAAGCATGACTCTAAGATTGTATGCCATTATGCCCAACTCAGGAATGTGTGTTGTGTACTTTACAAAACTACAGAGGATTGCCCATAGGATCTAACAAAAGGTGTCTTTATTGTGGAAAATGTATAGCTGTCAACTTCCTGACTTTAAATTGCTGGTCATGTGGAATCTTTAAGAGGGTAATCTCACTAAAGTAAATGCAAAATTGTCCAGAGGCGTGGCATGTTGAATTACTTTGTCCGCAAACCCTATAGAACGGTGTCACAGTAACTGTTAGATATCATCAGTGATGTCACCAATGAAGCCATTTAAGATGCCATCAGTGATACCATCAATCATGTAACTTAACATGTTTTGAGTGATATAATACTTGGGGACATAAGTGTATTTGCTAACTAATTGATGTGAACTATAACTGGTGAATTTCAGTGATATTTTGTTCTTAAACATTATTTTGCGTCATTTCAAAACCTAACTATAGTGTCACTGTTAGACCTGCATCATTGGCATGATTTCCCCTGACTTTTTGCATTCTGATCTCCTGTTTTTCCTGACTTGGTTTTTCTGGCTTCAGAAATAAAGTGCATGTGTTATTTACTTTAAACATGATATCATTGGTTTTATTCACAATTGCCATATTCAATTTACTTATAAGTCCCTAGTAAAGTGCACTACATGTGTCTAGGGCCTGTAAATCAAATGCTACCAGTGGGTTTGTAGCACTGATTGTGTCACCCACCTGAGTAGCCCTTTAATCATGGCCCAGGCCTGCCACTGCAGTGCCTGTGTGTGCAGTTTTAAACTGCCATTAGATACTGGAAAGTTAACCTATTAGCGGGACCAAACCTTCCTTTTTATTACATATAGATCACCCATTAGGTAGGCCTGGACAGTCCATGGGCAGGGTGCAGTGTATTTAAAAATAGGAAATGTACTTTAATGTTTTATATGTCCTAGTAGTGAAATGCACTCAAGTTAGTGTTTCACTAATGCAAGGCCTATCTCTCCCATAGGCTAATATTACCATTGCCTTATTACATTTTATAAGTGTAATTTCCAATTGGGAAGAACTGGGAAACCCAAATTCGGTGTCTCTGGACTCACAATTTAAAAACACAACTGATGACGAAGATGCTTTTTAAATTGCAGTTCTGTGAAAGTCACTTATAAAAAGTTGGCATGTTCTTACTCAAACACTTTGGTGCCTTCTACCTGTCTCTGGAATACACATATGGGGTGGGTGACAGCAAGCATCCTGCATTCCTTTTAGTCAGCCACAAACAAAGAAAGGGTAGGTGTGGCTGAGTAGCCATCTGCATGTTGATGAGTCTTCCAGAGCAGGATGGGAAGGAGAAGCTCACACTTTAAACCGAAACGGCTGTGTCCTGGCCCCACTCAAAGGATTGAATACCCTCCTGCAGTAAGTTTGAAGCCAGGGCAGGAAAGGTAGGGTCCTTGTGCACTTGAAAGCATTTCTTTGAAGTCTCCCTACTACAAAGGCTCAATGGGGTATAACACCACCAAATCAAAACACTTCTGGAACTGAGAACATTCCATCAGGAAGAAGGACTGCTGTGCCACCAGGAGGCACTACCACTTTGTTGAACTGATTCGGTGTGTTGACCTGCTGCTTCCTGCCTGGGAGTGACAAGGACTGGACCTGCATGTGCCATTGTTTGGAGTCCTCCCATCTGCGGGGACAAAATAAGAAATACTTTAAATTTATCTTGTGGCAGAACCACTGTTTGCCTAACGTAGAAACAAATAGTGCTAGTAGCGATTGACCGGGGCCAAATGCTCAGGCCGACTGTGATGGACCGCAGGTCAAATATAGGGGCCAGCCTTTACCCAATGAACAGTACCTTGGATGCATCAACACCAAGGTCTTATTTAGCCCTAGGTTCTGTGTGTAACTGGGTTACCCCATTGGAATTAACTATTTGTTTCTAGGCACAAAAAAACAATGTATTCTTTACAAAATCATATCTTGACTTCTGCTTATTGGATTTTTGTCATTTTGGTCTTTTTTTTACTCATAACAATGTTTTTTTATTTTTCTAAACTGTTGTGGAGTCTTTTTGTGTTGTTTTCACTGTGTTGTTGTGCACACAAACACTTTACACATTGTCTCTGAGGTTAAGCCTGACTGCTGTGTAATAAGCTACCGGAGGCTGAGCACAGGTTAATTTAAAGTGTGTTTCTGACTTACCCTGACTAGGATTGTGGTTCTCCCTAGAACAGGTTCCATACCTCTGACAACCAGAAACCCAATTTCTAACAGTCACTTTACCCTTTGTTTTTCTCAGTTAATCTCTCTCTCTCTCTCTCTCTCTCTCTCTATCTCTCTCTCTCTCTCTCTCTCTCTCTCTCTCTCTCTCTCTCTCTCTATATATATATATATATATATATATATATATATATACAATTCCGACGCGTTTCGCAGCAGCCGCGTCGGAATTGTTTGTCTTGAGAGATGCCGTCTAGAAAATGAAAATGGAAAGTAAATAAAAATAATTTTTATTAAGCGAATCCTTTTGGTGAGTGCGACCCGTTTTTCTGGGATTCTGGAAGTGTGGCTAATTTTTAGCGGTGTGGTCCCGCCGCTGGAAAACGCACCACAAAGAGAGCGCCGGTTAAGCAGGACAAATGGACTGACAACGATATATATATACACATATACACACACCCACCCACTCACACACATACACACACACTGATGCTTTTCAGACACAGAGTACTGTTTTACTTTCTAAAGATATGCTTGTCACCCTTCCTGCTATATGTGCAGATGTTTTCACCTGTTTTGTCAAAATACCTTTACTTTAGCTGGATTAGGAAACACACTTTTCCCCAGTGATGCTACTTATTAGCCACTTTGCAATAACAAATGTCCAACATTGAATAAATGCAAAGCTTTTGACTTTTTAAAAAAACACAATTTCTCAGGAAATGCAGATAAACACTAAACATAAGTTGAATTCCTGCATCAGTTTCTATGATACTAAAACATATCGCAGGAAAATGTTTCTTTTTGCATTCATGTTCTTGGAATTATACTGCTGGATTGTTGACTGCATGTGCTCTGACCCCCACAACATGTTGAAATTGGCAGGACTCCTAATTGGCCACATAAAACATACCCATAAGTTTCTTGTACATGGTCCAAACGTTTTTTGATTATTCACTGGGACACTCAGAATAAAAATACCAGTGCATATGCTCTGAACCCTAAAACACATCAAAATGATCTCTAGGGTAGAGGTGTGGCGCCGCGGCCAGGGTGACTGACTCCGGAATTTGGGGATCACAGTTCAATCGCCGGGGCCGGCGGCAGATTAACCCAGCACCATCTAACTCTAGGCAATAGTTTGCTTAATCTTCCCGACGGACCCCAGTGCCTAGAGACCCTAATGGGTGATGGTTCGCGCTTTACAAATGTGGATTATTATTACTATTATTCTCTTACATGGCCCATTTCACTTACCCATGTGTGTGATAGAAAATTGTCCCCAGGGGCTGTATGTTAAATGTAAGCAGGGGCGGAAAATCCGTTCCGCTCGCGGATTTTGCAGATTTTCGGTAAATTTGCAATCCGCGAACTCTCGCGAACTTACCGAAAATCCGCAAATTCGCACGCAGCGGATTTTTTTTCTTGGTAATACAATATTGCGGCGTGCGGCGTTCACTTACCGTCATTCAGCGTTTGCCGAGTTGTTTTTCTCGATATTTTGCGAGTGCTGCGCCATTTTGGACCTTGCTGCGGGATGCCGCAGGAGTTTGGCAACGCATCGCGAGAGTTCGCAATTTCGAACATGTAGGTGCGGCGGGCAGCAACAATCTCGCAGTCGCGAAATTACAAAATTTGCAATTCTGCACAAGAAATCCACTAGCAAGCACCATAGAACTTCTGAAAATGGTGATTTTTATCAGAATAACTCCTCAGGTTGACATTTGCCTGCCCTTTTTTGGATTTGAGGCCTTTTGACTTTCTTTGGATCACTTTTGGATTAGAAATCAACTTTCACAAGTAAGTTTGTTTGGGGCATTACAGTTGCTGTTCTGCAGAAAAACGAGTTTTGCAAAACTGAAAGCACTCAGCAGGTGCAAAAGTTCAAACTCATCATTAGTAACCATTCCCTGTAGTGCTTCCTGACTGGGGCCCCTCCAGAGTTCAGTTGCTAGTTGCAACAATTATATGACCCTGCTCTAACCCTCACAGCAGGCTCATAGAATAGCTACAAGTAGGCCACAAAGGTCCTGGAAAAAAAATTGCACTGCAACAGAAAGCAAATTACAGATAAGGAAGCAGGTGCCAGACTGGAATTTTAAAACAGTGACACATTAATAAATCAACCCCAAATTAATTCATGTCAGTTGAAGCAGAGCAGGTGTGCTTGCTTTTCCCCCCCATAATCTACAGTGATGAACCAGAGGGTGGCATTGATGTACCAGAGGGTGGCATTGGGTGAAACAGGGTGGCAGTGGTGAAACAGAGGGTGCTGTGAACCAGTGATGATGAACCAGACGTAGAAACAACAAAGTCGCGACCGTTGCGAACTGGTACAAAACCCTCGCGAACTGGCAGAAACCCTTGCGAACACACAAAAAAAAATCCACAAATTCGCAAGAATTTGCGGATTTTGCGGATTGAAAGTTCGCAATTACGCAAATTCGCGAACGCCAGATTCGCAAAATTCGCCCATGTGAATTGCAGCACCACTAAAGTGACAATACAAACATGATTGCAGGCCTTCCACCACTAACCTAGCTGTCAGGTTTACATTGCAAATTCAACCTGTGAAAATAACTCCTTTCGACAGGCCGAATTCCTCCATTTGAACTTGAAGTAAGCCTTAATGCCCAATAAGGCAGAGTGCAATGTGCTTACTTAAAAGTAGGACATGTGAAAGTTTAATGTGAAACGCCTCTACAGTGACAAGGCTCCAAAAGCTATTTACAATGTATCAGGGTTAGCTGTTCAATAGGAAAGCATTGGGAGTTAAAATTAAAATCAAATAATATAATTTCCTCCTAGCAATCAGATAAAAAGTTAATTCTTGGAATTTTATGAATCTATATTACAAAACCAAATCATTGGTGAAAGTGGATTTGTGCTAAATATTTTACAAGAGGTACTTTTAAAAAGTCACTTCTTGCCAGTCTAAAAGTCTCTAGAAGCCCATTTACATGAACTTTCAACTGTAACTCAGGAGCTAAAAACTCTTTGATGAGGTGTGAACTTATTCCCAGAGTTGAAACAAAGGCTTTGGACATGGGAAGGTATTTTGTTCATCTAACATGAAGACCATCAGGAAAATGTAATTATCTTCAAAGAGGTCTACCCTGTCACAAGCAGATGTATTAACACCTAGGGCTCCCCCTTATTTTTCCAGCTAACTAGCCAGCTACCAATCACAGTGGGAGAGAAGCAGCCCATAGAATCAGTTTTAAATACCCACAGAGGAGGGGTTTCTCCAGTGGTGGCTGGTGACATTCCAAAGTGGCAGGGCGTAAACGTTATCGATTAGTGAGCTGCTGTGAGCTTAGCGAGCAAGCCTGACTGTCATGAGGGTAGTTCAGTTTGGGGGTTCTTCCCCTGAGAATTGTTTAAAAAAGAGTGGGCAAATGATGCATTATCAAGCAAATCTGAGTAGGCAAAAAGGTTAATAAGGCAATTGGGAAAGTGTAGGTATGACATTAATAAAGAGATTTCATATGATAATGATGTGGGTAGCTGCTTATTCAGTATAACCGCAGAACTAGACCCTAGATATGAATATACCCCCTTGATGCACTGGGCCAGGGACAGACTGATTTGCATATAGCCAGGTTCTGAGCTGGGATGGGGCAGTGAGATAAATAACGGTGATGGATCAAGCCCTGATCTTTGGACTGGGTAAGAGTGGTCTGTTTAACTCAGACACTCTGTTCATCACCACCCCCTTTTTGTAAATCGTTTTTGGCCACTATAGGTGTGGCAGGGTATACTCAGACATGAGTCCCTTTCTCACTGCTCCATCAGGATTCAAGCAAGCCGGGCCGAAGAAGGCTGAAATGCCAGAAACCGGTCCCCGGTAGCTTGTCTCCTTTCTGGTGAAGAATTGGCTTGGTAGTTTAGTCTGCCCTGTTCCCATGATGCACTGGGCCAGGGACAGACTGATTTGCATATAGCCAGGTTCTGAGCTGGGATGGGGCAGTGAGATAAATAACGGTGATGGATCAAGCCCTGATCTTTGGACTGGGTAAGAGTGGTCTGTTTAACTCAGACACTCTGTTCATCACCACCCCCTTTTTGTAAATCCCTTGAGGGGACCAGCCTCTCCCCCCTTAAACTACATCACTGTATGAACACCTGTCCAACTGGAGCGAAAACCTGCTCTACCCCTACATTTATGATTAGTGCAAAAACATCTGCGAGCTCAGGTCATAAACAGTTTGATTGCTACTTCTCCAACTGGAGGTAAAACCTTCCTCTACGCCTCCATCTTGACTCCTTTATAAACACATCTCCCAGGGGACTAACAATCGTCCCTTCCTTCAGAGACCACTTTGTCATCACATCTGTGGTCCCACACTAGAGCCCTGGCTGCTCTGTCACTACAGCTCTGACCAGCAGCAAGACCTTCCTCGAGCTCAGACGCTGGGCTCTGGTTTACTTTTGACAGGAGCCAGTGAACTCCGAGCCATTATTCTAGGTGAAAATCCATACATTTAGAAACCTCTAATTTCTAATGGGTACTCATTTAAAAGAATCTCAAACATCTAAATTGTTTTGCATTTTTACTGTTTGCCCAAATCACTTTCGAAATCTGTCCCCTACTATCCACACCCTGGGTAATATCTATACTCTCGCCCCTGATCTGCAGTCTCCTTATCCTTGTAGGCTTGTTTATCTCATTAAAAAAGCTGGAGTATAAGTCCCAGAATTGAAAGAGAAAACCTGAACTGGAGCATTACGACACACTTAATGCATACGTTGGCGTTTATATCAGTTGACAACAATCGTATCCCCAGCAAAGGTTTCCAGTTTCATGTACAGTGGTTTACTGTGAACGGAGACCTCAGCTTTCAACGTCACAGACAATCATTACAATTACAAAATAAGAAAACAGAGAGCAAACATGCTAATAAGTAGGCGACAATGCAAGCTCTTTTGCTCCATCCTGTGGTTCGAGCCACGGGTTTCAGTAAGTGGACTGTGGAGACAGTGAGAGTCACTTTCATTTGTTTCTATAGCTCGGCATGCCCTTCCCTCACAGTCACCCTGGTACCATAGCCAGGCCAGGGGCATGGCAGGCCGAGTAGAACTCTTAAGGGAGATTGTGTGTCTGTGGGCAACGATGCCAAGATCAAAGGAGAGTCGGTGGAGATGCTGGGACTGAGCGGCCTGCACTCCACATAATTTTGACCTTGTGGTGCTCTCTTACAAAGACTGCAGCTGGTGACTGTGCTAGTGTTTGTCCCGAGTAGCAAACAGTAAAACACATGGAATACAGCTCACCTGCTGCGTAAATACCTATTATGTCGAATTCAGAACTGTGCCTGCGCAGCCAAACTCCTTCACAGCCTACATTATCCAATAAGGAGCAGAGGCCTAAAAATAGCGCGAAGACACGCTCCAATTGTTGCCACTCACTACTCTTTAGATAGGCTAGCCCTGTCCCTGGCCATTCATTTCAATAGCGTGCTACTAATAACGCCTGGGCCGCAGCATAAGCGCCCATGGGCGTCCGCAGACATTTTTCCAGGGGGGGGCAAAATGTTAAGGTCATCACCATCCTCCGACATGATGTGTGCCAGGTGGTGCACAAGAAACACTGGGGCGCAGAACTGTGATAGACTCAATTAAATCCCAGGAATCCAGGACATGTGACTGACCCTGCCACAGGCCAACAAACACCACCTGTAGGGAAAACGCTAAACTTTCTGACAAGGTGCTTTATCTCTGTCTGCTAGGTGTTCAGACTTCCGGGTCCTCGATTCAACACCAATCAAGGCTGTCTTCAGCACGATTCGATTTTTATCAGAATACTTTAAAACAGCCTATGATTAAAGCACCAGATTAAATATACTGTATGCAAAGTGTATGTTAGGGATTATTTGTAGCACACATATTTACCAATATTGGCTTCTTGGTGCTAGTATTCATGATAATTTTTATCCAAAGTTAAAGCACAACGTCAAAGTTAGTAATAAATAATGCATCAATCACACATACTAGTGATACGCCAATGGGGGCTCCCTTTACTAAAATTCCCCGGGCATTGCTAAATTTTACACACATTCAATTAATTTATACAAAATAAAATGTATTGGTCCAAATGTTAGCTACATTTTTGAAAAGAAACTTAGAGTCCCTCTACGTGTAGTCAATGTTAAACTGACAACGTGCCCACGTTTAGGGATACAATAATGGCCAGCTCCCTTATGCGGAAGCCCAGCACCGTGAATGTATGGCACATGTGGCGCCCGCAGCGGCGGCACATCACAGGTCCAGGGATGCTGAGTCTTACACAGTGGTCGAAGTGGGGGGAAAAAAGTAGGGGAATAGTGGGCGGAGAATCAAAGGGCAGGAATAACCCAAGGATTGGATCTGTGGGTGGAGCCAGAGGTGTGGCCAGAATGCGCAGACTTCCCAACTTTTAGTATTTGTTTGGCATTTCACTGCCCAGTTTAATCAACCAATGGATACACATGATTATTTAAGGTTATAATGAGTTATTGACATTAAAATATATTCACATAGTGGGATATGCTTCTAATCACAGAATGTACCAAATACGATAAAATGTGGAAACACAAGCCATTTGTCTCCGAGCCATGGAGTTTCTGTCATCAGCACTACTCCCTTTTTCCACAACAGCAGTTCAACCATGAATGGCAAAATATCCTAGTTTGAAAATATTTTCTCTAAAATGATGCCTCTGCCATATTTGCCTCATAATGCAAGATCAGCTGCATTATCTGACCATTTAAACTAATAAATTGTTTGTACCTCAAACATATCAAAAGTTAATATAAAATGTGACTTGTGTTGCTGCGGAGTGGATGGCCTATTGTAAAGGTTGACTGATCACCTTTCTCACTGCAGCGTTTGTATGTTACACTGGTACTAATAAGGCAAAATCTTTCCAGAGACTGTTAGCATGTGTACACACGTCAAAATAATAAAATATCTGAAAATATACTGCATTACACTGCAACCTTTTTTTAATGCATAATTTAGTCAACACTACGGCATAATGTTGTCATCCTTTGCTGCATAATTAATTCCAGTGGCCCCACAGCAGGCAGCACATGTTAAAAGTGCTTGTGAATGAACCTGGGTGACTGTAAGTTTGCAAACTTTGTTTGGTGTGCGTGCAAATCCTGCATTGCCAATCCCTAGTGAGTTGCAGCTACTACTGCTGAAACAAGGCCAATGGAGGTACCTATGGGTGAGGCAGACTGACCTCAAGGGCAGGGCCAGCCAGAGCACTGGTGGTGTCCTGTGCATTAATGTTTGTTAGTGCCCCCCAATGACCACCTCTGCCATGGATTCCCTCATTACCACCCTTTAACTGTGCCCCCCCAAGTTTCCATGACCACTCATACCATTGTAGGGTGTCAGAGCACTTTACATCACACACATTACACAGAGACAATCAATATGTGTGTAAATCACTGTATAGAAAATGTTACATAAGACTATGGACTACAAGGTGTAGGAGTCACATGACAACCATACTAGTAGCCCGTATAGTTTTATAGTGATTGGCCTGGAGAAACCCAATACCCAGAATTTAAAATGTAATACCATAGTTGGGGGTTCTCCTTAATAATCAGAATTGATTTCTGTCCAAAAGAACACTTTTTGGGACATTAGGATAATCAAAGACTGGGGGGAAAATAACGCTCTAATTTATACCTTGCAGTTTGTATGCAGCTCTTAGATGACAGTTAATAGCTCACTGTTCTAAGTTAGGATTTTAACGTATAAACCTTAAGTAACAAAAGGATCTCTCTGACAAAAGCCGTAGCCCACTGACCTATTTACATTATGTGCACTTTGTGATCTGCATGGCGCATGTTCTTTGCAGCCGGTACATTAACCCTCTGAGCTACCTTTCCATGAGTCAAAACTTCCACTAGACAAAATTCTGATCTCTCTCTAGGAAGAACATTAATCACCAGAATCATCATGACATTTTCATTGTTGCCGAAAATTGCTGGAGGCCAGGAAGGAGACATCAAGTGTTTTTAAAACCATAATATACCTGCAAACATGATGCCTCCACCTATAGTCAGCACCCGGTGCAGTCACACTGGTTGCACCGCCCTAGAGCTGGCCCTTCTCAAGGGTCCTGTGACCTCAGTGACAGGGTCACTGGTGCTCTAGGGTGTGCTGCTTCATAGGCCTGCCCGCAAGACTGGAGGTGAACTTCAGTATTGATAGTGGTGGACAAGCCTTGAAGGTTAACCTACACTCGTCATGCTAGGGTCCACCTGCTGGTGCGAAGACACCAGGACTTCTAAGGTGTTGCGAAGCCTTCTAAGGTCTAGCATGTGATTGTGCTCTCGCAGGAGAGTGGTCTGGTGGGCTGGTTATTAAGGCTAAACCTGGTTTCCAGTTCCTAATTCAGCAGCTCTGACCATAGTGCCACATCCTCTCCCCCACTGAACACCGTACTGCCCCACTGAGAAAAACTCCCACTGTCTTCAACTACAACCCAATTGTTGCCCGCTATAAACACCTGGATGTGGCTCAATTTAAATTATGCACTAGGCAAGAGCAATTTGCGGCCTACAAAAAAAAGTAACAACATCCTGGAAAAAGCAACACTTATAAGGAATGCAAAATTTAGCAAACCATGGGAAATGTAAGCAGGAACAACATGGTTACCTTAATGCTTTTGCACTCACTATTCAGAAATCAGTAAGTGCTTTTTCCTGAAAAGTTAAGGACACGACTACAGGGCCTTGAATGGACCCATTTCAATGGCCATTGCTTATATCCTTACAAAACGTAAGCAGTATGGTAAAAAGACCACATCCCTGGACGCAGAGCCGCAGCACACATTTTGTTTTCTAATCCACACATTGCAGTACCTCCAGGATTGGTGCACTAGTTCCAAGTCCAGGGAAAACAAAGACAAGAAAACAAAAATAGCGCTTCACTGGCAAACTCTGTAAAAGTGGCGCTAATGTGTTTCAGTGTGAATAAAATCAGTTTGGCCAGTTTGCTACCACTCTGTCTTACTTTATTTAGTTATTTATATATTTTTTGCGTTTTATTCCCAATGCTGCACTTTGGAATTAAAATGTCAGAAAAAGATGACATTTCCAGCAAAAGCGTGTTTGTTTTTTGGATCCATTTCACGGGGAAGCAAATAAAGAAAGGAGAGGAAAGAGAGTTAGAACCCCGTCTTGAAGTCACAGTTTTCATGGGCGTCCGCAGGGGGGGCAAGGAGGGTCTCTCCAGGGGGGGGCAAGCGCCCCTCCTTGCCCCCCCCTGCGGACGCCCATGTAAGCGCCCCATTTTAAACAAAGCATTTACGGCTTTCTCTGGCCATTCCCTTCAGTCTGACATCACTCTTCTCGCATGTGCTTCGAGGGGAAGCAATAGTCCTCACCCTGGCCAGCACATGCGCACGAGGTCTCTGAACTCATCCCTCCCAAAATAAAAAAAAACGGAATTTGCAATCACACGCACCTGCTCCATGGCGTACAGTACAGTCTCTCTTTCTCCTACCGTCGCTCCCGATACCCTGGTCCTGAAGCTAGAAGGGCAACCCCCCTTTCGCCCGTTAACACCAGCCGCCACTGGGTTTCTCATTTTTTTCAACCCTTCTAGTGTGAGCTTAAGAGCTCTGCACAAGACTGAAAAGGTTCTGCCATCTTGGTTTAAGCTAGAGAGGATCACTCTGGAATTATTTGCAACAGACTACTCAGGAACTGCTGCAAAAATAGGTCGGATTACCCAGAGGAACGTTTTCCCTATTGGATAAGGAGGAGACAGGAATAGCCCTCACCCACAGGCTAGTGCCAGGCATACATGTAGCACCCTGGACACCCTCTTTTGAACACTACTGGACCTGTGTAAGACAGAAGGACTACACCTGCTATTGAGGCCAGTGAGGAGAACCCTTAAGGCTTGACCTGTTCCCATTTGCACAAGGGATAAAGTAGTCGACTCAAATGGTTAGTTAGCTGACCTTCTGTTAAGCTGCATGGACACAAAAGCTGCAAGAAGCTCATGCTCCTGAAGGGGTACAGCTGACCAGTGTCAACTAGACCAGCTCTGAACCCTGCTGGTGACTTCTGTAGGGTAACTCATGACCCCCCAGGTCCTCTTCCTGAGGTACCTGGAATCTTTGGCTGGTGTCACAATGTACTCCTTCTGCCCAAACGTAAAAGCAGGTCATAAGAAACTTTTTCAAGACTTTTTGCTTGGAGATCCATCAGAAACCAATACCAATCTTCCATGCCAATCAACCAAGGGTGCATCACCGGTGG